>NC_043714.1:39338166-39450463 GCF_006229205.1 Suricata suricatta
AGAGAGAGAGAGAGAGAGAGACAGGCAGAGAGAGACAGAATGTGCAAACAGGCTCCAGGCTCTGAGTTAGTTGTCAGCACAGAGCCCGATGTGGGGCTCAAACCCACTAACCGTGAGATCATGACTTGAGCTAAAACTGGACGCTTAACCAATCTTCTAGTTGATTTTGAGTTTCATAGCATTGTGGTCTGAAAATATGCAAGATATGGTCTCAATCCTTTTGTACTTGTTGAGGGCTGATTTGTGTCCCAGTATGTGATCTATTCTGAAGAACATTCCATGTGCATTTGAGAAGAATGGGTATTCTGCTGCTTTAGGATGAAATGTTCGGAATATATCTAAGTCCATCTGGTCCAGTGTGTCATTCAAAACCATTATTTCCTTGTTGATTTTCTGTTAGATGATCTGTCCATTGCTGTAGGTAGGGTGTTGAAGTCCCCTACTATGAGTTTCTTATGTTTGCCATTAATTGATTTATATATTTGGGTGCTTCCACAATGCAGCTCCATCGTCTGACTGCACTGCCTAGTGTATACTGTGACTTGGGATATCCTGAACTTGATACAGCTTTTGAACTCCATGCGTGGACTTCCCAACTTCCCCTAATTGCCACTCATTCTCCCAGGCCAACTCTGGTCTTAAGCTGAGATGACTCTTGTGATCTCTTCTGTATGGCCATGAATGATCCATGGCATCATATACCATTGTCTTGATCACAGATCTCCATTGGGTTAGCTCCACGGCACTTGCCTTACCCAGAAGAGTTAGAGTGAGCCACGAGTATGTATTGCTAGGTACTCCTTTTAGGTCACATACAGAAATAGTAAATCTTGCAAATGAAATTTTGCAAAAATATCAAAAGGTCTACTGTTCAGATGTTTCCAATTAGAGAAGATTTAAACTGCCCCTGAAGTAGTTCTCTGTTGTGAAGAAGTTGAAGGATGGTATTGTTTTAAAAATGTTTCTCCTGAAGTTACCATGTTTCTACCTATGCCATTACTGATAAAAGAAAAAATGACTTCCCCCATCTTTAAGAGGGTAGGAATAGTTTTTATATTGGTTGAATTATATTTGTCATACTAGTAAGTAAATCAAACAGTGCCACACAAATTTTCTTATAACCAATGAGAAAACCGATAAGTAAAAATTTCAATGTTAAAATGATATAAAACTGTTATTACTAAAACTCATAGAAGTTTTAGTAAGTACTCTATAGTACAGTAAGATATAAAACAAATACTTATTTGAAATAAGAGCTTTATTCCCTAGCTAAAATTTGTATTCGAGAGACTGAATATACACATGGACAATGGTCAGACTGTACATACAAATGGAACTTAGACCCACAACATGCAGCAACCTGCATAGGAAACCAACTTATTTATATATTTATGTATTTATTTATATTTTAATTAATAACCAGCATAGGAAGCCAGAATGTTATAAGTCAGATTTGGAGGAGATCAGCCAGCTATTTTTAGTAATAATCCAGGAAGTTAAGCAATAACTTCTGTAACACTTGGCCACAAACGATCAGGACTTGATTAATAACTGATAGCTTCCCCAATTTTTGACCCTGCTTCCAACTTTGGAGCAATGGGAAAAACCAAATGTGTCCCCTAATCAGTCACATAGGATGCCCCACTTCTAGTTACCCCACCATCTCTAGTCAGGGCATACCTGAAGCCTTCCCTTTTCTCCATTATGAGATACCCCATTTCTCTGCTTGCCTTTTGAGTCTTTGGCAAAACTGTAGGTATGGTGACTGACTCTCTTGCTATAGCAAGCTCCGAATAAATAGCCTGTGTCTGTTCTCATTTGGTTGGTCTTCTTTATTTCCACATATCCATAGTGTCTGGGAGATCTTATAAAGTTGTTTCTTTTTTTTCCCCTCTTGCCTATGAGTATGCTTATATTCTCAAAGTACTGAGTCAGTAATTTAAAGTTTTCCAATCTTTCAACCTTCTTGTTATGTTAATAGAAATCTGTGTCTTCTGATTTGAACTTTAAGGCTGAATTTGAAATTTTGGTTTATAATTTAAAATTCATCATTCTCTATCCATAAGGAAATAGTTTCCTACAGTTCTTGGTTGTATTATAACTAAAGATTTAACAATCTTTGGTAAAAAAAAAATTAGAACCCATTTTGAATGTTAATTAGGATAAACCCATTAATTTAGTTTTATGTGTATGCTTCTGTTTCTCCTGAGAAATGCAAATAGTTACACAGGTATCCAGAAACTGCAGTGCTTCATTATTCCTTAAGCGTTTCCTAGCCTTCCCTTGTTTGATTCAGCAACATTTTCCTGTTATTAGTTATCTTCATCTTTTACAATCTTTATTTCATTTTATTCTCTCTTCTTGCCTCACATTATAGTAAGTCATTGTTTTTCAAAGTATGGTCCTCAAGCCACCTATATTACCCAAGAAGCCTGTAAAAATGCAGATTCTTGGCCTCATTTCAGATCTACCAAAGCAGACTATGGAGTGGGTCCCAGGAATCTGCATCTCAAACATGTTCCTCGGATGATTTCTGTTTATATCACATTTATTTTAATCTTTGCATCTGCCTATGTATGTTTGTTTATGTATCTGTTTGTATACAGAGTCCAATTTAGGAATCACTGGTCTATATTGCCAGGTACTTGACAGGCATTATAATTTATGGCCATTTTCAAGATTAAAGAGATAATTTCTCTCTTATTATTAAGGGGGACTGTGGCTCAAAATAGTGACTTGTCCATGCTCACAGCTAGCAAATTATAGAGCTGGGAGTACAAGCCAGATATCCAACCCAGATATAATCCTTTATGTAAAAGAAAAAATCTTTACCTTTTCTATGGGGAGTAACCTTAATGCTTTACTGAGTCACCCATCCAATTCAGCTGCAAGAGTCTCTTTGGTAGCTGGGTATAGACATAGGCTAAGTTGTGAGATATGTTTTTGTCAGTGAAACTTAACCATCATCCCATTTATAAGATAAAGCACCATCTCAGTGGGGAGACTTGAGCAAAGGTATAAATGATGAATTACACCCAGGGAAGTTGTGGACGATTGACTTAGAACAGCAAGCATTATAGTTTCAGCAGTGAATCCTGTGATTGTTGAGATTGGGACTAAACTTGAACTACGGGGATCTAAGTTCATTTTCTTTTGGCAAAACATCTTTAAGGGAAAGTCTTAAAAAGGCTTATAAAAACTTAAAAGGCCCTTGGACATCAAATGGCTCTTACAAATTAATCAGAAACATACGGATTAGATTTCTCATAAAATACATTTATGTTTAAAATTATGGGAAAAAGCACAAGGCAAAATGTCTTTCAGGTTTGTCCAAACCAAACCCTAAATGCTTGGGAAAAGTTGGAAATACTTTAACAAAAGCAGGATGACAGTGCATATGTGGCATCTTTAGGTGACCCAGGAAAACAGAATCCTTTTGTATAGTGAAGTGGGGCCTGAACTCACATGGAAATATAGAAAGCTGCTTTAGCAGGTTTTGGTGATACTGCGTAGTGGGATAAAGGTTTCAAGAGGAGATAAGAAGGGAGGAGGAGAGTTTGGAGTATGCAGAGATGGGCTTTCCTCTCTAGGAAGACTGGCTAGTGGAATTCTTTTTCTCCCTCAGTGCTGGCTCATTCCCACCTTCAGTGAGTCTTCTAGGAGCAACGTTGGTGTAAAGGAGTGGTATATGGCCAGGTGGCAGAAAACCTACATTTAATCCTAGCTCTGTCTTCTCCTAGCTGGCTGCTAATCTAAGGCACTCCCACCTAAGTCAGAGGGATGCCTACTATAATCCATGAGGCTTGCTAAGCCTCCATTTTCCACCCATTAAATAGGAGGTAGTACAGTCTTTGGCTGTAGTGTTGTAAAGGTCTGGGTGAGATAACTGTTTACTTCATTGAAGCACCTTCTAAGGTGGTACCTTCTAAGGTTATTCTTCAACATAATCTTAGTGTATTTGTTCTGAGATTTCTAAGGAAAAGGGAGGCTGTTGCTATACAGAATGTATCAAGAGGGAGGAATGGAGAAGGGGCTGTGGTAGGGAAGGGTTTTCCTTGCATCCAGGTGGAAGATAGATGTTAGCACTGAATTTATTTATTATTTTTAAATGTTTATTTTTGAGAGACAGAGAGACCGAGAGATGGACAGTGTGAGTGAAGGAGGGGCAGAGAGAGGAAGGGAGTTACAGAATCCAAAACAGGCTCCATGCTCTGAGCTATCAGCACAGACCCCAACTTGAGGGCTTGAACTCACGGACCATGAGATCGTGACCTGAGCCGAAGTCAGACGCTTAACAGACTGAGCTATCCAGGTGCCTCCATACTGAATTTTAGAACTAAATGTGGAATGAGTGTTCCCTTGTATAGAGGGGTGAATGTGATCTATTAATTCCTCATTTGGATGTAGACAGCTTTTGAGTCTTAAAAAAAATAAGTATCAGTTATGAATACACAAATAGTCTTCTAAATTTGTACTTTGTTTTGGAAATGATCTGGTTTTTTAATAATATATATTTTTGTATGAAACATTCTTTCAAAGAATTTTGAGGATGCAAAAATCTTTCCATGGACATGATACCTTTCTAAAACGTAAAGGAAATGTTATTGAAAATGAGTAATTTGAGTGTTATGAAAATCCTCAACTAAGTTTGACCAGTTTCTTCCCTTCTCTCTGATCTAGGCTTCAGTGTAGAGAGCATGGCCTCCATAAGGGTAACTCAACTTTTTGTAAAGCTGACTAGGTCTTTGGAAGTGACCCATCTTCCCATTTTCCCAACTTTTTTTCCCCCTTCTTAACCCAAACTCACAGCTTCCTCAAAGCTCAGGGAGATGGAATACCTGACTAAATTTGTTTATTTTTGGAATCCACCCACAAAAATGATTTCTTTTAAAATGTTTTGGTTACTGTCTTCTAGTTTAAAAAATAGCTTGAATTAAAATGCATAGACACAGCCATCTTATATGAACTCCGGACATTTTATAAAGTGTTAGATACTAACAAAATATATAAGCACCTAGGTACGTTAATAACTTGTTCTTAGATCCTTTACATTCATTTTTGTATTTGTAATTATGTGACCTTGTAGACTATGGATCAAATAAAACATACCTGTCAAGTTGGAAACTGAATGTGAATCATAATTGGTTGCATAATCATTTGTTCATCTGCGTGACTGCATGCATTTTATAGATTTTTAAAATTAGGGCTCAAATGCAACAATATAATGCTACCATGAGAATTCAATTTATTTTCTTAAATTTATGTTTATGATTTTGCTTACGCATTATGGCTTTACACATTTTCGGGGTATATGTACAATGGAAAAAACCCATTCACTGCTGAGAACCTCTTGTTAAAACTGGATTGTGTAAGCTCAGATGAGTGTGTTACTTAATAAGACAATTTACAATCATGATAACAGAGGCTGTTTTCTGGAAAGAAAAGATAACAATATCTGTAAAACTGCACCTGCAAGGAGGCTATAATTTCTGTGTGGCTGTGACAGACAATGTGAATCATGGATTATTACCAGTTTTTTAAGGGCTCCATGCATTTCCCATTATTTATTATAGCTCCTATAGGACCTGCTCAGTATACTCCCATGGATTGAGATAGATGTATATTCAGACACACAGATGTGTATATAGCTATATACCTCTATACATATATTACATGCACACATTATGCTTATAATTTATAGCAAAGAAAATAAATAAGCTCAGTGGTTAAAATCTTGCAAAACACCCAAACTTAGACAAAAGGAGCCTTTACATCTGCCTGTTAAGCTTAACTGGAAGGATTCTCAAAGCTCCTGACCAGATTTTCAAGGAGAAAACTCAATCTCGTTAATGAACTATAGCCAAAGGCCAGGGTTCCCTCTGGTGTACATGTACACAGTAGTCTCATTTGTCACTTGGCTTTGGGCTCTGCTGAGCTGCATCCAACCCCAAGGTGCCCATGGGTATGACTGATTCCAATAAAACCAAAAACCAGCCCCGACCCCCTTTCTCTGTTGTCATCAAGCTGTTTAGAAGCCCCGTTGTCTTGATGCCAAATGATGCCCTGCTGCAAATGAATCACTTCTGTGAAATACTTATAGTATAATCAGTTAGATATTTAATAGTTCTACATGGCAACAGACACAAACAAAGTGTCAGGTTTGAGAGGTCCCCTTTTCCTTTCTTGATCACCTTGACTATTCTCAAACATTTCTAGTCCCAGTACTTTCTGTATTGGTTACTTACTGCCACAATAATGGTGAGTAACAACTATACAACCTCAGCGACATAATTAGCATTTATTGCACATTCTGGGGTCAGCTGGGAATTCGCTAGAGGGCCCTGCTGATCTTGGCAGGGCTTGGTCACCCATCTGGGAGGTATTGGGCTATTGAATGGTCTAAGAAGGCCTCAGTTGGGGCAACTGACCTTTGCTAGGTGTCTTCATCTTCTGTCACTTGAGTCCAAGCATGTTCTTATGGTGTTGGCTGTGACGCTCCTAATATCAATAAAGAGTCCTCTTTAGACTCCTTATGGCCAGACATTTAATCTATGCTCTTAATATCAATAAAGAGTCCTCTTTCTCTAGACTCTTTATGGCCCAAAGCTTCTCAAATTCTGACTATCCACGACACTGACTCTGTCTTCCTTTACGGGGGTGGGGGTGGGGGTCTGCAGCACCCCGGTTGGGTCCTAGCCGCTCTGAAACTCGAACGGGAAAGGGAAAGGGTTTTACGTTCAGGTCCCTGTTAGGGTGCCACTCTGCTAGAGGCCTCCTCCGGCGGGTCCAGGGCTCCCTGAAGGGGTAGCAGCAGATGAGAACAATGAAAAGACACTCACGCAGTTACTTTCTTGGTCCAGCCTGACATCGTCTTATCCTCTCTATTTCTCCTGTCTCCTATCTCGCCAGGTTTTGGGCCTTTATTTATAGAATTATGACATCAAAAGGTGGAATTTTTACAAAAAATTCTCAGTGATAAAGATGCTTTGAAAAGGGTGCAGAAACAGGTTTTACAGAGGCATTTCTTCAGAACTATTCTAATTACAGTGAGGTAACTTACACATCATAGGATAACAGGATATTCTCAGTGAAAAGCAGATAACATACACATTTGTTTGAACCAGTAGTAAATCTTACAACTAAGAAGATAGCAGGATGTATTCAGTGAGAAGCAAGATAGCAAACACATTTTGTAACAATGATGCTAAAATTCAGTCATAGACAGGATTAGGGGGCATTCTATTTGGCTCATAAGAGGAATAATACATTTGTGATGGTTAGTAAGTAAACCTTTTGTCAACCTTGTTCTTGGATGTTGAAGGTGTAAGTGCCATAGGGCCCTAGACAGCTGGCCTTTGCATATGAGTTTAAGTTGTAACTACTCTTACCTATCCTCACAATGGGCACCAAATTAGCATATGTGTGCACAGTAGCTTATTCCTGGCTCTTGTTTGTTTCTATTTCCTAAGTTAGGCTTTTTCTCTGGGCCAGGGTAAACATTATCTTTTAACCCCCTTCATTTTCATGTCTTAAGTTTGTGAAGCTTAATAGAAGAGCCTTTCAACAAACAACTGCAGTGCTTTAACTTCCTCTTTATAGAGGTGGGAATATGCTTCCTCCCATGAGGTATCTGAGGAATATCAGTCTGATTTGGAACATTGTGAGGCCTAATCAATAGCAACAGGCTTAATTTTACATGAGCAATCAGTTAACGGAAGGAGATACCAGCTTCCGTCACCTGTGGCAGGAGCCGTGCTACGTCTACCATTTCCTTACTGTGACCGTGTCATCCAGCAAGGTCGGCGCAGCTCCCAGCAGTTGGCAAGGTGCAAGAGGGAGAGTAAGCTGAACCGTGAAGCACTTTTCAGATCTTCTTGCATCAGAATTGCTAACCTCTCACTGGCCAAAGCAAATCACATGGATGAGCCTAGAGTCCGACTGGTGGACATCACCAAATTACATAGCAAAGGACACACATCTAGGAAAAAGTGAAGAGTTAGGACCATGCTTTTGATGTATTATATACCCTCCCTCCCATAGAACTACTTAGGAAAGGATTCAAGCAATATTTATAGTGAGCTGCAGTGACTGCTTTGTGCAAAGATAATGCATTGCCAATACCATAGCTGCTTTTATAGGATAAAAATATAGAAGAAAAGGAATGAGGCTTTGTGGTGGGTTAAAGATGTCCACTAATTCTTAGACTCTTCCTCTCAGTGAGGGAGTGACAATTTCTCTACTGTTTTGAACTTGGGCTGGACCAGTGGCTATTTAATAGAACCACAATGGAAGTGACCCATTGTCTATTCTGACTATTCTGGCTCAGCCCTACAGGAGACAGGCAGCTTCCATATCCCCCCTCTTGGAATATTCATTCTTGCCATATCCTCTCTCAGAACACAGCTGCCATGAGATAAAAACCCAAGCCACATGGAGAGGCGATATGTGGGCTCTCCAGTCAAAAGTTAGCCTCAGCTGCCAGCCTTGTGATACCAATGGTTCAGGCCAGTTGGGCTCCAGATGACTGCAGCCCCAGCCAATGAGAGGAACATGCCTGGCTTGGCTAGGTTGGCCAAGAATGTGACAGATAATAAAACAAGTATTTTTTATTTAAGTTGCTAATACTTGGGCTGGTTTGTTATACAGCTATAGATAACTGAAACAAGTTTATGAGTGACTTTCCAGGTATTAGATCAGGGTGAAAGAGGTATTTTTGATGTAAGAGGTTTTTCTAGAGACTTTAAAAAAGGCAGGGACCTAACTTAGAGCCAACTTCATAAATAGTTCTCTGGAAAAAATAAATGCAGTTTATCAAGGGTGCTGACTTGTAAGTAGAAATGCATAAATCTTAGGCCTTGGCCATTGTAGGTTTTGCCACATCATCACCTTGGACTCTATTCTTGACTGTAGAGAGTGCAACAGAGAGCTCTTTGGGCAAGAGGGCTGCCTTCTCTCTTATCACTTTCTAATGCATGCATGTGCTGTGTGTGTGTGTGTGCTGCCAATTTTATTCTTCAGTGCCACCCAGGATAATTCAGGGCTTGTGTTGCACCCATTTGTTGATAAATACCAATCTCTGCCTTGACATTGTATTGAATTTTGAAAGAGACTTGCTGTTGTGCTGAGCAATCCCATCATGTCTCCTCAGGACAAATAACACCTCCATTTGAATTGCCACCTGCTATGAGTCCTCCAGACTTTTGCTTCTTTCTTGTTGCAGGTGGTCTGAATCTCCCTATAGCATGATTTGACTCAGATGATTCTCCATTTAGCTGTGAATTCCTGTCTGGTCACTTTTTTATTAGTACCTCCCACCTTTGTTGAGGTGTAATTGACAAAACTGTATATAGAGTATACAGTATAATGATTTGATGGGTACATTGTGAAATATTTGTTGTAATCAAGTTAATGAACACATCTACCTCCTCACATAATGACCCCTTTGTGTGTGTGTGTGTTGAAAACATTTAAGATCTATACTCTGTAAATTTTAAGTATACAGTACAGTAATGAATATAATCACATGGTGTATATTAGATCCTTGGAACCTGTTCATTTTAAGTGGAAGGTTGTATCCTTTGACTTACTCCTCCCCATTTCTTCCATCTTTCAGTTCCTGGAAACCACCATTCTATTTTGCTTCTATGAGTTCAACTTTTTGTTAAGGTTCCACAAGTAAATGATACCATATAGTATTTTTCTTTTTCTGGCTTATTACACTTAGCAGAATGCCCTTCAGATGCATCCACATTGTTACAAATGGCAGGATTTCCTTTTATCTTTCTGGTTGAATAATATTCCCTTGTGTGTATTTGTATATGTATGTATATACATACTACATCTTCTTTATCCATCCATCTGTTGATGAATACTTGGACTGCTTCCATAGGTTGGCTATTGTAAATAATGCTGCAGTAAACATAGGAGTGCATATGTCCCTTCAAATTAGTCTTTTTGTATTCTTCGGGTAAATATCCAGTGTTGCGATTACTGGATCATATGGTAGTTCTATTTTTGATTTTTTTTTTTTTTTTTGAGAGAGAGCGTGAGCATGTATGCACAAATGGGAGGAGCAGAGGAGGAGTGAGAGAGAGAATCTTAAACAGGCTCCACACTGCCTCACAGGGCTCAGTCTCCTGACTGTGAGATCATAACCTGTGTTGAAATCAAGAGTTGAGCATTTAACTGACTGAGCCACTTGGGTGCCCCCTATTTTTGATTTTTTAAGGACCTTCTATTCTGTCTTCCACAGTGGCTGTATCACTTCACATTCCCACTAACACACAAGGGTTCCTTTTTCTCTATGTCCTTGCCAACATCTATTATCTCCTCTTGATAATAACCATGCTAACAGGTGTGAGATGATACTTGACTGTGATTCTTAAACAGATAAACCACCAAAGAGCCAGGGGCAAACTGCAAGCCTGGTGCAGTGAAGATAGCTCTGGGCTCAGGCTTATGAGATTTATTACCACCTAACTGTGTGATGTCTGTGAGTCTCTTAAGCTTCTCTGGGTCTCCATTTCCTTATTGTAAAGTGGGGGCTCATTAGAGATGACAGTTCTGTAAAGCCCCTTGTAGCCCTGTAATTCTTATATTTTATGGAGCACCTGGACACACTAACATTGACTTGGAAACTCCTGAGGGTTCTTTCCATGATGTAGGCAGTGTGGGGTATTCTAATGAACATGTCCCTTAGGAAAATGAGCATGACTATCATGCTTCAGATTCTTATGTTTTGGCTCTTCTTGTTTACCTGCTATGTTGAAAATAGGCTCCATGGTCTTAGAGTTCTTTGATATACTGCCAGTATTTGCTGGAGCAAACCAAAGGGAGGGTTTAGACTAGAGTAAAGAGGAACAGCGGACAAAAACAAATCCTTTCACTTCAATGCATTGAAAACCTAGTTCGTTTCTTCATGGTGGAGAGGAGGTCTCAAGATGTCTCGGGGTGTGGAGGGCTGAGACCCCATCCCACTCATCCTCTCACCGCATACACTTCAGCATTTTCTGAGCTGTTGGGAGTAGCTTCTACCTCCTAGGGTAGCTCTGGGGTTAGCACATCCTGGCCTGGCCTCATTCCCCAGGAGGTGGGGGGCCTAGACTCTGGGGTGCTAGCTGAGGGAAGCATACCAGATGGTCAGATGGAGATCATTTGGCACCTGTCTCTGTGACAAAGCTCTGGGGGTGATGAATGGTGTGCTAAAAGGATGCGCATTGCATTAGAAACTTGGAAAGGTATATTCACAAACTAATGCAGTGATTTGGATGTACCCAACCACTTTTCAGGTGCTAGGGGTTCTGCAAAAACATAAAGCTTGTTTTGCTCAGAATTTTTCTCCTCATAGTTTTTAAACTCATGTGCTTTTTAATGGAAATTTAATCATATGTTTCAGATTTATTTACATTAAAATCATTGAAATGTTTTGCAAGAGGGATTCAAGGTCCAAGAAGTCTTTTGAGTTTCTTTTAAGCTTTTTAAGGACTTTTCTTTTTTCCTTATAAATAGAAAACCACGTATCATTGAGAACAAACAAACTTGAACCTCAAAAGGTTTCAAGTTTGATTTGAAACTTATAAGTCATGAAGAATATTCTGCTGTGAAGTGGATTCCCTCATAGTTTTTCCTTAGACATTTATGGAGAAACAGCTGAGCATTTCAGCAGAATATTATCTTGTTTTCTAAAATTAGTGAGTCTCCTGAAATGTGTCCTGCAAATTAGAAATGTTATAGGTAGTTTCCCCCTTTTTAAACATTACTTTTGATTCATTTTTCAATGCTTTTTTTTTTCTGCATTGGGTGAAGCATGAAACCAGATCATAAGTAGAAATTTTATGTCAAGTTTCTTAACATTAAAGTTATACCAAATAAAAAATGTTGTGTTTAACAAAAATGACCATTTAGAAAACTGTGGTCTAAGTTTTCTCAATTATTTTGTCTTTACTGTCTGTGTCTATACAGGTAAAGTGGACAGATGGTTGGCTTATTTATAGGTATCTGTACAGATTTTTTTTCCCTCTCAAAGGGGTTGAAGCAATTCTCAAAAAAAATCCACCTATTGAAGAAATCACTTTCTATAATTTGAATTAGTATTTATATACTTTGGTATACTCATATATTCTTAGGCTTATGTTTTACTTATATACTCTATTAACTTTATGCTTATTACTTATGCAAGTATATGTGCTTATATATTTTATGCTCCAAGTATTTATATTCTATTTATACTCATGTTCTCTTATATTAGAGTTTGGATTAGCGCTTACATTAGAATTCATTTTTACTTGGTGTAGGCTGTGCCCATATACATATCTTCATCCTTTTGACATCAATTTGTTTGTTTTCCCTTGGGAATACAGATCAGTTAACTGATTGCAAGTTTAGTGCTAGAAGAAATGGAATAAGTAAAATGGACTGACCATTCAGTTAAGAACCCATCACTCAATCCTTGGTCTTTGCAGTGTGTTTGGAGAAATAGCAGTTGACCTAAGAGCATTCAATTCCTGCTTGCCAGAGAAGTACCTCTATAGACTGATACTCTGCCAAGAGGGCCAAATATAGAATGGGAGGTTTCTCCATATACGATACAGAACCTGTCATTTTCTTTCCTGAAGTGTGTGGTGGATGTGTGTGTTGATGTTTTGCTAGGAAGAATAGGTCTGTCTAGGCTTTATATGCTTTGTGCTGTGAATCTACTATAATTTTAAATACGGCTGTTCAAGGTAAGATTCATATAAATGAAGATAAACAGACTTGAAAACAGGCTTTATAGGCCCGGTGTAGTGTGTTAGCTGTTAGGGGCCTCTTCCAGTGCCCAAGGATGCGTCATTGTGGGTGGGTGGTTCTGGCTCTTGGAAAAATGTAGAACCGTGCTGGGCTTCGCTGGGGTGGTGCAGGTAAATTGCTGCACTTTTATGTGGAGGTTGAGATCTTTTTATGATTCACTTGCAAACTGGGTCATGCCATACCCTCCGTATACCGGTCACATTCATATTCCTTCTTGAATTTGAATCAATCTACATTATCAGTGTTGCAGTTTAATAATTCGGTAACACTTCTTCTGTGAAGGAAGTCTGAGAACAACACATTGCACATACTTACGAATGATGTCAAAGCAGAAACCTTCAAAAAGCATGACCCACACGTCCATGCATATGTATGTGAAACTCCCCTTTAAATGTTCACATTGTTACTTTTTTAGATTTAAAGTGAAAATATTTTGATAAATGACCTGGATTCCGTGTGAGAAGAGGGCTTATAGACAGGTTTGTAGGGAAGTGAGAGTCGTCTTGGCGAAATTTCCAGTTTAGAGCTTTTGCATTCAAGTTCTTATTTAGATTTAGTCTAGGCTTATGATTATAGTAAAAAGTAAAAAACAGAATATCGTTCTTTCTTTTTTTTTTTTTTTCCGGAGAAACAAATATCTCTAAGCTTCTTCTATTCTCCTCACAGTCTAAACAAAATTCAAATACCCATTACAATTTTGTTCCCTCTTTAAAGGCCTTTACTCAAAGGAGCCAAAGAATTTGGACTTCTCTACTCCATCCCCTGGAATACATTTGGCTTTGTTCTTTGCAGTATAGGCAATTGCTGTTAAAGAGACTTTAGGTTTAACATGTAATTAATAGTTTGGCATTTCCCAAGGGCTTTCCTTGGGACCCTTTCTGTATCTGTTTTGTATTATAAGGCTCCCTTGCTAAATATTTCCAGATCATATAGATTTAGATAAGACAAGTTCCAGAACTTAGAGTATTTTTTATTTTGACATTTACAGTATTTATTAGTGTAATGAAAATAATACTTTGACAAGTCCCCAAGTAATAAATGGCAATATTCTCAACCTCTGAGAAGTTTAGAGTAACTTTCAGTGGCTAGTAACCACCTGATATCCAACTGTTCTCTTTTCAGAGGTGTTAGCAAATTTAAAGTTCCTTGGGATCAGTCCTTTTAGCATGCCTTCCCTGTGCTGGTAATTGTGTTTCTTCCCAGTCCCTCTGGGTGGTCAGTGGGCCTGACATATCTTGTTCCTTCATCTAGGAGAATTAGAGTTAAGAAAGGATGAACGACAGCTTTGGGCAAATCACATCCATGTGCTGGGCTGAGCCTGGGGCATGCTGGGAGTCATGGTTTATTGGGGGAACAGCCGTCACCCCCAAACCAAGTGTGTTAATCAGAGGGCAGTGTGGGTCACCCTGAGTATCGGAGACCTGACTGAACTGGAACATAATTTCAAGTCCCTCTGGGAACTAATAATGGTTCCCTTGGATGTTTTCCAGAAGTCTTCAGTGAGGTGAGTTGGGTGGCCTTTATTTATTTCCCCTTCCTACAGACCTTTGCTTTCTTATGGAATTCAACTCATTTTGTTTTATAGGAACTTGAATATGTCTATGCTGTAGTAGGGAAGGGATATATTTTCTCATTGTTCAATCTCCCCAACTCTTAACAACCTGCTTTGCATAAAGATTTTTCAAATTGTAATGAAGCTCCAATACTCCTAGAACTCTGTATTATTTGTAGTTAACACCAGGCTAGCTGCCTGTGGCAAATAAACCACCAAATCTCAGTGGCTTCACCTTCAGTGATTCTGTCTTGTGGCTCTGCCTCTTCTAGGCCTCATAATCCTCTACATCCAGCCAGAGATAAAAGGGACACCAGCATCTTAATCACCTTGCCTGGAAGTGACAGGCATTATTTCCACTCATATTCTGTTGGGGAAAACAAGTCACATGGCCCCACCTAGCTGCAAGTAGTTCCTGGCAGGTAGGCTGCTTCCTCTGAGTGGAGAAAGGGAAGCTATAGAAGGAAGAGCACATTTTTGGAGACCAGCTGTCTCTGTCATCTCTCCCATGAAGTGAACAGTTTGGAGAATGACAGAGTTGTTCAAAATAGGATCTGCAGGGCCTTTAGAGCCATTATACCCACTTTCTCCATTTTACAATTGAGGATACATGGATGTTCAGTGGTAATGAGAATGTTCCAAGTCCACCCAGTTAGTTAAAGGTAGAGTTGGGGCTAGAAATTGGGTTTTCTAACTGCCAGTTACTTTTGTAGCACTCTGATTGAAGTGCTTATGATTTTTGCTCTGCTTAGGTATATATCAGGTGACTCAGAACAGGGGATGGGGAGTATTCTTGTGGAAAGTTCAGTTAGAGTTGTGGTGTCAGATTTCCTTTTGAGGTATTTAATCCCACTTCTACTTTCCCCTTGTAACCTTCCACCTCTGGCATACAGAAGCAGTGAAGTGATTCCCATACTGGAAGGTAAGTCATGGTATGATTTAAAAGAATCTCTTCTAGTGGTCAACATAAATCTTCTCGAGTTTTTTTAAGGGTTTCTAGAAGGTTCTTGTTAAACTTGTAGACATTACTTGAGTAATATGTAAGCATCCAAGAATATCTCTTTACTGATTGGTTTGTCAGCATCTTGAACAGTGGTGAGCAGGGACTTGAGGGAACAAGGGAGAGGGCAGGTAAGTTTTGAGAAGGAATAGGAGACTGGGAAGGTTTGGAGGGTGGGATACTTTGGGCAGGGGAGACTAGAATGAGGGGACAGATTTTGTCAAAGGTTTGAATGAAGGGCCTAGAAGGTGGAGGAGTAGTCAAGACAAGTTTCTTCTCTCCCACTGTGGGTGATATCACTGGGGCTGACCATTGTCTTGTGGCAAAGAGTCTGGGACTGTAGACCTGGTTCTATACTTGATCCTTGAATACCATTGGGAAAGAGACTTAACTGTTCTGAGCTTCAGTTTTTCTGCTTAGAAAAGAGCAGGGTGTAGCTGACCAGTAGTTTTCTAACCGTGTTATCTGGGGACTTGGGGTCTGGTGGATGTGCTTCGAGGGCATCACTGCAGGAATGGCTGCGAATAGCAAGTGGTTTGTTGTGCTCTGCCACCCCTTTTCAACCAAGTTAGCTCTGCTCTTTGTATTGAATTTCTTTATTTTTTAATTTTTTATTTAAGAGAGCGTGTGTGAGCAAGGGAGGAGGCAGAGGGAGAGAGAATCTTCAGCAGGCTCCATGGTCAGCATGGAGCCTACCATGGAGCTCAATCCCACAACCCTGGGATCATGACCTGAGCCCAAATCAAGAGTTGGACACTCAACTGATTGAGTCACCCAGGCACCCCTTGTATTGAATTTCTGTAGAAATTTTTGTTTGAAGAATGGCTTCTGTGTGTGAAAGAGAATTTGGAAAGTATTCAGCCTAGATGGTTCTTTAGTTTTCTTCTAGTTATGACATTTGGGAATCTGATCAGTACCCAAAGTCTTCAAACCTTGGGGGCTGTATACTGGCCAGGTCTTAAGCTCCCATGATCAGTCCTCAGGAGGCTATAAATAAAACTGACAACTATAAGGATTTGGACAAGTATTGCATGGAACACACTATCAAATGCACAATAAGGAAGACTCCTTTACTGAGGTCTACTAAGTGCCTGGCTCTGTTTTAGGCATTTTATATAACTGAATATTTAAATCTCAATTCAATTAGGTAGATGCTGTTATTGTTATTACCATTTTATTAATTTTAAAAACTGTTTTTATTTATTTTTTAAATGTTTATTTTTTCCCATTTTATTACTTTTTTTAAACATTTCATTTTTGAGAGAGTGCACATGGGAGGGGCAGTGAGAGATGGGGACAGGATCTGAAGTGGATTCTGTGCTGTCAGCACAGAGCCTGATATGGGGCTCGAACCCATGAACTGCAGGATCATGACCTGAACCAAAGTTGGATGCTCAACCAGCTGAGCCACCCAGGCATCCACTAGTACCATATTAAAAACGAGGAAACTAAGGCTCAGAGAAAGAAAGCAACTCAACTCAAAAGAAACAGGATCAGGATGCAAAATTGGGTCTGACTCCAGGGTCCATGATCTTGATTCTCCATCTAAGTGGCTCTTGGCTCTGTTTGTGGGCTTTCTCCTCCCCCCCGCCCCGATTTGTTTGCAGATGGCTCTTCCATAGTGGAGAGACTTTCTGTCACAAGTAGGTTTACCAGTCCTGTAGTTGTCAAGGTGACCTAAGTTCTCAACTGGGCTACAAATGCTTTACTAAGTACGGTGCTTGGCCCAAGGCAGTCTAATGCCTAGTGAATGACCCGTCACATAGAAGCTCCTTCAGGATGCAGAGTTCCTGAGGGACACATCGTAAGGCAAGGAGCTGGGCTGCCCTAAGAACAGGGTAGCCTGTTAACCCGATTATTTTACAGTAAAGTGTGACTAAGATTCTGGTTGTAGGGAAGGAGAAACCACTTTACAAAAATGGAACAAAACCTTTAAGTCTAGAATGGCCATATGGTGAGAGGTACTAGACTTTTCTCAGATTTCTCAGATTTTCAACCTCTTTGGCTTTTTGCTTCTAACTCACTCATTGTGTTTTCAATGCCATTGTCAACCTTAGTCCTATTAGTAAATGCCATTCAACTTGTGAACTAATTGTGCAGAAGCAAAATGAAGTTGAAGATGGGCTTGTAATCTATGCTTCCTCAGCCCATATTCATGCCTAAGTTATAGGGTTTATCCTGTCTCTCTTATGGTGGCTCTTTGAGTAGTGTAACCTGGATGATGAAATCCAGATGTCAAACTACGTAGTGCTTCAGGAGCTTAGATGTTGTAGTTCTGCATGAAAAAATGTATTTTTTCCTTGTAATTAAAGAGCTAAAAAGTGGGTCATGTGTACCTATGCATGCAAAAGGATATTTGTATTTTTGATCAGGTGAAATGCACCTGGGGACTGTAAATATCACAGATTGGTGTAGTGTGATTGAATCTAGAAGTCTAAATGACTCAAAAGACCAACTCTAGACCTTCTTTTTCCCCAACCACTTTTCAATTCTTCACTCCCCTTCCTGTCCCTCTTTGCCTCCTCCACTTCCCCTCTCTCCTGTTCCTCCCTCATTCTTCTTGCCTCTGTGGATCACTCATCCATTAGCAATGAACCTAGATCATCAGAGTGATGTGAGGATTGTCTTTACGTTTCAGAAGAAAACTCAATTATTAGAGTGATTGGAAGGTTTTGTGGGAAGTATTTCAGTAGGGATCACAATCTTTAAATTACTGTAGAAGTCTGGAGTCCACACCTTTTAGAGGATGGGTTTTTCCTAGTAGTGCTTTTATGATTAGTATTTTGGGGAGGTGGTTGGGATGGGAGAACTTTTCCCATGACTTCTTACTTTTGGTAAAAGAAACTCTACTAGAGGGATATTCCTGGCCTCCTGCCCTGCTGGTTAGAGAAAGAATGATGCAAAGTGGCCTAGCTGGCTAAGCCTTCTCTCTGGGACGTATTGGATATATCTGCTACCTTGCTTGTGATGGTATTCCAGGTGTTTGCATATGTCGAGACTCCTCAAATTATACACTTTGAATATGTGTAGTTTTTGCTTAAAAAGCTGGAATAAAGGAGAAAATTATTAGAAAAAATTCTACCAAAGGTTGCTGTCATTTTTGCCTCCTTGTTCAGAATTATCAACCTCATGCCTAATCTCTTGTTTTTTCTTAGTCTCTAGAAGCTAGAGTTTTTGGTCATTTTGTTTCATTCATTTGTTCAATCAGATATCTTCATTACCCCACTGAATGAATAAATTGGGAACAACACAAATGATACATGGTTGAGCTCTTTTCTTCTGTCTGGTAGAGAAGAAAGATAAACAAGCCAAGAACTGGTATAGGGTGTGTTAAGGGTTCTAGAGGGGGAACATGTACCATGTTCCACGTACCGTGTACATCTACCATGTATATGTAGCCATGTACCATGGCTGAGCAAAGGAGAAGGCAGAATATCTGAACAGGGGGTTTGTGGAACATATGACTTAGTGTGATCAAGTGGGGAGGCAGGAGGAAATTCCAAGCATCCAGAACAGCATGGGAAAGAGCACTGTGGGAAGAAATGACCTCCCTCATTCAAGTAAAGTGAGGGAATCCTGCTTGGCTGAGTAGGGCTGGAGTTGAATCATGTAAGATATTAGTGGGGGAGTTGAGCATGACTGGCATTCCCTATATGCCCCGTGGTAGCATTACCGTACCCATAATAACTTATTTACTTGTGACGCATCCCTCCAGATAGAAAGTTCTTTGGGGGAAGACATTGTATTTTTTTTTTTTTTTCACTTTGTGAGACCAGCATGAAGCCCAGTGCTTGGCATGTGGTGGGGAGACTCAACTACTTAGTGGATGATTGGATGAAGGAGGCGGGTGAGAATCTCATGTAGCAGGTATAGTTACTGGGTGGTTTCTGCACCAGGCCAGTCATACCTTAACTCCTTCCACTCGGCCTTGGAAGTCAGTCACCCTCTGACTTGTGCCCAGTGTGCTTTCCTGGTGGCTGACAGCCTTCTTCCATTATTTGTTGCCTGAGCCATCCTGCTGCCTTCTCCAGGGTTAGCTTCTTCAGTTGAGTTGGTTTCTACCAGACTCACTTTGCCTGTCTGTCTGGTCAAGGCTTCCTTTCCCTATAATCCTCCTTGGTATCCCACCTGTGAGGTATGATAACACTGACCTCTTATTTTTTGACTTAAGATAATATTAGTGCTCACACAGTATTACTCTCATTCTTCTTCAGTGTTTACCAAATATTTATTCACTATAGAATTATGTTATCAGAAGTTTCATCTCCTTTAGAATGTGTATTTCATGAGGACAGAGATTCTTGACTTTTCTCCTCCTGGGTATCTAGTGTCTAGTATAGTACCTGACATGCTCAGTAAACACTCATAGAGTGAATGAATGTCACATATTTGGTAGAGAACTCCCAGTGTATTGTATATACTGTGGTAGTTGGACATTGTCCTTTTTTTAGTCACTCTGTGGCAAGATTTTGAGCCCTTTGAGCATAAGAAACATAGGGCAATACTGGATTCTCTTGGACTTGATATTGAGGGATGGTCAGTTTTATTTTTATGGCTTGTGTGGTAACTCTGAGTTTCTCTCTAAGCAGTCTCCATGCTATCCAAGCACAAGACTGCTACGCTGTGATCTCGCAGCCCCTGAGGCTGACAGCCTTCTGGGCCACACCCCCTTTTTTTGAGATGACTGATGTCAGTCCCAGCATGAGGCAATCTCTTAATTCCAGCTGCTGACCACTGGGGTTTCCCTTAAGGCATGCATGCCAGCGCTCCTGGTTGAGTGCCCTCTAATATATAATTAATGATGACTCTCAGCAGTTCACATTTTCAGAAGCCTTTCTAGGCATGATCTCACCACCAAGCTGTGATGCCTCACTGCTGTGGGGCTCCACATGGGCCCAGGGGAGGTCTCTCAGTCCAGCCAGTCTGCAGATTTGGTGTTCAGTAATGTTATGAGGTGGGGAGTGTGCCTGGATCCAGCCACTCATTCCCTCTCTGTCCTCCCCGCCCCCCCCCCCCCCCCCCCCCCCCCCCCCCCCCCCCCCCCCCCCCCCCCCCCCCCCGTAAAACATATAGCATTGATTTCCTATGGAGACCAAGTATCCACTGGCTACAAGCTAAGCTTTCAGTAACCTTAAAGCCTCCAAATACTGAATCTTAATTAGGGTGACCAACTGTTCAGTTTGTCCAGGACTGAAGGATTTTCTGGGAAGTGAGACTTCCATTGCTAAAACCAGTCTTGGGAAAACTAGGATGGTTGATCACTCTAATCCCAATAGAGATTAAGATCAGAGAATTCAGTTTGTCCTTGAATGGGAGAAAGTTGCATAAAGAGAGCAGGTCTAGCCTGATTTATCCCCTGAGTGAAAACTGAGGGTGGTTTTGGTAACCCCTTGAACCTACAATTGGTGTCAGAAGTGAGAGCAGTCTCGTGGGTTGACTGTGCCCCTCTAATACTGTATAGTCAGCAAGCACACGGAACCAGGAACCGAACATCTATTAAGCTCAGCATCTTAGTTTGGGTTGACCCAGAGACAGATCCTGAATTAAGGATTTAAGTGCAAGTAGTTATCTGGCAAGTGAAGGAAAACAATGGTAAGGGAAGAGACAAGGAAGAGCACGTGGCCAGTAAAGGACATTTTAGTAAGCTGGTCTTCAGTCTCTTCCACTAGAGCAGAGTTTCTCATCCTTGGCACTATTGCCATTTTGGGCTGGGTAATTCTTTGTTAGGAGGCCTTCCCGAACATTGTGGGGTATTTAACAGCATTCTAGCATTCTGGCCTCTATTCATAGATGTGATGGCACTCCCTTTCCCCCAGTTCTGCCAACGAAAAATGTCTGCAAACACTGTCAAGTGTCCCCCTGGGGTGCAGACTTGCCTGGTTGATAACCAGTGTTCTAGCACACACACCCAGAATTCTCCCACATAGAGGCTGGGGGAGTTAGAATGTTTGGCACTAATTTTTCTCAGTCATTGTTTCAGGGCTGTTGAGGAAGACTTTGGAGAAAGCTGGCCCTTTATGGTTGGCTAGTGCATATGAAGTGGAATGAAGGATCTGAGCAGGGCACTGACGGTATCGGCTTCTATCTGCTTGATTCTGTCTCTGCAGACCAGTTTTTTTTCTGTCTAGTTAGTGGAATCTGACTCCTGACCACTCCTAGCCTCACATATGAATTCTATCAGTCTTTAAATTTTAATTCCAAATTTCCAGGACAGATGATCTGAGTTGCCAAATTTGGGTCAGATGTTCAATCTGGGCTAATCAGCTATGACCATATAGTACAAATATGGCTTTTGAGGGGCCCACTCCTGTTTCAGTTCAGTGCAAGTGGACAGCATGAGGAGACTGGATATTTTGTAAAGCTGGGTTGAGACAGGGATGGGCAGTTATTTCAGCAAACACGTATCAGGCATCTCCTATGTGTGAAGCTATTTGAAGGGCACACAGACAAATGACTTGTCAGAATGCCCAAAATGTGTGAACAGAACACACAATTTAAAAACAGAACCTATACCTTTGGGGATGACATGGTAGGAAACTCTTTTACTGATACTTAGGTGAATGAGTGTGCCAAGGAGAGCCTGAAGAAAAGCTGAGGTAATTGTCACTCCATGTGTGTGTATACACTATGGTGAGCAGCAAAATGGACATTTTTTAAAGAGTTTATTCATTTTGAGGTGTGTATATGGGAGGGAGGGAGGGAGGGAGAGAGAGAGAGAGAGAGAGAGAGAGAGAGAGAGAGAGAGAGAAAGAGGAGACAGAGAGAAAATGAATAAGTGGAGGAGAGGCAGAGAGGGAGAAAGAGAATCCTAAGCAGGCTCCGCACTTCAAGCTGAGCCTGAGAGAGGGCTCAATCCCATGAATGTGAGATCATGACCTGGGCCGAAATCAGGAGTGGAATGCTTAACTGACTGAGCCACCCTGGTGCCACCAAATGGACATTTAGATGGGCTGAGGCCATTTTCTAGCCACCTCAAGATAAATTTAGAGCTCATGACCAAATTCTCTCAGGTCATCTCTTCTAGGGGAAGGTTGTGAGATCTGGTATTAGGTTGACTGCCAGAGCAAAGAAGGTGGGGTGGGGAAGAAATGTCCATGTAGGATAGCCTATAGTCTGTTTTCTGTCTGTAATAAAAGAAGGCAGGGGCATGGGGACTGCTGACTGCCAGGCATTCTCATTGCCAGCCCCATTCTGTTTTCAGTGCGGTTGAAGACACTAAATCAGGAACAGAATGATTCCTCATCAGACTCTGATGTGAGGGGCTCTTTGCCCTGAGAAAGCCTGCTTGCTTGGCAAGTGCAGCGGGGCTGACTAGTCCTATGCTCTGTGAGTCCTTCAGATCTCCCATGGGGACAGCAGTATATATATTGGGCAGAGTTAGGACATTGGTTTTTACTTGGAATGTATGTTTATTGGGGGTGGCTTTCTGGAGGGCCTGACAGAGGTTATGGGGGTTTGGGCATAGCCCTTCCAGGTAGCCTAATGCCATATACAACCCAAGGAGACACTAGCCACATGGGTTGCAGTGTGACATTGCTTCTGGGACAGTGGCTCTGCAGAGTCATCCCTAGTTCCTCTACAGAGAACCACTTGCCAAAATGTGATGGTGCTTCTGCCCTGTTGTACCTCTTAGTTTTTTGTCAATTCCCAGGCCTTATTGTGGTGGGGGAAGGTGAGCCATTGTTTAACTTGGGTCCTCCTGAACTCTTGGAGGACAGCTGATTTGTTTGTGGTGGTTGTCATCCCACACCTTGGGGCTTCATCTGGGTAGGGGGCCCTAAGCTTTGAAATCCATCTCTACATTTGTGCTGAGGTCGCTTCTCCTAGCCTGTGGCTAAGCATGGCAGGGAGACTGAGGTAGGCCTATTTCTGGGGGTGGGGGTGCGGGGGTGGGAGGAAACATATATATCCTCTGGAGGCCAATCTTGGCTCTAGAGCTCCCTGATTACTCTGCCAAACCAACTCTAGGCTACTCAGGCACCGTGGAGGCTTACACCTACCCCTCTCCCTCTTAAGACGTCCCCATTTCATCTCGTAAATGTACTTCCCCTAATACGGTCCTTGCACATGGAATCCCATCTTGGTATCTGCTTCTCAGAGGGCCAGATCACTCTAATTTACAGTTCAAACTGAGGTACTAATGGAATGAAAGAAAAAAATGATTAAAAAAAAAACCAGTAGTAAATCAGAGCTGGCCTAGAGGGATCTAAGCAAAATTTTTGAGGAAAACCCAATGCTTTGATGGAGATGAAAAATGAGAACTCAACCCATTTAATTCTACAAAATGACCTATTTAGTTAAACTAACATTTGTAGAGTGACCCTTGTGTGCCAAGAAAGAGGCTGGGCATAGGAAGATGAAGGAGACGTGGTCTCTGCCCTCATGTGACTTGTGATCTAGAGGGGGAGATCCATGTGTTTTGATAGTGTTACTGAAATAGGATTCTTGTAAGGTAGAGCTGGCAATGGGACTAACTCTGCTGTGTAAAGATTGAACCCGCCCCGCCCCCCCAATCCCCATAGGAAGCAGTGCTGACACTGGGCAGAGGACTTGGACAAGCTTTGGAGGCCTGGTTTATGCCAGTGGAGGAGTGAGAGGGGTAGCCAGTGATAAAAGTAAGGCAAATGAGACTTGTGTCCTAGCTCCGGGATAAAGTGCTATGGATCCCTAGTACTTCTTTTTTCTGTTTAATTAGCAAAAAAGGCTATTTACCCCTTCCTCCCATACATGGGTGGAAAAAGAGCTTTGTAATGCATACAGTGATTAGGCTCAAGATGTGCCTTCTGCCATATGTACATGTGTACAACAGCAAATCAACCAAGCCCTTGTGCACCCTCCAGGGCGCCTTGCATTTAGCAAATCCTGGCGAACGAAGCCTACTCAGACAAGGAGGCAGGTAATTGGCTTCCTCTGGGCTCTGTTTACAACACCTCTCCTCTGAAGCAGCTGGTGCTACCAGGTTTTCTGGCAAAGCTGCTCTTTCTACAAGTGGTGCTAGAAAAAAGCACAATGCAATGGAAAGAAAAAAAAACTTGAACAAAAAACACTTGAATAAACAGATGCCTGCTTTACCCCTCTAGCCTTTTTCTTGGCCTCACGATGCCTGACAAAAATCGAGTCTAAAATGACGGCTGGGCTAAGAGGAGGCCAGCAATATGTCACCTGATCAAGCTGAGACCCCAGGGGATGGAAAAGGCATTTAGATCTAAGCTCAGCCATGGTTACAGCAGTAAGACCAGAGCCCTTGTAGCTCTGGCAGCTCCCACCCCTCCTTTCCACATGATTCAATTTCATGCCATTTGCAATTGTGAGACAAAAGTATGTTCTAAATTCCAGGCCCCCATCCTGAAGCACCCTTGGTAAGCTCAGGGAAGGAAGCTCAACAACCTCACGCATCCCGCTGGCCGCGAGCAGCCAGTGGTGATGTGTGAGGGATAGAAGCAGTCCTCATTTTCAGCTTTTAACCCCAGTGGGTAGGAAATCTCTTGAAAACAAAGTTTCATGCTTTTAGGAAAAACGTAAAAAAAAAAAAAAGACAAAACCTTCTTAAAGCCTGGGGTTTATATTTCTGTGCTGCATGGGAGATCACAGCGTTGGCATCTCTAACTATAGTTCTGTGAAAAAGTGCTGGAAGTTGTCTCTGCATAGCATACTTGCCTTACCCATGGGGCAACAAGCAGCAAGTATCTCAGAAAACGTCAAAGCCCCTTGCACGTTTGCTCAGAACCATCATCGCTTGCCACCTGTTGTACCCTAGATTGTGCCCTTCATCACTTTGGTGCTGGCTTCCTCCTGTAAGCATTTTGGGTGGGGGTGGCCCCTGGCCTCTGGGGCCTACACCTGCATTGTCACAACTGGGCAGTGCTTTTTGCAGGAATGCAGTGACTCTGGAGTGTGTGTGCACCTTGATAGTGATGGGGGGTCCAAAGGTAATATTTCTAGCCTTTTAATCTGAGCTGGGGCCCAAAGATATCTTAACATGGTGTCCTAGCTTGTCTTGTAGAAGCCTACATCAAAATGAAATAGTACCATATCATCATGATGGCACTTTAATTTCATTTGGATGGGTCATCTGAGCACCAAAGGGTTTTAGGTTCTACCTAAGCGGTTCTAGGGTAGTGCCAGGAGAATGAAGCCATAGATCAGGTGAGGATGTGAGTGAGAAACAACAAAAGGAGATAGGGAATATAGGTTGACCTTTCAAAATTATTTCTAGTGAATTGAAGAAGATTTAAAAGGTAGAAGATAGGTGTGTGTGTGTGGGTGGAGTGGGGAGGATAGAAGAAAGTATTGATTTTTTTTTCAGTTTTTTTTTTCTTAAGAGGAGAATGATAGGGGGGCTAATGGTGGAAAGTGAGCATTGAGGGGAAGTCTTTATTTCACTTCCTTCTCTTTTATTTCCCTTTCCATTCCTTTGCATACATTTCTTCCATTCTTACTAGTTAACCAATCAAACTCAGTCAGGAAGAGAGTATAGTGTGGTAAGAAATTAGTTGCAAAAAAGGAAGATTGTTTGCTATTTATTATTCATAGACCCTGTTTTCTAAAGAGGACAGATTATATTATGTAATGCCTCTTGTTTACCAAGAGAATTATGAGTGTGAGAATTCATGATTAGGGAATCCAGGAGCGAGCTAAATGGCTGGGGATGTAAAAAGGGCTGAGAATTAGGAATTTTCAGGAGGCAGTGAAGATTGAAGGTGGGAGGGCTCAAAACTCTGCATGGAAAAAGTGTCAAGAGGAATAAGTTAAGACTGGGACTTTAGAGGGAAACATTGATCTAGTCTGGGTTTTTTTTTATTAAATTTCACTGGGTAATGTGTGATCTAACTTATTCCTTCATATTCCCATTAGATTTTCAGCAGAAGTCTGCATAAAGTGCTAATACTTGGCAGAATGGAATTTGTTTTTAAGGGCTATAGTGAAGAATATATTTAATATACATACATATAATGAATATTTTATATAATATTGTATATATAAATATATACATATACTATATATTCAGGAAAGAATGGAGGATATTCATTGTGTTCTGTAGGATGCTTTTGTCTACAAGTAAAGGGAAGCTAGCAAGCTATGATCAAACCAAGAGATGAAATATTATTTGTTTAGTAAGCTGGACGGAGGTGGTTTCAAGACTGGTGAGCACCTCTGGTATGCCCTGATGCTGGCTCAGCATCTCCGGAAGATGATGATGTTGCTCCAGTCATCAAGCCTTGACTGGAGGACAGAATGACCCCTTCTTTTCTTATTAGGGAGGAAAAGTATTTTGCAGATGATTCCCAACAGATGTTCCTATGTTTCTCATTGACCAACAGTAGGTCATTGGACTCCTCTAGCTGCAAGGGAGGCTTGAAGAACATCTGGTTTTCCTTAGCTCTGTAGTGGGAATGGAGCAAGAGGTGACTCGGAGTGGTGATGGCTTGGGCACTGCTGTGTGTGAAGGTATCCGCAGGCACTGTAGGTCCGTAGAGGAGAGACTTGAACAAAAGCAGCTATGGAAGCGTTCTGTGGCACTTTTCATCGGAATGGACTTCTGTTTTCTCTTTTTCCAGGATCTGCTGCTTTTATAGGATCACCTCTGGTATTTTAGGAGATATTTATTTGTATCCTGGTCCTTGCAAAGTGAACTTTAGAAAAACTCATTTTCTCTTTTTCCCTGATGGGGTATATGTCACCTAATTTGGAGGAGACACAGCACACATTTCAGGGTACAGATCAGATTGGACCCCAGCAGGGTACTGAGTGAGCAGGGGTCTATGGTTAGCATGGCCCAGATTTAAGGAGCTTGGTTTTGTGATTGGATATTGCTAAAGCACCAGGGGCCTGGCTTTTAAATGAGAATTTCCTGTACGTGGCTTTGCCTTTGTTTTGTTTTGTTTTTTGTTAAAATAAGTGACATTAATATGACTTTTGTAAGGAGAAAAGAATCAGATTTCTTGGAGTTGTCTTGCCTATAGAAGGCTGCTAGCCGCATGTATCTTTTAAAGAAGACCAGTTACTGATAATAAAAAGGCATTTAATGGGACACTCTGAAGAATGGCTTCCAGACCCCAAAAGACTGAGTGGTGTGTTTAATGGTCACCTTCAGAAATCACTGGTTTATGTTCTTTCAATGTATTTGTTAACCCTGAACTTCAGTGAGTCACATAACTCTTGCAGCCTTTCCACTCCTGCTGGGTGAATGTAAATCTTGCTGACAATGACCACTCTATCTTTTGGCCTGTTCCCAACCTTCTGTGGGCAACATGGAAGCACATATCCACTCTTGTCTTCTGAGCATTTCCTTGTCTTCTGAGAGAGGAGGCACATTTCTCTGGTAGAAAGAGCCAATAATTTACCTGGATTACACTGTTCACTATTATTTGTGGGACTCCTGATAAATGGTCTTTAGAAGCTTTTGGGTACAACTATGTTTAGAAGGGCTTGTAAGAGAGACCTCTGCCAGATGGTCTCCCCCCCCCCCGCCCCCCCCGCCCCAGCTCAGTTTCCCTTGCTGTGTGCATGATGGAGAGCAAGCAAAGGTACTGCTCATCCTGTATCTCCTCTGGACTCCCACCTGGCTGGTACAAAGGGAGAACAGCCAGCCCGTCTTGAGCTAAACACTGTTCTTCAGAAGAACCACGCTGGTGCATGTGATGGAGTCAGGTTCGCGTGCTAGGGCTGGTTCCAGGAAAGGCAGGGATTTGGGCAACATGGGGTAGAGGAGCACATCTAACACCAGATGTTTAGATGGTGGTTGTTTCATCTGTTAACTCTGGCCTTCGCAGATTGTGTCTACGAAAGATGAATGCTGTGCCTTAATATTTTCCATTGTGTCTGTGTCTGGAACACTTTATATTTTGACTGAATTTATCTCCTGCAAGGTGACTTAGCTCCTCTGAACCAGTTTTTCTCTTTGAAAATGAAAAGAATGATGTCTTACATGGAAAGGACAAAATGAAATAGATTTTCATAAAATAATTTGCTGTAACAAAGGCACCCCCAAACATAGTGACTTCTATGACCTAGAAGCCCATTTCTCCCTGCTATAAGCTTTAACTTCCAAGTTTGTAGGTAAGAGGATCTGGGTGAGTGTGGAAACACTGTTGTCCTCACCAGACCACTCCGTGTATCATCATCTCTCAGCTCATAGGAAGGGAGAAAAGGCCAGGGGTGCCAACACCTGAATTCTTTTAGAGACCAGACACAGAGTGGCATGCATCATTTTTGCTCACATTCAGTTGCTTAGAACATAGTCAAATGACACTGATATGGTGGTGAACCAAAGGTCCTTGCTCTGGAGGAATGAGGCAGGGTGAGAGAGTGGGGAAGATAGATACATAAAGGGCCATAATAAATAAGTAGCTTATGGAGAATGTGAGGTAATAAACGCTATGGAAAGATGTAAATGTAGACTAAAGTAAGGGGACTCATGAGTGCCAGAGGTTGTAGGAAGCAGACTGTAGTATCAGATGTCTCATGAAGAGAGTGAGGGGTGACCAGGGATGTAAAGGAGACCAGCCTTTGGCCAAGCGCATGCAGTGGGGGAGTGATGGAATGGAGGGCCCAGCTTATTGGTATTCTCACTCCTGTTATTTGCCAGCACCCACTCTGAGGCTAAATGCACAGGTGCTATCTTCCCTTGCCTTCTGACCTTTCCTTCCATACCATTTTTCTTTCCTGATTGTTTCCTTTTCCATCCTTTCTCCTTCCTGCCCTAAGTTGGATTCAGTAAAGAGGCCAGGGTGATGAGTGGAATAAGCACTTGCTAGGAGAGGAGAGAGGTCAGAAAGGGAATGGGTGTCTGCATGGTTCAGCCTCCCACTTTGGCTTTCACTCTAAGTGAAGTAGAAGCCAGTCAAGTGTGTTGAGTCAAGGAGTTTAGGACCTGAATTTCCTTTTAAGAGGATCACTCTGGTTGCTGTATTGAGGATTGACCATATACAGGTGGAAGCAGGGAGGGTAGTTGAGTAGCCCCTCTAGTAATCCATGCAATAGACCCACAAGGCTTGGACTAGTGGGTGAGAAGTGGTTGGATTATGTGCCTTTAGTGCAGATTCAGTAACCAAGAGGTGAGAACCAGTGAACGTGCCCCCCCCCCCCCGGGTTGCTATTGTAGGGGCAAAGTGAGCACACCCAGGGGGGTTTGAGATGCATAGTCCATAGATCAGAGACAGGCTGTGGCTGACATTTTGAGTGACAGCAGAGTCAAGGTGGGTGTTATTCAGCCACTGGGAGTTTTTGGGCCCTGTCCTGTCCAATGGAATGGGGCATATATGTTCCTAGCTGCTGATACTTGAGTAGGGCTTGCAATAGACAGGCCAACACCCAGTTATTGGGAAACTTAACAGTGCTTGAGAGAAGGGTAAAAGGGACTCCCTTCTTCTCAATGCCTTGAGAATGCAACAATGGCCCCTTGTACATACTCCCCATGTTAGGATACAGGAGTGGCACCTAGAGGAATAAAAACAGCCTTGAAAAGGAGTTTGAACTTTGAGAGAATATCCCAAATGATACTGCTTTAAATGGAAAGCGACTGAATAGACTTAACTAGCAAGGTTATTTTTTTGTACTCTGTCTGGAAATGGGAGCTTTTGGCAGGTTCAATTCAGATCTAGAAAGATACAAGAAGGAACAGTTTTGTACATTGGAGTGGTAGTGTGTGGATTTCAGTCCTTTAATATCTGTTACCAACTAGAAAAAATAATTCAGGCCCCTTTTGATGATGATGTTGAATTCTGCCTCCTAATTTGTTCTGGTTGGACTTCCTGCCTCAAGGGGCGACTGAATGGTGGACATTTCCCACAGGAAGATTTGTAAGCTGGTAGAGATTTGTGTCCTCTGGTTCTTTCTGTCCTCTTCCCGTCAAACCAGATGAGTCCTGACTATACTGGGTATGGGCAAGGCAAACCTTCCTGTACCAGGAGATACTTTAGGGGAGCCTGGGTGGCTCAGTAAGTTAAGCATCTGACTCTTGATTTCAGCTCAGGTCATGATCTCATGGTTCATGATTTTGAGCCCTGTGTTGGGCTCTGTGTTGACAGTGGGAAGCTGCTTGGGATTCTCTCTTTCCTCTCTTCCCCTTTCTCCCTCTCTCTCTCTGCCCCTACCGCTTGCATGCATGCACTCTCTGTAAATAAGTGAACATTAAACAAAAGATGCTTTCAAGGACTGTGGAGGAATCACAAGTCCTTAGAAATAACTAATCAAAAGGGAACAGCAATACCATTATTTTAGTTTTATACACATGAAGAAAATCACCATGGGTAAAGTTGGTTTAATAAACAAGTGCTGAAACAGGAATTGATCCCTCTTCTAAAAAAACAAAAACAAAACCCATGGCCCTTTCTTCTACCATCTCAGGCAGCTGTGGCGCTTGGGCATGGGGCTGCTGACCCTGAGGAGCCAGCTTACTTTGTCTGGTTCCTGAGTGGAAATCAGTTAGGTGACCAGATATGCTGCACTAAGCTTTGCCAACCCTCCCTCAGATAGCCCTTCCTCAGGCCACTCCTGGGGGCTGTGAGGAAGACAGACATTTTCTTGGAGCCCGACCCACTTACTACCTCACACTCTGGGCATGCTGTGATGTCATACTCTACTGCAAAGCCTCGCAGAGGGGTGAAGCCACCCCAGGAAGCCTGGAGTCTAGGGGAGACATGGTCAGTTCTAGGAGCTTTTGGGGGAGAGGCCAGGCTTGAAGGCAGCGCTTGTGTTTCTGGCCTCATATGGAGAAGAATCTAGCACCTTCCTCACCATCCTGAAGAAGGCTGGGGAAGATGGATGGCAGCACACTGGCCCACATCTGCTGTTGCAGTGAAGGCCCCTCCACCATTTAGGGGAAGCCGAAAAGCATGGTGCTGGCAGCCTGCTCACGAGCTGTGAGGAGGGCAGGGTGGGGGCTGCCGCTCTGCCAGCAGAGTGGGCTTGGACCTGTTCCTGGGCGTGTGCCTGGATGTGATTTTCTTCCCTTTATACCAGACCATGGGCTGCGTGTGAATTGACAGAATTCTGCTGGTAGTTTCTTATCTGGCTCTTCTCCAGACATTGTCCTTGTGAGCCCAGTGGGGCCCTGACATCCTGCTGTTTCTTGGACTAAAAGAAAAGTTAGGGTGCACCTTCCCGTGTTCCAGAAACAATTTAAGGCCATTTGGAAAATCACACATGGCCCAACCAGATGGCATGTGACTCATCCTGAATATTTGTTGAGGGTGGTTTCAGGGAGGAACAAGGAATAAAACAGAATGCTGACAGGAGTTAGAAATGAAGGGAGTCATGACATCTTTGTTAGGTACTATTAAAATGACGGTAATAATTGCACCTGCCTCAAAGGGTTATTGCGAGGAAGAAGTATGTTTAAGTGAGAAGTGGTTAGCAACATGTAAGTACTCTGTATTTGCTAGCTATTTCTATTGTGGCAATGAGGACTATTTCCATTGCGAGTGCATCTAGGTGGCAGTCTAGCTTACTGCTTAAGAACATGAGCTTTTTAGTCCATTGAATGTAGACTTGAGCTTGACGCTAGGTTTACTACCTCTGGGATGGAGGACAGGTTAGGTGACCTCTCTCTGCCTGGACTTTCGTATCTTACATACAGGTAGTAGTACTGACCTCACAGGCTTGTCATGAGAATGAAAAACCAGAATGTTATATTGTATTGTCATCTTGAGCTGCTATAACAAAGTACTATAGACTAGGGGACTTAAACATAATCTCACCATCTGGAAGCTCAGAAGTTCATGATCAAGGTGTTGGCAAGGTAGGCTTCATTATGAAGCTGCTTTTTTTGGCTTGTAGGTGGCTGCATTTCACTGTGTTCTCATGTGGTTTCCTTGTGTGTGGCAGAGAGGGTACAGGATTGATGAAACTCTCTGGTGTTTCTTCTTGTAAGGATGCTAATTTTGTTTGGTCAAGGCCCCATCCTTGTGATCTCATTTAACCTTAGTTACTTTCTTAGAGGCTCCATCTCCAAATAGAACTATTCTGAGGGTTAGGTCTAGGGGTAGTGGGGGAGGCACAGGCATCCAGTACATAATGCCTGTCTGTCAGGTGGGGATGTCCAGATCACTCTGAAGACTCAGAGTAGGTTTTATTTAGTATTGCTTAATGACCCACTGAGTGCAAAGCAGAAGATTGAGACCTGGGGGCAGTGGATGAAATTGTGGGGTGGAGTTCTCCAAAGGGCTTGTTATTTAGTGTAATGAGCAGACCACATCCAAACAAGAAAGGGGGGCAAATACCATGGGGTGCCCTTGAGAGGGCTAAGTGCCAACTAGGCCTCTGCACCTGAGAGAGAGTTCTGGGGAACAGCTGCTTTCCAACGGTAAGAGTGTGCACCGGCAGGCTGAAGGCTCAGGCAGTACACACCTGTGTGGCCATGGTGGTAAGTGGTTGGTAAGTGGTCTGGGTACCACGGGGCCTTCAGCACCCTGCCCACCCCTGGCTGAGTGCTGTCTTGTTGGTTGAGAAGCATTTCAGGTATCGTGTCTATATGTGAGAGCACACTCTGGGAAGAGATTCAGATTAAGGAGCCCCTGAGGCAGAAGTAGGCAAAGAAAGAGGCCCACCAGGCTTTTTGCACCTTCAGTCTTTTCTTTCTTGTGTAGTTTTCAGGTATTTGTGTAAAAACAAAACTGAATGGATTATTATGCTTATGTATGCATGCAATCTTGGATAAACTCTCAATCTCTAAGACTAAAATAAATCCATGAATAAGACTGAGGGCAGGAATTCAGGACCCCTATTCTGGGTGCACCAGTCTGAGTCATTGGAAAGTTTGGTGGCCAATGGAATTATGGACCATTACCTGTGAGGGAGTGACAGAAATGGGGCTTTGTGTTTTTTTCCAGTGGTATAGAAGATGGTTCTGGACATTCTCTGGGGCTCTTTTATGGACTGAATGTCTTCCCAAATTCATATGTTGAAGGCCTATCCTCTTTGTGATGGTATTTAAAGATGGAACCTTTGGTAGGTGTAGATGAGGTCATGAGGGTGGGGCCTTCATGATGTAATTAGTGTCCTTCTATGAAGGGACACCAGAAAGCTTGCTCTCTTTCTCTCCAATCCCAAGAGCAAACTTTCACCAGGAACCAATCATACTGGCACCTCGAATTTGGACTTCCAGGCTCCAGACTGTGATAAAATAGATTTCTGTTTAAGCCACCTAGTCTATGGCATGTTGTGAGAGTAGCATGAGCTGATAAAGACAGGCTTTCCAGTTTTTATGTGTTGAAGGGTCAGGGAAAGGTCTTATTATGTTTTCTGTACCTTGTTTATTTTAAATGTGCTTTTTTGTACATCCTTTTACCTACCAGTATCTGTTCTCATGAAAATCAGCAGCATGAAGTAGGTGGGCAGTGATGAAGACTAAAGGAGAACTAAGGTTTTGGGCAAAGAACGTTTAACTGTGGCATGCCGAGCTTCAGGTCCTTCCAGTCATCGAGAGGAAACGTAAATCTGGGCCAGATTTAGGTTGCTGCTGGGCACACAGCATTCAGTGGATGTTTGAAGGTGACTTAGTTGAGTGTGTCAGTGTCCGTTCCATTGGCAGCTAGCTTAGAATATCCTGTAGAGGAGAAAGAACATTTCTTTGGGGGATTCTGTTCTCTAAGCAACTTCTTAGAAGAAGAAACAACCACCAGAGATTGGGTGGGGAGTGGCTTTCTCCTGACTCCTCCCAGTCAGTTGAGGGCTGTTGGCCACTTAACCTTGGCCTATGGAACTGGAGAAGTCTGCAGGGACTGACCTTCTGTTCTCTATCTTGCATGTTTAAGCAATCCTTTTGTATTCAGGGCTATCCTCTGAAGCATTTGAGAGAAAAGAAGCACTTTCAGCATGTCTAAACTCAGAATTAGACTACAGAAGAAAATGAACACCGCACAGTGAACTCTTGCCCAAGGTTTCCTCTGAGACACTTTGTCTTTAATACTTCAGTCTTTCTCTGATTAAAAAAAAACAAAAAACAAAAAAAAAACCTGCTCCCAAACCTCACTAGGTTCTAAGAAAAGGGGACAATTTAGGGCTCCTGGGTGGCTCCATTGTTTGGGCATCTAACTTTGGCTCAGGCCATGATCTCCTGGTTCATGAATTTGAGCCCCGTATTGGGCTCTATGTTGACAGCTCTGAGCCTGGAGCCTGCTTTGGACTCTGTGTCTCCCTCTCTCTCTGCCCCTCACCTGCTCACACTCTGTGTGTCTCTCTCTCTTTCTTGCTCTAAAAAATAAACAAACATTAAAAAAATTTTAAAAAGGAAAAAGGGACAATTCTTTCAGGTAGTCGGGCTGCTGGGGTACCTAACCAAGTAATCTCCTATAAGGCAGAAAGGGCTAAGTTGGTTCCTTAAAACACTTTTTTTTTTTTTTTTGCATAGAACTTTTAATTTTTTTTCAGAGCATTTTCAGATCTATGATCTCGTTGATCTTAATGACAACCTTATGTGAAAGGGCAATGAAATTTAGGGCCAGAGCTGCCTGGCTGTTAAAGCCTTTTAGAAGATCCTGTAGCTGATTGACAACCAAAAGCAGGCCTAGAGAGATGGCTGCTAGGGATGTGAGCGTCTGTGAGCCTCTGACAGTCTGAAGATTCCCATCCAGGCTGAGACAAACAAGTATTTCCTTTTGTCCCCGGTTAGTCAGAGCACAGGGAGGGACCTGGTGGAAACTGCTGGTGGAAGAGACATTGTTTACCTTCAGTGGAAGAAGTTATGACATAGAGCGTGGGTGGGTTGGGCATGTCAGATGCCTCAGAATTACCAAAGCATTTGTTTCCATCATTAATAGCAGCAACAAATATTTATTAAGTGCTAACTCTGTGCAAGGCCCAAGGCAGGATGCAGTGATGAATAAGACGTGATGTTTGTAGTTCATCAGGGGAGGTAAGACAGTCATTCGAAAAAACACAAATGTCAACACAAGATGGTATTTGGTGAATGCTGAATGAGTGGTAGAGAAACAAGAGCTTGGCGTTTGAAAGTGGGAGAGCGAAAGTTCTCCTGAGGTGTTCAGGGGATGTTTCTAGAGACAGGATCTTAAAAGGTATGGGAAAAACAGAATTTATGGTTGAGACATATCACCTAGGGAAAAAGCGTGGAGAGAATGTAAGGTGGCTTGTTTGGGGGCTTGGATAGATCATTTTGGCAGGAAGAGAGAGATGACTTAGGAGAAGGAATGGGAACCCACCCTGGAAAGGGAAAATGGAATGGGGCTGAAATACCACAGGAACAGGACTTAGGGCTTTGGACTAAGGGTCATGGAGAACTAGGGAATATTTTTGATTGACATGTAATGCAGGATACAGGGAACAGCACATCCTTTGTGAAAGCAGTCATCATAGTCCTGGCTTCCCAGAAAGCTTACAGTGGGGCTTTCACATATTAAGTTGCTACTTTGTGCCAGGCACTGTGTTAGTTCCTGATGATGCAGAGGTGAGTAGGAATAGTTCCTGTCTTCAAGGTGCTTTTGGTTCAGGTACTTGGACTAGAGCATATTCTTCTTAGTAAAGAATTACTGTGCTCTGCTCTTAACAATTCGACTTTCATTCTCCCTTCCTCCCATTGTCTTATTTCCTGTCAACCTCCTCTTTGTGTCTTTCCTTTAGTTCTGTAAATACCTCCATTAGTTTCAGTGAAATCTACTGGAACATCTGCATCACTTGGTCTCTTCAAGGTGTCTTTGAGTACTTCTGGTCTCAACTCCAGCATTATGTGTTGATTTTTGTTGGATGACCCTCAGGGGGCAGCTTGTTTATTTTGTCTCTAAATTAAAAAGGAGTGCTCTGTTGGCGGTGCCCGAGGTTTGTATACATATAGGTTCGACCATAAGCTTGGAAGTCTAGGGTTTCCGGAGTACATATATATATATATATATGTTACTCAGTTTTTGAAAATAGGATCAGAAGTTGCTCATTTGCTTCTCACATACCTCCCCAGTTTCATATTTCTGGTTGGCAATGGACAGTGGCAGATTCTCTTTGTATTGGGTGTAGGTTTGATTCGAATCTGGGGCTCGAAACCTGCTGAGAGCTGTTAAATGTTCTTTTTCTGGCTCCTCAACTACTAGAGTCTCAGACTTTTCTCCACCGCATCATCACTCACTGCCACCTTTATTTTTGAATATCTATTTGCTAACAAATGTACTAAAAAATACTAGTTTTAAAATGAATATATTCTTAATAACACTGAAAAGTAGCTTTTAATATCCTTTTTATGCAGATATGAAAATTGGAGTCAGATTGTGTGATCTGTCCCAGACCACAGATCTCTTAAGTAGAGAAACACAGGTCTGAATGCAGCTCTATCCAGTCCCAAAGCTAGAGCATGAGCCACCGCATCATACGCCCTCTTCCTCTCTCTGTTCAACTTCTTTCTAACCCTATTCTAGCCACTATTTATGGACCCCTTCAGTGCTTTCTTCTTTGGGCTTCATCTTCAGAGAAGAGGAATAGGAAGGAAGACTGGCTGGGTGAGAAGAGTCAAACTTGAGAGATAGGAATTTGAATCCTGAATCCACTACTTACTAGCTATTATTACTTAGTCTCGTTGAGTCTTTGTTTCCAGATCTATAAAAGAGAGATAACTACCTCGGAGGATGTTGAGGTTTCAGAGAGACATGCATTTCTCCTAGGACAGGGCCTGAAGTAATGGTAAGAGCACAACAAATGGGGCTGTTACAAAGCCTGCAGTCAGAGCCTGGGGGAGTCCCAGTTCCTTGGCACGACTCCAGCGGTGCAATTTCTCTTCGTGCACTTTCCCCCTGTCAAGTTCTTCCACTCACCACCTCCTTGCCTCTGGTTCTGATGCTTTTCTATCTGAGGAACTTTTTTTCTTCTTTTTTGGGTTTCCATCTCAGGCTACTCTTCTACGTTTTGTTCCATAACTGGAATGGCTTCTTGCTTCATTTTCTGTGTTGGCAGGAGTCACTCAGGTGTACAGCACACACAATCAGTGACTGGCTCAAGGAATTAAAGGGAAACATGGCTCATACCATACAGGTCACTGACTTGATTCCTTGCTGTCCAGAAGCCTTGGGACCTGTATATCGTGCTTTCTCTAAAATAGGGGTTCCTGGACCAGTGCATCAGCATGACATGGAAAACTGTTAGACCATGGTCATGGAGAGGGTTACTTGTGGGGAAGAGCACTGGGTGTTATATGGACACCAACTTGGTAATAAACTATTAATAAAAAAAACTGTTAGAAATGCAAATTCTTGGGTTCTGCCTCAGAAACTCTGAGGGAAGCTAGCTATTTGTGTTTTAACAAGCCGTCCAGGGGATTCGGATCCACATTAATGTTTGAGAATCACTAAAGAGACCCTCCTTAAATCAGGACCTTGATTGTGAACCACTGGGCTGCCTAGCTACTCCCTTCTTAGGGCTAGCCTTAGCCTGTGGCCAGGTGTTTCTGACTTGCATTAGTTTGCATATTCTGACTGAGTAACCATGTGGAAGGTCTTTGATAGCTCATGTGCTCTATGTCTTTGGTATAAATCAAATAGTTTCTCAGAACGGAATTCTTGAGATATGTTTTATCTGATTTGAATTGAATTTAGGTTAATTTTATCCTTTGAAAAATTATGTAGCCTTTTGATTTAGCCTAATCTGTATAGCTTTCTTTTATTATATAGCCCAGGTTACTCATTTATCTGTTAAGGATCACCTTTATCTAGTATATTTGTGTTTTTGTTAGGGCTATTATTTAAGACCAAGCTTGGATGAAATCTTGCTTGAAGACTTCCTGGATTTATAGGAGTATGAGTTCTATTGACTTAATTTATATGGACGGAATGGGCTAAAAACTGAAATAGTTTTGAGAAAAATGGGCCTCATCAGACTGTGAAACATAAGGAGGGGGATCATGTCTTACTTGCCTTTGAGTCCCCATCACTTAGTACCATAGCCATCACCTATTTATTGAGACCCTACTGTGCCCTAGGATTTGGGGCTACAATGATGAAAAAGTAGATGTGGTTCCTCCCTTTAGAAAGTTTATAGTCTGTTGGTAATCAATAAATCATGACTTAGTGGGAAACAGTATATCATGTGTTATTAAATGAAACAAAGAGTGTATGAGATTTTTTGGACCCAAGAGTTAATATTGGGGAGAATCACCTGACTAGTGAAATTGGGTTAACACTTTAAAATATTCTGATAACCTATATGAAGCCTCGTCTTAGTTTGAGCTTCTCAGAAGTCCTCACTGTTGGCAAAGATGAAAATAAGCTCTATTACTTAGCACCTTGGGGTGGCAGAAATAATGAAGGTAGCAACAGGACAGTCACAGCCAACTTTTGATTCGTGCTCACTATGCTCCACGGTGCCGTGGGCTGTGCAGCTCTGGTCCTCTGAGATTACGGGCAGTGGACCGAGAAAGCCGAGAAAGCCAATCTCGTGTTCTCCCAGCCTTGCCGCTGACTGATAAATCCCTCTGATTCTCTGGCTCTCAGTGTTTTGTTTTTAAAATGAGGGGATTAGATTCAATGTTGTCTGTGACATAAGTTAAGGATCCCACTTTTTGTGTCTTGTTAACAGTTAAATATTTGGTTGGAGAGGTAGGTTTAAACCTCACCCATTTTTCTTGTGTGTAATGCTCCTTAGCACAGTGTGTGAAGCATGGGGAGTCTCTGAAGCTGTAGCAAGTTCTGCCCGTGCACGAGGGCATGGCATAGTGTCCAGAGAAGATAGTTCTGTAAACAGGGCCCTGAGTTAGGAACGGTACATGAGGGTCTCGACAACTCTCCTGTCCTTTCAGATTGAATTTACCAACAAAGTTTGTGCTTCTAAATAACCAAGTAATGCATATTGCATTTAAAAAGTATGTCCATGGTATCACATTATTCTGCTTATTAACAACTACAAAACTTATGCTAAATTTATGAGACGTGCAACAGAATATTACAGCGTTCTTGAGCCACCACTGTTTTACAAATTTGGCATCTGCAGGCCTCAAAAAGCTGAAATGTTTTAAATTTATTTACACCCTGCAGTTTCCTTAGGGAACTGTTTTCCATAAGCTAATGAGGCGCTGGTGCAAGGCCTCTCTGTTATTCCTGGCAGGAACACGGAGACACATCAGCCTGCTGCCCTGCTTTTTTTCCTCAGTAGTCCAGTGCAAATAATAAATATGGGAAAATACATCATCCCTTTGAATGTGGGAGCCAAGCTGCAGGGCTGCCAAGGTTAAAACAAAGCAATTGCGAGCTTGGAGTGTGTTCATGTCCTGTACCACATGTGCCCGTGTTTTAGGGACACTCTGAACGTGGGCTTTATCATGTCAGATTACTTATGCTGAGCACATAGTCTTTTGGAATCTACTCTATAAAATAAGCCTTTCTGAAAACGTTTTGTTTTAGTGGATTCAATGCTGTCCTGAGGTCAAGGAACTTGTCTTCTCGATAGAATTTATCAAGCCACCTTCAAGGTGTCCAGCTCTGTGTTTTGATAGCAGCAGTGACAGGAGAAGTAGCAGGGTACATGAGTTCTTGCTGTAACAGACACTGAGGGTCACCTGGAGGGGCGTCAGTTACAGATGATGAAGGTTGCTCTTATCAAGGTCAATAACCCTCATATGTCCACCAACTTATTGAGGAGTTCAACATGATGGAGGCCTGGATGCACCCTTGACACACAGGTGCCCAATGAGTCAATGAATAAATTGAAATTGCTGCTTTGTTTCTAGTCTCCCCTGAGAGCAGTCTAGCTGGTATTTTAACAGCGGGCTAAATTGGGATTAATGTTGGCAAAGCTCAAAGATTAAACAAATGGCCTAGGGGCGCCTGGGTGGCTCAGTCAGTTAAGTGTCCGACTGCGGCTCAGGTCATGATCTCGCAATTCATGAGTTTGAGTGTGAGTCGGGCTCTGCTGACAGCTCAGAGCCTGGAGACGGCTTCGGATTCTGTGTCTCCCTCTCTCTCTGTCCCTCCCCCACTTGTACTCTGTCTCTGTCTGTCTGTCTCTCCCAAAATAAACATTAGGGGAAAAAAACGGCAAATGGGTTAAATGCCCTACTGGCCTTCCTAGCCTCCAGACTCCGCTTCTACGGCATGCAGACATTCCCACCTCCAGCTGCCCTCTGATACCACTCTTGTCCAGCTTAACTCCATATGGGCAATTAAATCCTACTGATTTAATTGGACACGTTCCCCCCTTCTTTTCGGCTTTATTTTCTCTGCTTGTCACTCAGCTGGTTGAGGTCAATAAGTATGTGTTTCCTAGGTTTGGGAGGTAGTGAAGAGAAAAAAAAATTCACGTGGTGGCTCATAAGAAGTGAAGGTCTCTTTAATAATTAGACTTGTTTCTATCATTGCTCTAGTTCTCAGGTGGTCTTGGGTCTGGGGGCAGAGGATGAACCTGATGATTTTGAGAGTCCTTTTCCGGTTCTGGGGCTTAACTAAGAACAATTATCCTTCAGGCTTAGACACACCGGAACTGATCCTCAACAAGGATGTGGAGTGGGTGAAGCTTGTCTTGTGCTCATTCACCTCCTCCCCTGGTATCTGTCCCCCCCCCCCCCGCCCCATCCCTTAACTTCTTGATTGCTTTTCCCAGCTGTCTGATACATCCTTGGATTTTGCATGTCCAAAAGCTGACTGTCCCTCAAGATATTATTGGAGAACCAGAATTGTAGCTAATAAGGGCTCAAGGAATTGCTAATGGAAAAAAGGTAGAAGATCAGAAGAAGGGTGGATATGGGAACTAAAGGCTATGTTCAGGATCATTGCAAAATAGTGTGCCTGTGGCCTTTGGATATATTTCTGTCACACTTTGTCCTCTTCTGTCTACTCAGACTTCCCCTTGTGTCTACTTCTTCATTGCTTCTCTGAAACCACAGACCTGAATGCTGGGAGTTCATTGTTTTAATTTTAATTTTATTTTTTTAATGATTTTATGTATTTTTGAGAGAGACCATGTGAGCAGGTGAGGCGCAGAGAGAGAGGGAGACACTAAATCTGATAGGCTCCAGTCTCTGAGTCATCAGAACAGAGCACGGCATGGGGTTCAAACCCATGAGCTATGAGATCATGACCTAAGCCAAAGTTGGATGCTTAACTGACTGAGCCACCAGGTGCCCCTCTTTTGTTTTCTTTTCTTTTTGTTTATTTTGCGAGCGAGAGAGTGCAAGCATGTGAATGGTAGAGTGGGAGAGTAGGAGAGGGAGAGAATCCCAAGCAGGTTCCGTGTTGTCAGTGCAGAACTGGATGCAGGGTTCTGTCTCATAAACTATGAGATATGACCTGAGTAGAAATCAAGTTGGATGAAATCAAGTCAGATGCTCACCTGACAGTCTACCAGGGGTCCTGGGAGTTGTTTCATTCTGCTATGATTGGAAGCGTTCATTTCTACTTAGTTTCTCCATATAGAGATATGGCCTGGAGAGGAAATCAGGAACTAAGGGCGCTGTAAGACTTTCCTTCTATGGATGCTAGGTCCTTCACATCTAGTACCTCTATAATTGCGTATTTAAGACAACCTTATGAAATGTATATTTTATCATTTTATGGACAAGGAAACTCAAATTCTGAGAATTTAACTAATTGCCTCAAATCACATAGCAATTAGTGGTTAAACCAATATGCACACCCACACCAGTTTTTTTTTTCTTTTTTATCTCCCCCTCTTTACTACACTGTGTTACCTCACTCAGTCTATCAGCTCTGTGAGTTGTGTGGACAATTGGTTTAATTATTCACTGATTTTTGCAGGGTAGACCATCTGGCTGTGTCCCTAGAGCCTCTTTTCCAATGGTAGGAAAGTTAGGAGCCTGGCGTGGGTGAGGACTGGGTATTCTTCACATGGACAGAACTACTGGCCTTGCTCTCCCACAACTTCAAGCCTCTGCACATACTCTCCCCTTTTCCTGCTCCCAATATCACTGAGAGAATATTAGTCTTCTGTAAATCTCCCATATGTGGCTCTAGTAAGAAGAGCATCTTTCATGCTGCGCTTTCCTTATTTGTATGTATTTTTGTATATACGTCTAGGTCTAGAACCAAAAATCGTGACTTTGGAGACCTTCTTAAGCCTCTATACCCAGCATGACAAACATTTAGTAAAGATTTAATAAATGAATCCTTCAATAAAGATTTAACAGATGATTCAGAGAGACAAAATTGTCATCACTCCTCTGTTTCAGGATGACTGCACAGCTAATTCTTGCCTGTGCATGGGAGAAAATTCGTCCTCTAGAGATAACTGTTTGTTAAAGCAAAGGCCACTGGTGGGCTGGAAGTGTCAGGTATTGTGCTGGTCAAGGTTCCCCTGGAGTTCTGGCACAGAGGAAGCCTGTTGACAGATTGTCCCCATTTAATGTATATCTCCCTATTTAGCAATTTCTTTAGGTTGATAAAGTCTTAGAATAGAGACCCCTCCCAGAGGAGTTAAATCTACTGATGTTCAGTATCATTTATTTCACTCATATTAGTTATTATGTTATTAATCATTTTTAAAAGCTTAGATTCAAACTTCTTTCAGCCTACTTGACTGAGGTGATCTCTTTGAGGGAAACAGAAGAGGGAATGGGATGGGGGATTGGCTTGGAGGGCACAGAAATTCCACTGGGAAGATACCACTTTGGGGAGACCTTTTCTTCCCATGAGGAATACCCTTGAAAGGAGGTTGTGGGCAGCCAGAAGCAGCCTGAGGTCATGTGGCGCTATGAGGGGAGAGAATAGAAAAGGGAGGAAGAGGAAGACCGAGAACAGTGCCGTTGCTCTGATAGTGCAAGGGAGGATTCCCTCTCTTGACTGATGCCTAGATCAGAGCGAGGCTTGTCAGAAAAATGGCCATATTTGTCTAAGACTCTAATTGCTCTTGAAGGGGAGGTCCTCTGCTACACATAAATGGTGCCAGCACCTAGGAGGTCTCAGCGAACATAAAATTAACCTAAGTTCAAAGACACTTCAACCACATGGGGCACAATTCACCAGAATTCCCAATTAACTGATCTGTTTGGGACAGTCTGTAATTAAGAGAAAGCAGCAGGAGAGAGCAAGCTGGCCTCTAGGATTTATAGGGGCTGTTATAGGGACTAAGTTTTAGATCTAGCAAATTGCCCAGAATGCCTGCATCTTGCTAATGAAAAATTACTTTCAGAATGAGAACTCTGGAGTCTTCTAAGATTCTCATTCACCAAAGATTCTCATTCACCAAAGTTAGATCTTCTAGGGAAGGTACAGCTGGCAGGTGGGAAGACTGTTCTTTGAACTGGTGCATCAGAACTTGTACATTCATGTGGGCTTGCCCACTAAATCAAAGTAGCTCATGTAGGATGTACACCACAGTTTTATTTATGTAATCCATCCCCATAATCTTATCATGGCCTGTGGTGCTTTCTTCTGAATATTCGTAACAGATTCAAATTCTCTTATGCCATTGGATGAGTTTGGTGAAAATCTCCCAGTGTCTCTGGATACCAAGTTTGGGGAGGAAGACAGCTGACCAAGCTGTATAAAATGATACAATTTTCATACAAATGAATGTGTGTCTTTGACAGATGAAGTCATGGAGATGTTTGTGGGTGGATCAATCACTGGTGCTTTGAACCCAGAGCCCCCTTGTGGTTCAGAATGGGCACATTCCCAGTAGAGTCCCCGCCCCCAAATCAATCCCTAGTTCTGACCCAGCACCATTGTTGTGGTGCCTCAGATAGCAGCCCAAACAGCAGTTGGCATGAGAACAATTTCTGTACATCTTTCAGAAGACGAATAACACACAGGAAGTGGGTCTTAGGCTGACATTGATGCCCATTCATGACTCCTACGGGACCTGCGGGAAGATGTTTCACTTGCACAGTAGTGAGAGTAACGGCACGTGGGCTTTGGGGTTTGCAGAACTGCATTTGAATTCTGAGACTAGGTGGCCCTTAATCATGAGAACTTGTTTTCCCATCTGTCCTATGGCAAGGATAACCTTAGAAAGTTATTAAAAGGGTAAAAGAGAAGAGAGAGAATGCTGAGCACATAGTGGGCTCTTTCTTTAACTCCCATTTATCCATAATAGTTTTGCTCAGACACACCTTCCCGCAGGAAATCTCTGATCTCTAAACTATGTAGGATGCCCTGTCCAGATGCACTATTTTTCTTTACTGTACCTCTTAAACTTAAACTGTACCTCTTAAACACTTCAAAACACTGTTTTCTAAGCTCCACACTTAGGTTTTGAGCAATAAGACTGTTCTCAGACAGTTGATTTTCCATATTCAATATTTGTTGAATGAAGTAAATGAATAAACAGTAGATAGTACTTGTTTCGGTCCTTTGATGGAGGGAAGAGGCTCACTGATGTGACAGAACAAGTCTGGACATAAGGTTTTTATGGGTTCAATTTGGTGCTGCAAACAATGGGGTGCTGAGAATGGTCACCCCAAAGAGGCAGCTCAGCTTTGTTCACTTGACCTGACTGCCTCCTTTAGTTCTGCCCACAGGCAGTTTTGAACATGATTGCCCGTAACAGACAAGTCAAGAGGGGAAATGACGCGCGTGTGTGTGTGTGTGTGTGTGTGTGTGTGTAAATTATAGTTATTGAAATAATCATGCATGTGGTCAGTGGTTAGTTGATAGAAGGAAATCTAGATAGTTTGTCTTGAGTCTTTAAAAAATTTTTTTAACGTTTATTTTTGAGAGAGCATTAGCTGGGGAGGGACAGGGAGAGAGGGAGACACAGAACTCGAAGCAGGCCCCAGGCTTTGCACTGTCAGCTCAGAGCCCGATGCAGGGCATAAACCCATGAACTATGAGCGCATGACCTGAGCCAAAGTCAGATGCTTAACTGACTGGGCCACCTAGGCACCCTCAGTCTTTTTTAAATGTTTATTTTGAGAGAGAACAGCAGAGGGTCAAGAGTGAGCCAGGGAGGGAGAGAATCCCAAGTAGGCTCCATGCTGTCAGCGCCAAGCCTAATGTGGGGCTTGATCTCACAAACTGAGATCATGACCTGAGCTGAAATCACGAGTCAGACACCTAGCTGACTGAGGCACCCAGGTGCTCATCTTGAGTCTTTTTTTCTAAAGATTAATAGGAGGAGCTGTTTGTTTGAGGCTTGAGTCTACCCTCTGGGTTGAAAGGGGGGTATAGTTGTTGGACTAACATGGGGTTTAAAGAATCTTGGGTTGGCCCTGGGCACGTACCAGAAATTTCAGACATTTTGATCTGTGCTTACCAAATAGCAGTGTATGTAGGGAATGGACCTAGAGTCAAATGACTAGAGTTTATGTGACATATCATCCTCATGCTAGCTGATTACCTAATCTTTCTGATTGCCCAGTCTTTCTCAGTTTGCTTATCTGTAGACTGGGCTCAGGAGTACTGATTTTACAAAGTTGTTGCAAAGATGAAATTAGTGTTGTATCAAGGGAGGAAGTCCTGTATCATAGTGATCTCCAGTAGTTGCATAGGCTGAGCCCAGTGAGCATGGATGGGAATGATTTCTATTGTGGCAGGTACCGAGAAACTTGGCACCCCTCTGATGTTCTTCTCTGTGATGAAATCAGCCATCAGGCTCTGGTTGGCTTATATGTAAATAGAAAAATAATACGACTAAAGTAAACAAATGTGGGAAATTGCATTTGTATAAGTTAAAAATAGTTTATTTTTAAAAAATTCAAGTCATTTGTTTTCATTCAAGCCATTTCCTTTTGGTTTGAATGGATTATTGCTTTGCCGTTAATTGCACTTTGCTCAGAGTTTTTCTCCTTCTATTTCAAGACCAAATACTATTCTTTTGTTGAGACAACCACTGACCTTATTAAAAGTTTGTCCAGATAAATCATGATTTTTAAGATAAGAGGGACACTAACACAAACATGGAAAGCTGGTCACCACATGGAGGCTTGGAAAAGCAAGTACTCCACACTGGTTAATGGGAACACATTTTAGCCCACGGTTCTGATTTGCCTTTTTCAGTCCATTTGCAGCCTTGCTGGGAAATGGGGAGAAGCTGTGAGTTTATGTGTAGATTTGCACAGAGTGTTACATTTTTAAGAAATTCCCAAAGCATTTTGATTCAGACAAGCTTTTTGTTGGCTGAGAATTTATACGATGCACCCAGAATACTTGTGCAGAGTGCGGTGGTGGTGAGTGCCATTTTATTCCCATGAACTAGAAGTTCAGTACAAAAGGCCAGGATTGAGAAATGCGGTCTGACATTTTATATACTTACATATATTTCACTTAGGGCCAAGCCATTTCTGAAAGTTAGTTTAAATTTTCTGAGTATCTTTAACGGGAGGCGAAAGCCTCAAAACCTAAGAGGTACAGAGACATCTCATTTGTGGGATTCAGAATTTCCATTTCTTTATTATGTGTGGATGATGGAAAGGTCTTTAATGTTAGAAGTAAACAATGGCCTTTAAAGGTAGAAGCAAATTTACATTTGTAAATGCAGCCAGATTATTTGATAACGCCTGTCTCTGTTATCAGAAAACACTTGGAATGCTTTTGGCCTATTTTATAAAGTTTTGTTCCATAAGAGGAAATCGATGTTTTAAAATATGATAACAAGGTTATGAAACTTCAGTTTCAGATGTAAAGAATGGTTGTTTGTTGGTGAGAATAGAGCATGCCCAAAGCAGAAAGGCTTTTTATTACTACCATCCAGGTTGACTTGCTCTAAGCAGCAACAGATGAGACTTTTGGATACTAGATAAGGTGGAGTGAGTTGTAATTGTTTTAGTTATCTGCCCTTGTCTTAATTCGTAGGCATGTTTACTTATTGCAAATATAATTGTCTTATTTATCTGCATTTTCTCAGGGTGCCAGGGGGAATTTGAACACCCTTCCTACAGTCCTTCCTATTGACTCCCTACTTTCTACTCTTCTAGGAGCACATGACCATATCATAGGCCTCCAGGACAGAGCCCCACTCTGCTAGCTAGCAGAAATGAACTGACCAGGTTACAAGTAGGCCACAACTTGAGTTACCACGTCCTGCAGATTTTTACTCTGCAGCATCCCTTCACTGTGCCCCCTTGTTTATTTCTATTTCCTACACCAGCCTGGGCTCCGATCTAACATGACTGGACCAACTGCTTGTCTGTGGAATGCAGTTCACTCTACTGTGCTGTCAGGTTAATTTCTTAATATGGCACTTTATTCCTACCACTTCCCTCCTTAAAACACTGCCATAGTTCTCATTACCTAATGAAGGAAATTAAAACACTTGAAAACCTTTCTCAGCACACTGAATTCTGTGGACACAGTGACAAGGACAGGAAGTGCCTTTGTCATCATGGATAGTCTAATGAGGGAGACATGATAAATAGTTTAAATAGCTTATGACAAAATTATTTATTGGCAGCTGTGTGATGGGCTATAAAGGAGAAGCCCCGTGTGTTTGTGAAGTGTGGTACAGGAATGTGAAGTGTCAGGAAAGGCTTGCTCAACTCTGAAAGATGTGCTGAAGTATGAGCAAAAGTTAGATCAAGTGAGGTTGCGGGGAGTGGGAGTGGGGAAGGGAAGGGTGGGAACAGACCATGGGGAAGAAGAAGGAACACATGTGAGGAACTGAAAGCGGACTTTGCAGAGTGAGGAGGAGAGGGGCAGGAGAGAGCAAGAGAGGAAAGCAGGCTCCATCTGTAGGGCTTGGAAGGCCTAGGAAAGATTCTGGACTTTCCTGCATGGGCACTGGGACACTTTGAGTAGGATGTGACATAAGCAGGTCGGACTTTTAAAAAGTCACCCTGTCATAGCAGAAAGTTCTGGAGGCAGCCCTGGGTGCATACAGAAGGAAACTCTTGCAAAAGCCCAGGCAAGATACTACTGTTTGGGAGAAGTCAGATTGAGTAATATGTTTGCGGTGGATTGGACAGGATTTGGGAGCTGTTGGGACAGGCAGGTAAGGGAGCAGTAGAATGGCTGCTGGGGTGATGGCGATCATTCTTCAAGACGAGGAATACTGGTGGAAGATTAAATTTGGAGATAAATATTAGGACTTTAGTTCTTTCTGTAAGATATTCAAATAGAGATATTTAGTAAGCAAACTGAAAGGCGGTGTTGTAGTGGTTAAAAGCATGGTCTGTGGACCCTGATGGACTCTTACCAGCTGTGTGACCTTGGAAAAGTTTCTCAATCTCTCTGTGCTCCCTAGTTTCTTCATTTGTAAAATGGGGATTATAACAATATTACCTGTCTTATAAGGTTCCTTTGAGGCCCACAGGAGTTTAGCATGCATAAAGAACTTATTTTTTTTAAGTTTCTTTATTTAATGTGTGTGAGAGTGCGTGTACAAGCAGGGGAGGGGCAAAGAGAAGGTTGAGACAGAATCCCAAGCAGGCTTTGCACCATCAGCGCAGAGCCTGATGTGGGATGCAAACTCACAAACTGTGAGATCATGACCTCAGCCAAGATCAAGAGTCGACTGAGCCACCCAGGCACCCCAGCATGTATAAAGAACTTAGATTGGTGCCTGGCATAGAAATAGTATGATATTGATGTTGGTCGCTATTACTATTATAGACGAGTCCAAAGCTTAAAGAAATCTGGGCTGCTCCTGTAAATTTGGGGCTTGTTCAGAAATGGTTAAGTGAAGCTGCATGTGGGATGAGGCCTTTTTGGGAGTGGGTAAAGAGTGAGGAAAGAAGGTGGCCTTACCCCAGGTTTCAAGGAATCCAAGAGTAGACTGAAGATGATGAGTTAGTTACAGTGCCTGGGACGGAGCGGAATAAGAGAAACAGGAGAAGTTTGGAAACAAAGGAAAGAGCGCTTTGAGGAGGGGGCCAACGGGTGGCTTTCAGCAGTGTCAAATGCTGCTAAGACTGTCTGAATGCTAAGACTGAAAAACGCCCAACTGATAGGAAGTGATTGAAAACTTGTAAATTTTAGGTGGCATGGTGGTGGGGAAAGAGGGAGACATTAGTTGGGAACAAATTATTTGAGGAGTTCGGCTTTTCAGAGAAGGAAAGTACTCAGCCAGGAGTACAGGTTACCTGTGGGACGAGTGTGGGGCAGTCAGTAAGGACTAGCCCTGAAGTATCTAGATCCCTTTTGCATGCAGAGGAGAGTGCTGTAACTCCCTTGGTCATGACATTCAGTTGGATGCAGGAACTGCCCTTGGAGGTCTCCTGCATTGGCTGAGTTTAGCAGTTGTGGAAGTGGCCTGTGTTGGCCTGGTTTCTATAGGATTCAGTGCTCATGACTTCACCAGTGGGTGACAGAAATATCTTACCACCCAGGGAAGGTGACATGTGAGGGGTTGGGAAACATGCAGCCAGGCTCTTTCTGGAAAGTGAGCTAGAGCCTGACTCAGAAGGACACTGGCTACCCAGGCAGGCTGGGCTCAAATGCTTGTGTTGGAAAGAGCATTTTTTTCTTGTCTGATACAGGTTTGGAGAAGACCCGAGATCAAAGTACCACTTTAACAAATGTATGTTCCATCACCTCAAGTGAGGAAACCTGGCAGAATAATCAGGTCCGGGTTGAAAATAGATGTTTTGTGGGAACATCTGCTTTTGGGAAAACTTTCCTCTGATGTCCTTCTCTGACTACAGAGTGTGAGCCTTTCTTGTAGCATGCTGGGATTTGCTGACAACACTTGGAATGTGGAGGTGAACTACCTCAGGTCATCTGGTTATGATGCCAGGCCACTGGAGAGCTCCAGGCAGGCTGGATTCAGAACTGTGAAATCATTGGCTTTTATAAGGGAAGGACTCACTGAGATTGATGGTACTCATTTTCCAGAGTTTCTGCCCCCTTTACACACTTTTTGTGCAAGAAAGAAGCAAATCATAGGAAATAAAACCTAGTCCATTTACATTATTCATGGTAGTGTTCTAAAAATTTCTGTAAACACTGAATTAGCAAATAGTGAACTATTCCTAGAGGAAATGCAGACTTAGACTGTGAGCTTCTAGTCACATTTTCTTCAGTGGTTAGTATATAATCTTGTTTTATGTGCATTCTATTTAAATATACCTTTTTATATTGTTGATTCATTAGCCCTAAACTCTTGGTCAATGGCACTAGAACTCATGGAGTGAAGCTTATCTATGATATGTATTTTCTCTGTAGTGTATATCATATCATAGCTTTTTTGAGCTTAGGAGCAGTAGCTCGAACTTCAGTACTATGGGACCATTTTTTAACAGTGAAATTATCAAAAAAGTACAAAACAAAAATTGTGACACTAAATATACCATGTAAAAGGATGCTCCTCTAGAGTCTGAAATCTGAAATAAGAAGGCAGGGTGTCCTACTGTTTCAGCCAGGAACGTGTCAGGCAGCTCAAAATTTTCCCCTACTCTGTGCATGTAAGAATAGAAAAGCAGGATGGATATTGATATTAGGATTATAAATTGTAGTGAGTAGATGAATTCATAAATATAGATTCCATGAATAATGAGGCTCTATTACATATTAGCCTTTTCAATTTTCACAGATGTCTATAATTTGCATAGTTCAGTAGAAGTTTAATATCCTAACCATTTAACACTGAGATTCTAGCATTGTCCTGAGGGTTAAAAACAAATCCGTCCAAATATCTATAACTTTTGTATCTAAAATGCAACATAGGAGATACTCAGAAATGTGGGAAGACCCTAAAAGGTCCATCCTTAGACTCATCCTTCTCATGGTTGCAAAATGGCAGTGGCAGTTCTGAGCATCCTCTTCAGACACAACAAAAGAGAGACTATATTTTTTCTTATGTGTCTTCTATTAGTAAAAAACCCTTTCCTGAAACATTCTGAGAGATTCCTTCTCATATCTCATTAGCTAGGAGTATGTCACAGGCCTAACCATTTCTTGGAAAGTATAAAGAACTCAAGCTAATGGACTTAAACCAAACCTAATTCACTGCCTGGTGCTGGGGATGTCCATCTTCTGAAGCAACATGGCCGTGTGGAGAAGGTGATTTTTTTAAAAAATAGTTTATTGTCAAATTAGTTTCCATACAACACCCAGTGCTCTTCCCCACAAGTGCCCTCCTCCAACACCACCACCTCTTTTCCCCTCTCCCCCTTTCCCTTCAACCCTCAGTTCATTTTCAGCATTCAATAGTCTCTCAAGTTTTGCATCCTCTCTCTCCCCAACTCTTTCCCTCTTCCCCTCCCCCTGGTCCTCCATTAGGCCTCTCCTGTTTCCCTGTTACACCTGTGAGTGCAAACATATGGTTTCTGTCCTCCTCTGCCTGACTTATTTCACTTAGCATGACACCCTCAAGGTCCATCCACTTTCCTACAAATGGCCATATTTCATTCTTTCTCATTGCCATGTAGTACTCCATTGTGTATATATATCACAGCGAAGATGATTTTGAACAAACGGCTTGCTCAGAAGAGGAAAGCGAAATGAATTTGATATAATGAAACAGTTGTATCTACCATACTTACTAATGAAAGAGCATGAACCAACATATGGGAAGAATGTTAATCTCAAAATAAGTTTGTGTTTTACTTTGTGTTAGGTTCCTATTACCCCTAGTAAGCTGCTGGAACAATTACACAGTATCCTTCTGGATACTTCTCCTCAGTGGGAATCTTCAGAGGTTCATTCTTTCTATAGGCACATGTGAAAGAAGCTCTCATTAAAACCATTGATGAAAAAAACTGTGAGCAAGAATTTGTAAAACTTAGTCTTGTTATGGTAGAATAAAGGGGAGTTGGGTTCTTTGCTGCTCCTGCTTTTGAGAGATGGAATCTAATTGTGCACCCCTTGAGTTGGGCTGTTATTCCTGGGTTGCCTAATCAAAAGAATGTAGATCCAGATCTCTTTGAATACTCGGTCTTGAGGTATAGCTACTATGTTATGAGGAAGTCCAAGTATCCCATGGAGAGGCCCCTGTGAAGAAGAACCAAAGTCCCAGATGGCAGCCGGCATCGACTTAGCAGACATGTGAGTGAATCATCTTGGTAGTAAATCTTCCAGCTCCAGGTGAGCCTCCCCAGCTGAAGCTGCATGGAGCTGAGATGAACCGTTTCTCCTGAGCTCTACCCTAACTGTAGATTTATGAGCAAGATAAATAACTATTTTTGTTTTAAGCCACTGTCGTTTTGGGTTGTAATATTAAATAATGTATAACTAGAACACTTAAGAGAAAGCAAGATAGACTCATGATGCTGATAATTGTAGCTGGATGCTTCAGAAATGGATAGGCTTTTAATTAGACTCTTTAATCATTCTTTCTTGACTGTGGTGCTCCAAAATGCTTATTAAGTGAAGGAATGAATGAATGGCCTTTTCACCCTTGCTCTTTTCAGAATAGGGAATATAAAGAAATTTGGCAGTTCTTTTCTAGGAATATGACTTTAAGCTTCAGTCCTTTCTGTTTCTTTGGAACATCTAGAAGAATCCTAGAGCTGAAAAGGGAGCATGTGTGATTTGTCACCCTGCCCTGGGGTTACATGGCACTTCATTCATATGCTTTCCAAGTTGGTTTTATTGCCTCTTTAACTTTTCTCTTGAAAATCTCAAGAAAAGCATCAGCCTCAGGTTTGTGACCAGTGAGTCATTAATATTAGTCAAGAAAGTGGAGAAAAGAAACATTTCCCTCTTACTTTATAATAAAAAGGATTTATTTATATTTTCTTAACTATATTTCCATATTTTATATAGTGAAGTACACTGGATCTTTGAATGATTTCCCAACAAATGAGAGAATTCCCATCCCCCCCCCCACAGTTATTTACATCAGTCCATAGAGCAGATCCCAGAACCTTATAGCATGGTGGTCTACCTCAGTGGCCAGTGAATGTCAAATCTCTCTAATGGGGACATTGCGTTGAGTGACTGGGCTCATCAGGAACCATAGAAACAAATTCTAGGGTTAAGTTTGCTTCCTACCTGGGCATTGCTTTTGAGTGCTTAGGCTTATAGGGCATACTGTGTAGATGCCTGGACTCTTTAGTTGAATTTTCTATATGAAGGACATGTTTCTTTAAGAGGAAGGTTATAACCAATGAAGTCTTTGCTTATGAAGCGATTTCAGTCTGTTTAATTATGTCTTCAGTTTTAATATCTGCCTCAAGGAGGCAGATCGATACTATTGTGAATAGCTAAGAGTTAAGAAAGAGCTGGCAATTCACAGATTGGCTCTGTGAATTTTTTTAGTTGTGCAACCATGTTTTCTACTTAATGTGAAAAAAGAAGCTGGGGTATGTGTTTTGCTAAATCTTAAGAGCAACAACTTTGTGGGACAGAGTAAACTGGAGAATTGCCTCTTAAAGGCCAGTGTTGAAACCCTGTTGCTGTAATGCAGTGTTTTCAAAGGTCAGCCTGCAAACCGTTTTACCAGAATTACCTAGTGTGTGTGGACTATTCAAATACCTGGGCCTAACTGTAAACATAGTGAATCTGAAAGGGGCCGGGGCAGGGGCAAGATTCTGCTTTTCTAATAAGCCTTTCCTGTTATTTAAAAGGTCCTAACACCTGCTGTCTCTGCAGGAAGGCAACCATCTCAGAGGCATGTGTTCCTCTGTGGTTTGTGAACAACCATCACAGAGGTAAAAAGAGCCTTTAGGAGACACTGAGAGATGAATATTTCACCTTCCACTGTCCCCAAATGTTTTGTCAGGACGTAGAACTTAGAGTGGTCTTTGGGACTCGATAAGAGGTTCTGAACAGGAATCTTTAAACTCTTGATAAACCATTTTCTACTTTGAATTTCTACCATTGATGTTTTTATGTAGAAGAACTGTTCAGTAGAGTTTGGAAGAGTTTTAAAAAAATACTGCATTATCAAGATTTTGCTTAACCTAATGGGGAGAGATCAAAGGGGTTGGATATTTGCCTGTTTAAGAGAATACTTTGACACTTTAGAAGTTGGGGGTAGAATATTTACACTTACAGTGTAATGAAAACTTTTGGTCACAAAAACATTGTCTTAAGTTGTTACAAAGTGGTTCCAATAAATCACACCTTCCTGAATTGAACGTGGGCTGGTCTAATGACTTGTTGGGCCAGAAATACTTGGTGGAAGAAACACTGTACAAATTCTGGGACAGAGTTCGTTTTCACACTCGTTGGTTTGTCATGTAAGGAAGCATAGGCTAGAGGTTTAAGGAAGAGAGCAGCTGGGGAGGGAGATGCCCTGGTGGGTGAATGACCATGAGCTGTCACAGTTGAGGTGGCAGAGCTGTGAGTAGCACCATCTTGGATTTTCTAGCCTCAGTCAATTTGCCAGCCAGCTGAAAATACATGAATGAACCCAGAGAACTCAAGGAGCAGAGACCACCTACCCAGCTGAGCCCAGACCAGATTATAGAATTATGAACAAATAAATTTTAGGTCACCAAGTTTGGGAATGATTAGTTACACAGCACTAGGTGACTAGTCCTTTGCGTCACATGACCCCTGGGCAGGCCAGTTGGAAGGAACTATTATGGAAACACCTGGGGATGGTGACACTCTAGTTGGGCTGTGGATGCTTCCATTTTCTCTGAAGATTGCAACACCACATCTTGTGCATACTTATTTGGCAACAATCATATCATATGATTTGTTTCTCTGCCTGTCCCCTTAGGATGTGAAGTTCTTGTAAAAGGGATCATATTTCAGTCATTCTGTAGCTCTAGTGCCTAACATTGTTGACCACATAGAGGTTACTCAAGAAATGTTTGTTTAAAAAAATACTCAAATAACCTAAATGAAGTGCTACTGCATTATCAAGGAATAGGGAGGGAAAGGTGTACTCCTGAATGAGCCAGCAATGAGTATTCTAGAGAAAGGAAAGCTGGTTTCTTTTAAACTTAGGATTTTTTTTTCTTCTTTGAGTTGCACAGTTATCTATCCTTTCTTTTTCCTTTCCAGGATGCTTGGTGTTTCCTACATTAATCCTTCACTCTGTGGTAATTACTATTGCTACCTAGAAAGAGGATATAGAACTTCATTGTTGGATTTTCCACCCCATGATTTAATTTCATCAGCTTAACTGGCTGGTGTGAAAAGACAATTTCATTTATGCCTATAGTTGGGAAAGTACAATGGAGCTTTAAATGTCTGGTGACAGTATCTTAAAAGGTCACACAATAAGTGCTAACATCAGTTTTGAAAACTGGTATATACATGTGAGTGTGTTGTTTATGGCTGCTCAGAGTATGTCTAAGTATATCACTAAAAGTCTTAATCTGTTTCTCTCCCCCTCTTTCTTCTTATCCTTGTTTTGGTCTGTCTTGATTTTCTATCTTTATAAACACTTGTTGTCTGTCTTATTTAGCATTAAAATCAAACTGCAGCACATACTCTGCTAATTATATTATAAACCATTTGTATTTTTGCTCTTAATCTAAAAATAAAATAAATAGAGCATTATGACTATCTTTCTTGCAATACCCCTAATTATGAGGAAGCCTTATATATATAACTTCTGTCACTGATTATTTTTCTGTGAGTGGTGGCCCTCCATATTAGAAAATATCATCTCTACTGGAAGAGATCTGGGTTATGACACTTTTATGGGCCTGTTTCCCCTTTTCAGTCATATTTAACTTGAGTAAATAGACAAAGAGGAATGAAGTTTGGCTCAAACCTGCTTATAAGCCCTCAGTACTTCCTTGCCTCTGTTCAGACAAGATCCCAGCTGGAATGTAAGCCCTGTTGATTGTCAGCCTTGACCTTAGTAGCCTTTTCTGAAAACCAATCAGCAGATCATCAGAAGTTTCTTTCCAACCTCCCTCTTGAGCTATTCAGTGTTTGGAGCAGAGTCTTACTACCCCTACCTGGCCCCACCTCCACCTGGGAAAAGACAGAGTATGAGATACTGTGATTCCACTGCCCATAATGGATCTGCCTGGTTTTGTGTTTCTTCTTTCTTGTGAACTCCATCAATGCCAAATCCATGGTTCTTTCTTGGATTCTTAACTCTGAGGTCATAATTTCTAAACTCTACATGCCACACAAGTATGGCAAAGTCTGCTGCTGTCCACCAAGAGTCATTCTTTCCTTTGGCCCCCAGTCTCCCTAACAGTTAGTTATATGTATTCATGCAACTGAATTCATGCCAGTAGAGTGTATGAATATGGCATAGGCCCATTTGGGCTGGTTGCTACCTTCCATGTGTGTTCTTCTCTTCTTTATTATGCACACAACTGGAATGGCAATGCCCAGGATGACTTTGGAAGCATGGTGAAGATGACAGAGTTGCTGTCAGCTTCCGTCCATGAATAACTGCCTGGAGCCGACCTCCCTCCTTCAGTCTGGGACCACTCTAGATTGTTATGTGAATGAAAAATTAATTCTATTGGGGTTGAGTCTTTGCATTTTGGGTATTCAGCATTTAGCTTACCCTAACTAATAAACCAAGATAATCTAACAGTTGTGCAGGTGTTCAGTGAACAAGTTCAACCTAAGACATCAATACATTGTAAATGGCTTATAGTGGCAAGAACTCTATGGCAAGCATTCCAAAGCAAACCTGTGTGTGTGTGTGTGTGTGTGTGTGTGTGTGTGTGTGTATTTCAGGCAGAAAGCAAATCTGCTTCTGACATAATGAAGTGTATCAGTTAGCTTATGCTGTTGAACAAACCACTCCAAATGTAAGGACTTAATAACACTTTTTAAAGATTTTATTTATTTTTAAAAATTTATTTAAATTTTAGTTAACATACAGTGCAATATTGGTTTCAGGAGTAGACCTCAGTGATTCATTCATCACTTAACAACACCTAGTACTCATCACAAATGCCCCCCTTAATACCCATTGCCCATCTAACCCATTCCCCCCACCCGCCTTCCTCCATCAACCTCAGTTTGTTCTCTATCATTAAGAGTTTCTTGTGGTTTATTTCCCTTTATTCTCTCTACCTCCCTTTCCATAGGTTCATCTGTTTTGTTTCTTAAATTCCACATATGAGCAAAATCATGTGGTATTTGTCTTTTTCTGATTGACTTATTTCACTTAGCATAATACATTCTAGTTCCATCTGCATTATTGAAAATGGCAAGAGTTCACGTTTTTTTTTAAGAGCTCACATTTTGATGGCTGAGTAGTATTCCAGAGTGTGTGTGTGTGTGTGTGTGTGTGTGTGTACTGAAAACATAATACACTCTCTCTCTCACACACATACACACACACACACACACACACACACACACACACACACAACCTCTTCATCATCTCTTCGTCAGTTGATGGACATTTGGGCTCTCTCCATAGTTTGGCTATTGGCAATAATGCTGCTATAAACAATGGGGTGCATGTACCCATTTAAATCTGTATTTTTGTATCCTTTGGGTAAACACCTAAAAGTGCAATTGCTGGACCATAGGATAGTTCTAATTTAGTTTCTTGAGGAACCTCCATACTGTTCTTTAGAGTGGCTACACCAGTTTGCACTCCTACCAACAGGGCAAAAGGGTTCCCCTTTCTCTGCATTTTTGCCAACACCTGTTGTTTCTTGTGTTGTTGATTTTTTGCTGTTCTGACAGGTGTGAGGTATGGTGTCTCATCATGGTTTTGATTAGTATTTCCCTGATGATGAGTGATGTTCAGCATCTTCTCATGTGTCTGTTAGTCATCTGGATGTCTTCTTTGGAAAAGTGTGTATGTCTTCTGCTCATTTTTTAACTGGGTTATTTGTTTTTTGGGTGTTGAGTTTGAGAAGTTCTTTATAGATTTTTGGATACTAACCCTTTATCAGATATGTTGTTTGCAAATATTGTCTCCTATTCCATAAGCTGACTTTTAGTTCTGTTGATTGTTTCCTTTGCTGTGTAGAAGCTTTTTATCTTGATGAAAGGCTTAATAAAATTTGAATTAATAACTAATACCATTAGCTCACTGTTCTATTGAGTGACAGCTAGATGGTCCTTCAGGTCTTGCTTAGGCTCACTCAGGTACCTACAGGTCAGCAGGCAGCTTGCCTGGAGCTGAATGGCCTCATGGCTAGGGTACATTGGTGGTTCTCCAGCAGACTAGTTGGGACATATTCACATAATAATCTCAAGGTTCTGAGTGCAGCAGGAGAGGGCAAGTGTCACAGCATAAGCATGTTTCAAGTCTTGTATCACATTTGCTAATGTCCCAAATGGCTAAGGCAAGTGACATGACCAACCTCAGGTGTAGGGAGTGGAGAAATGGGCTCTTCCTCAGGATGTGGGGTTGGTGGGAGGAAGTGCAGAATATTATGACCTTTGAGGGGAGGATTTATCACTACAGAGTCATGAAAATAAAGTGCTACAATGCTAAGCAACCTCATGGAAGGTAGAAGAGCACTGATGGGGTCAAGAGAGGCTGGTCCACTTGTTGCAACCTTTTTTTTTTTTTCCTGTGGGACCTCAGAAAAGTCACCCACCTTGACTTCCCATCCAAGATGCAGGAATGGAAGCACAGAAAAATTGCTCATCTTGATAATCTCTAACGACCCACCTAGTACTCTAATTTTGTCTTTCTTTCCCAGCAGAGGATTCAAGGTCAGGGTACACATTATGGGAACTGGAAACATAATTTCGTGTGTTATTTTATGGTGGTTGCAGGGGCACCTTATGACCAGCCAAACCCTGAGCAAGACTCAGCAAACCGGGTAGGTGCTGGTGCCAAGGGAAGTGCCAGGGCAGAGCCGTGCCAGCCCAGCTGTGGCCACTTCCATTCCCTTTCAAGTTTAACTCGGGTGAGTAGGAGGTGGGAATCCATTTTTATTTCTGGTCCACTTCCTGCTGATTGTGATTCTTCCGTTAATGCCCTGTGTGAGTTGAATCTCACCTTCACTGTCCTCTTGAAGGCCAGATTCTCCTTTTATAGGTGTTTTCTTTTGCGGAGGTGGTGAACTGATGCAGCCACATTTTCCAAATACAAATAAACTGGAGTGGAAGGTGCCCGTGAAAGCGTTAGTGCTTGGAGCAAAGTCCAGGAACTCTGGAGCTGTTAACCTCTTGGGGGTCTGCTCTTGCTTTGCCAGAGCCTGTTAGGGAAAGACAGGTGGCAGTGGAGACAGTCCTCCTCTTTAAGAAAGCAGCAAAAACCTTGAAACCTCCTTGAAATGATTCCTTTCTAATGCATGGGGGGGGGGTAAGGAAACCTTGATGGGAGAAGACAAAGGGGTGCGGTGGGGGTGGAATTGAGGATTTGGTCTTTTCCCCAAACAGCTATCATGCCTATAGATCCTGTGGCCCTTCCGTTCCCTACATGTGATGCCCCATACTTTTCTTCTGGGGGGACTTGTCTTAGGGGGCTTGGCTGGAAGAGTGCCCTACATGCAGCCTCTTTCCCTTGTAGTTTCTCCTTGTTTTCTTACAGATAGAAAATTGAGCCACAGCACCAAGAGAGAAAGTGCTGGAAGGGAAAAGGAGCCAAAGAAGAGCAGCCTCCATGCCCAAGGTGGGCAGAGTGGGTGTAAGGGCCTTTGGGCTCCTTGAGTCCTCCCCCCGCTCCCCAACCCCCCACACACTGCTAGGCTGGTGCAGGACAGCTCTAGGTGTAGAGCCCACGGTTCCAGAGCTGGGCTTAATTCTTTGAAAATTACAGTGGTAGTCGTGGCGGCTGTTGTGGGTCAGGCATGGCTGTGGCAGACTGGAAGAGGAGAAGGAAGCAAAGGGGAGGGGAGGGAAGAAAGATTAAAATGAAATTTCCCAGCCTGCCCCTACACATGGGAATTTTTTGGTAAACATGGTGACTCCTTTTATTCTAATATTGCTGCTTCTAACAATTACAATTAAAGATGAGGCAGAAAACACCATCTAGTAACTGTCTCTCTATCCTATGCTATGGTGCTCTTAGTACGACTCCTGGCCTTGAGGAGATCCTCAGTAAAGACCAATTTCTTTGAGAATAAAAAAATGAAACACAATTATCAGATGTCTAGTTAAGCTTAGTGACTCAAACTCTGGGCCGCCACGGAATGACTGTGCTGAGTCAATATAAAAGAGTGACTGTTGGAAGATTGCCACTGAGCTACAGTGATCATCATGGATAGCAATTGAAGAAAAGCTAGTGTGTGTGAGGAGGTCAGTGGTGAAGGGGTTTAGGATATAAATGGAGAGAAAGTTGAAGAATGTGAGTAAATGTGGATTCTTGAGGAAAAAAAAGGGAAGAGAGCAGACCCCACAGTTGAGTTTGTGGGGGAGATCTTGTGTGTATCTGCAGAGAGGGGCAAGAAGTGATGGGAAGAAGAACTTGGAGAGGCTGACTTGGGGGCCGGCAGGGAAGCTTGTCTAAGAGTTTCAGACTTTGTATTAAAGGACCGTTAAAAGAAAATTCCTAGAGGCATTGTATCCAAATGCTGCTTAAGATGTTTGCTGGCCCACTGTGTCCAGGGCTGGCCATGATGAAAGATTAGAAGTAACTAGTGTAACCAATAAATCTCCAGCCTTATTAGTCTGTGTCTTACTAATAAGAGTGCACTTTCTTTTAATATCCCAAATTAATTTTCTCAAGTACCCATTCACCTAATTGCAGGAAATTTGTTTTTCTCCAAAGTTCCCCAGCTAATTTTAAGACAGCTTCCTTACTGTGTAATTAAAAGGGCTCAACCATGTTACTGCCCTGAGAACAAAGGGATAGACTACTTCAAAGCCAAGTTCTGGGTTGCATCCAGAAGGCAGAAACTGTTACTTTGAGAAGGGAGTTATTTTTTCAGCTTTCAGACAAGCAGAGTTGGTCTCTGCAGGTACCTTGGTGCAATGCCAACAGCTTCCTCCTCAAGTGCCTACTGTGTACCACCTTTTCTTGGGTGCTAAATTAGATGAGACGTAGGTTAAGTTGTGCAGCCAGGTTCCAAAGTAACAACAGCTTAAAGAGCAAGAAGTTTATTTCTGTTATTGTGGAAGTCTGGTTGGCTTTTTGGCTCTGCTCTGCAGTCATTCAAGGTCCCACGTTCCTTTGATCTTTTGCTGTGCTATCCCCTGGGTGTTGTCCCTGCTCATACATTCCGAGGTGGCTCACCATCACATCACACACCAGCCAGAGCAAAGGAGAAAGTGGGAAAAGAGGGCAAGCTAGAGATCACACACTTTTTTTTTTTTCACACTCCAGAACTTAGGCCGTCACTACATCTTGCTGCAAGGGAAGTTGAAAATCAAGGTTTTACTCTGCATGATCGTGTGCCCAGCTATAAATGCTATTAGAGTGGAGGAAAGAGAAAGCGTATAATGAGTGAAAAGCAATCGTTGTTTCCATAAGCACCTAACATACATTTTTTTCATTTAATATTTACAGCAGCTCTGCAAGATCATTACATTATTCCTTGGAAAGTTAGCCTTCCTTAAGGAAGCACCTTCCATTCGTCAGACTTGCCAGGAAGCCGGAGGTCAGGGAAGCCTAAGAAATTCAGAGAGCAGAGGAAGGGAGAGGTTGGGAATGGACTGAGAGCAAACAGGTCTGTGACAGGCACATCATCTGGAAGTCCCCGTGGACTCAGCATGTGAAGAATCCCTGTAAACAAAATGCAAACACTTATTTGTTGGATACGTACCAGAAGGATATGTGCCTAAGTACAAAAGGGCTTAGGGAAAAAGAGGATAGTTGTGAATTTGAGATTTATAGCACATGACTGGAAGGAAAATAGGTTAATTGTGCTTTCTGAAAATCCTTGTCTTTCTACCCAGGTTAGAAATGGAGAAGACCTGTTTGTGAATATTTGACAGCACATCAGATTGGGAGTAAATGTAAAATAACACCAAGCTTCCTGTTCTTACACTAACTTGAAATGATGCTGGCACATCATAGAAACGAAGCTGTTTCTGTATGTCACTCAGCATTTGCTGGAACTGCTTTCAGTTTCTCAGATAGTTCCTGGTCCTCTTACCTTCTAGCCTTGGAACATGTTGTTCCTTTTGAAACTTCACCCCCACACCTCTGTTTTCATTCCCCCCATTTTTCTTTGTCCAGTGAATCCCTTCTCATCCATTATGTCTCAGGTATGCCAGAGAGAGAGAGAGAGAGAGAGAGACAGACAGACAGAAGCAGGGCATGAGCTCACCTGATGTGGGATTTGAACTCACAAACTGGGAGATCATGACCTGGAGTGTAAGTCAGATGCTTTATGACTGAGCCATCCAGGTGCCCTGGTAATCCTGTTAATGCTTATTGAGTACCTTCTACATGCAAGTGCTATGCCAAGTGCTTTCTATGCCTTATCTCTTTTAACCCAATTAGATGTGTACTATTTTTTTTCCCCATATTTTAGGGTTGAGAAAACTGAAGATCAGAGAGGCTTAGAGTATTAGTTTCCTTTGGCTTCCATAACAGATTACAATAGGCTCAGTGACTTAGAACAACAGAAATCTAGCCTCCAGAAACTTGAGGATAAAAGTCCAAATCAAAGTGAGAGGAGCTTCCAGAGGAGCCTTTCTGCCCTCTTGAAGTTGGTAGAGGTTCTAGGTGTTTCTTGGCTACATCATTTCAATCTTTGTCCCTTTTTTTTCTCCTTTGTGTGTCTGTTTTTTGTCTCTAATAAAAGCACTAGTCATTGGAGTCAGGGCCCAGTTAGACAACCCAGGAAGACCCCATCTCACTATCTTAACTTAATTACATCTGCAAAGGCTCTTTATCCAAATAAGGTCATATTTACATGTTTCATGGGTTAGAATGTGGGCACAGCTTTTGGGGGGCCATCACTAGATTAAGTAATTCAGACAGTTGCTTGGGGCTAGGATGTGAAGTTGGGCAATGAGATTCATGAACTCAAACTTATAGCTTCTGTTATTTACCTTCCCTGTGTCCTATCTTGAGTGTCCACTGACCTGAACTTGGTGCTATATATTTGTATAGTTTCCCATTAACTGGTCTGTATCCCCTACTAGGAGCATCAGGAGTGATTGTCATTGTTCATACCCATTGTTTTCCCAGCACACTTCCTGGTTGGTGGGATGTTTTAGTGACTTTATACTGAATGAATAAATCAATGCCAGTTACATTGCAGAGCTCTTTGGAGCACATTGTCTTATCTGAGTCACTGTACTGGCTGCAAAGCTGGCTGCCGTCTCATTGTCTCCTCCTTCCTGAAGATGCTGTCTGCTTCTTGTTCTGTGAAGCTGTCACTGGAGACTGCCCAGCACCTTGAGTGGCAGGAGCCTGAGCTCTTTGCCTAGGCAGACTCCCTCATGCCCAGCACCTCAGCCCTGTCTACACTAAGTGTGTGTCTACTTTTGGACTGGGATAATAGGCCATTCCATGGGATGGACTCCCAACTTTCTGAGCAGCCATGGGGGAGCTAGATGATACAAGGCAGTAGATACTCGGGTCAGCCCCTTATGGGGTAAGCCTTCCTCAGTGAGAAGCAGGGGAATTTAGACTTACAGATCATCTGGGGAAAAAAGACTATAATTCTGCTTCTTTGAGTGCCACTTGTGCCCCTTGACAGGATGTGAAAATTGAGTATCACTTTGAAATATTTCGGGGTGCCTGGGTCGCTCAGTTGGTTAAGTGTCTGACTTTGGCTCAGGTCACGAACTGTGAGAATCGAACCCCATATCAGGCTCTGTGCTGATGACTCAGAACCTGGAACCCGGTTCAGATTCTGTGTCTCCCTCTCTCTCTGTCCCTCCCCCACTCATGCTCTCTCTTTCAAAAATAAACCAACATTAAAAATAGTTTTATGGTATTCTCTACTAGGTCCCCAGAATTTGTGAATTATAATGGAAATTATATATATGACTGGATTGCAATAGAAATTATACACACACACACACATATATTTATATAAATATATATAATGATACAACCTTATATCTAGGTGGCAGAAAGCCTGCATCTTGTCCTTGTTGAAAAGCCACAGGGTGATATCAGCTTTGACCTTCTCATCCTGTAGTCACTAAATGATGCTATTATTCATGAGCTTATCTTCCAGTTGAGGAAATGAGGAACACAGACATGAAGAAATGATAAAGAGGCAGCAGGGAGTGTGTGAGGAGAGGCATGGCCTCCAGTTCTGAGGAGAAAATGATGAGCTCCAGCTGGGTAGGTCTCAGGTGGTAGCCAGTGACTTGGAGCTGGAGGATGAGTCAGTCGAGGACGGCAGGAAGGAGAGGAGAGGGCATCCAGGGGGTGAAGTGAATGGCATGGACGAGGCTGGAGTTCATGTCATGACTTTTCTTCCTGACCTTTCTTAATCATCTTTTTAGAAGAGACACAAAATTACTCTAAAATGTTCATAAAACATAAAATGGCTCATTTGGTAGTGTGCAATTCAGTGGCGTTTAGTACATCCCCAGTGTGTGCGATCATCACCTCTGTCTCATTCCGGAACATTTCATCACCCCAGAGGAAACCCTGTCCCCGATAAGCAGCACCCTCCCCTTCGTTCTCCAGCCCTGGCAACCACTAATCTGTGTTCTGTCTCTAAGGATTCACCTAGTCCATATATTTCATATCAATGGAATCACACATATGTGCCCTTTTGTGTCTGGCCTCATAATAGTCTTTTTAACATCTTCCATCTTCCCTCATTGTCTCTTCCAATCTATCCTCTTTAAGCAGTCACAATGCTCTTTCTAAACCACAAAACTGAGCATGCCACTCCTCTTTGTAAAATTCTTCAAATGCTTCCAAGTGCCCTTGGGATACTGTCTGTGTGATCGTGCCTCCCTTCTTCTCCAGCTGTAGCTTGCAGACTCCTTGGTCTACAGGGACCACTCACTGCCCATCGTATGCAAGCCTAACTCCTGTTGGGTGTTTTGCTCACCCCTCAACCTCCCTGTAGCTGTGGCCCTTGTTTGGAGCACTCCCTCCTCCTCCATCCTCTTCTACCCTGTGTTTGATGTGACTCTCTTAAGAAGACCTCTAGATTGGGTTAGTTCCCTTGGTATGACTACTCTTCCCTCTCCTGCCAGCCTCCTAGCAGTGGGCACTCTCTCTTGATTGCATCCTGTGGTTAAAATGCCAGTCCCCCCGACTGGAGAGAATCGGCCTCCAATAAGATGGGTTGAATATCAGTTTTTCTTAAAGCTTTCCAGATTCCAATGGGCAGTCAGTATTGACATCCACTATCCTAAGGGAATTTTCCCCCATGTTATAAAAAACAGACACCGGAATATCAGCTTCTTGAAGGCAGACTCTGTGGGACTTGTTTACTCTTCAGCACATGGCAGCAGTCAGTAGTTTGTTTAATGAAGAGAGTGGGGAAGAAGATCTTTTTAAGGGATATCAAGTTTCTGGAAGAAGAGTTCAGATGTTGGACAGTGGTGTTAAGGATTGATCAAACTGAGGAGAATCTCGAATGCTAGGAGTTTAGAATTCATCTTCTAGGTCAAAGGTAACAAATCCTAAAAACTGCCAGGTGCCAGTGGGAACCACAGTGGGTGAAAGGCCAGGAGAAAAACAAAGGTACTGGCGGGGACATTGTGGATGGTAGAGAGCAGATGCCAGGGACAGGCATCCAGGGCTGCTCAGCATCAGCTGATTATTGCCAGGTGGGAAACACAGATCCAGAATTGCCAGGCTTTCTGATTTTTTAAGAGAAACCAGAGATATGTGCGTGTTTGTGCCTGCGCACACACATGCACACACACATGTGTGTATCTCATCTTGATTAAGTAACAATATTTTAAAATAAAGTTTTCAAAAAACAGAACATGAGCCAAAAAAAAAAGCCATCTGGGGCTGGATTTAGCTCAGAGGCTTCCAGTTTTCAGCCTCTGCTAAAGGCATTAAAGGTGCTTGATCAGGGAAATTACAGATTGAAAGTGGCGTTATAGGAAGATAACCACACAGGTAAGCTTTCAAGGATATAATACAGCATGATTAACTATAATCACCATGCTGTACATTAGATCCCCAGAGCTTATATATGGAAGTTTCTGACCCACGTCTTTCCATTTTCGCCGATGCCAGCCCTTGGTAACCACCATTCTACTCTGTTTCTAGGAGTTTGGCTCTCTTAGGGACCACAAAGAAGTGACACCCTCCCATGTTTTGCATTCTCTGTCTTATTTCACTCAGTGAAATTATGGTTGAATAATATTCCATTTCATATGTATATACTCATTGATGGAGACTTTTTTTCTGTATGCTGGCTGTTGTGAATAATGTTGCAGTGAATATGGGAGATCTTTTTCTCTTTGAGATTTGTTTTCATTTATTTGGAATAAATACTCAGAAGTGGAATTGCTAGATTATTGGTAGTTCTAAAATGTTTAACTTTTTGAGGAGCCTTCATACTGCTTTTCATAGAGTTTGCACCAATTTCCATTCTCAACAATGAGTTGAGAGCAAGAATTTTTTCTTGCATATCTTCACCAACACTTGCTATCCTCTTTTCTTTTTGATGATTGCCAAAGCTTCAATTTTAATGGTGAGTTTTGATTACTTTTTGGTGGACTCTTTGGTCAGCCTACCTGCTTAATTTATTTTCACCTGTTCCTGGATTTTCCAGTGTTGTACTTCCTCAGTGTGTGGAAACTCACTTGTTTTATAATTTTTTAACGTTTTATTATTTATTTTTGAGAGAGAGAGACACACAGAGTGTGAGCAGAGGAGGGTCAGAGAGAGAGAGAGAGAGAGAGAGAGAGAGAGAGACAGAGACAGAATTCAAAGCAGGCCTCACTTGTTTTATTAGACTGTCCTGTCCCACTCTGTGACAGTCACTGCCTGCTGAGGCTCCTACCTGTTGTTCTCTTTATCTTCGAGTGTGTGTGTGTGTGTGTGTGTGTGCTGTCTGTGTGCCTGGACTTTTCTTCAGGGCATGTCTCCTGCTGCCTCCCTCAGCAGATGGTCTTGTTCTGGATCCTGACCCTTTATTGCCTACCCAGATGCATACCTGATAAATGTTATCTACCCTCTTAGAGAAAAGCAAAAGTAAAACTATGGAACATTTGCATATATGCCAAAGGTTGAGATGGAGAAGGGTCAAGTTAATTCTTCAAATGTTCTAACACCAAAAAGATGATGGTCTATTCCCACCCATTTGTGATTTAAAAAAATTGTAGAATTCCAAGGATACATATATTTGGAAATAAAATAATCCATGTCTCAATTTTCTGGTTGAATTAAATCTAAACCTTTTTCATATTCTCTGTTGGACAGTATGCTAAACACACCAGTCTGTATTGGGTCTAGGAATGAGATGGGGTGAGGGGAAGAGAAATGCTGACCAGTGAGAATGGGCTTAAGGTGATAATAAAGCAAAGAATTTCTCAATGATTTTAGATCCTACATTTCCTGTATCTTCCTTACCTGCTGAATTAATGATATCATTGCTTAAGGGAAAACCCAAAATTAAGTGGTCATTGATTAGGTTTGGGTTTTAAATCAGATGTGAGTCCAGGCAAAACAAAACCAGGCTTTTTAAGAGACAAAAGGGTTTTATAAATTTCAAAAGCATTTCAGTCCATATATAAAGATCCACATACGGCCAACTCAGACCATAGAGATTTTACCAAAAGCTATAGCATAGGGGAAGGAGGCAGTTGGCATGAGGGAAGTTTCTAGTAGATAGGCAGGAGGGAGAAAGTTTTGCTTGTTTTGGGATGGGACCTTTGAGGGTCACAGAAGAACAGCAGATCAGGTGTATATGTTCTTATTTTACTTCATGACCAGAATGACCATGTCAGCAACCAGTTGGCCAGGTGACAGCCCAGAGCTGACAAGGGTGGATGGGACCAGACCACACTGTGGATTCCAGCACAGGAGCCCTAGGGAGAAGGGAGATGCACATCTTAGCAGAGCACAGAATGGACCTTGGTCCTGGCTCCCTCCACTGTCAGGAAAGTTGCCTACACTTTGGGATCTTCTTGGCCATGAAGTGGGAGAAAGACCTCTTGAGAGGGAAGTAACAGTCCTGATAATGGAGTTTAAACTTTGAGTGTTCTCAGTGGGCTATTTTAAGTATTTTTTCTGCCATCAACATGACTTGAGAAAAAAAAAAAAGGTTATTAGAACAAGGTTAAGAAAAGGCTAATATCTGAATTATAGTATGTACATATCAAGCTCCCTCGCCCCCAACATGTAACAGCCTATTGTGCAGAAATTGGGGGAATGAGACTTTATGAATGAAGACTATACAATCATAATGCTTTGTGTCTGGATGTTGGGAACAAAGGAGAAGAAAGGGTCTAAGATGACTTTGAGTTACTAGACTAAAGAGAATGTAAAACAGTAATAACATAAAGAGGAAAACAGGGTGTGGTGGATAAAACTGGTTTGCCACAGTTTGAATGTAGCTAACTCTTTCATCCTGGTGGTAATCACTGCAGGTCTGAGGTCCTGCCTGTCCCTTCCATCCTCAACCCTGTCCCTGGGCTGCCTAATTTCTTGGGGATCTGTCTTCTTACTGTCACTGTTTTAGCAGTCTGGTTGGGGGTAGGTTAGGGAAAGAGTCTATGTAATCTGACTGCATCTCAATGGCCTAACTACCTCCTTTCATGGGCAAAGGTAAAGTCAAATTAATTTGCCTTATCACTGGTAACAACTTCTGACACTATGGCTGCAAAGGAGCTTAGAAACTTTTCTAATTAAGTTTGAGTGCTGCTGTTATAATTGAGACTTGATTATATATATTTGAGATAATTTGGGAAAACAAACTTGAAATTTTTAATGTTACTATTAATTGAGTCTTAAACTTTATTATAGAATCAAATAAGCTCAGAATCTTAGGTTTTGAGAAAATCTTAGAATTTAATTCAACTTCAGCCTAACACAAAAATCCCCAGTGATAACACATTGGTGTTTTATCAGTGAGATAAATTTAATGCGTGGCACATAGTAAGTGCTCATTAACTGTTTTAATGGTTGTTAAATCTATTGATTAGTTGGTAAGCAGTAAACCATCTTATCTTAGAATAAATATTATAAATCTCTCAATCTAGGCTTTTGTTTCCTGAAGACATAAATTTAGCAGAAACTACATCATAGATGAAGCTTAGATGCTAGAAACGTGTAAATCAATGGCTGTGATGGAGATATTAAGACAAGTAAAGGCTAAAAATGCTCATTTTCTATGCTGACATATTAGGGTTAGGAATTAAAACACTTTGTTCAGTAAGAGTTCAAGTGGTATTAGACCCATTCCTTGTCTAGATCAAAAAAATAGTTCAAAAACTCTTTAAGACTTTGAAGAGAGTTTTTTGTACCCAGGTAGACTACAGAATCTTGACTTTAAAATATGCTTTTAATATTAATACTTTTAATATTGAAAATAGAGATTTCACATCTGGGAATAAAGAAAAACCAGATAATGAATCTTCTTCCTTAGAGATCAGCCATATCCCATCTGAAAAGACAAGTCAAGAATGCTGGTTGGGTTAAAATAATGATAGCAGCAGCAAGGACTGGAGACTTTCTGATAGGAATATTCATAGCAGGGAGTGAACCCAAAAAATTAAATAAAAAGTTTCCAAAATGAGGAGAGCCCAAATTGTTGCATCTCCATAGCAATGAAAAATGCAATCTTTATGCGCTTATTTACCCTTCTATTCAACCAAAAAAAATGCATGACATTTGCCATGGTAACACCTACATCATATATGCATGTATCGCTTTAGATATGCAGCCTGCTGTTCTAAAAACAACAAACACATACCAAGACGTGCACGTCATGTGAAACCTCTACTCATTTTACAGTGTTTTGATGGAAAAATAAGTCCCACAGGATCTTGACATCTTTTTCTCAAGGACTGTTTTCCAATTTCAGTGGCAGAAAACCCAGGTGTCTCTCTGCTCCTTTCTTTTCCTCCCAAGTCACTGTGAGAGTGATGTAGACGTGTCATCACAAGTGAATGTGGGAGGGAGTTCAGGGTAAGAGTGTCTGTGATCGGGACAAGGTGGAGGAGATTATGGCTTTGACAGGACAGAGCAAGAGGGCTCTGTGGCTACAATGGCAGATTCTATGGTAGAAATGAGTGGAGGAGACTGTCCTCTGTGTCCCTAGAGTGATTTGAAAAGCCCTGAAAGGCCTTTTCTCTCCAAAAGATTTCTTCCCTGGATTTGCCTTTGAGGGCTGAAATTCAGACAGACACATCTTTCAACCACAGCAGCAATGTGGCCTCTGACAATGTAAGTATCTAGGAGCGTGAGGCCTTAATCCCAAAGTGGCTACTACTGCCTTGGCTTGCACAAATTAACGCACTGGCTTGCCCACACCTGAAGAGAGCTGGGCTTAGGATTGGTAAGAAGACAAGGTAGCAGAGAGGGAAGATGCCGGGGGTGGGATGCTGCTGGGGTAGTGTCAGAGTTTGCCTCAAAAGAGCTGGACACTGGATGGCTGAAGTATGGCACTCAAGTTACTGAAAGGGGAAAGGGGCCAGGGGAATGAACAAATAATTTAAGAAATATTGATTGTGTCATCCGTGTGGCAGATACTAGGCTCTGAAAATAAACTTTATAGTTTTGTCTGTGGCTGCCTAGGTTTTCAGCTTTCTAATTTACCCTGCTGTTGGCCTGACATAAAAGTTGGGGGTTTGGCTGGGAAGCAGAGGTCCCATGCTGGTTGTATGGCCTCCATTCTCATCCTCTCCTGAGCCCTTCCCTATAACATCTTTCCCAACTTCACATCTTTGGGATGACCAGGATACCCACAAGAGAGGGCCGACTTTCATTTCCTGTCCTTATTTTATTTGGCCCTTCTCTTCTCGACTTTTCTTTTATTACCAGTTGGATGGCCACTATTTTTGGTAGCTTCTGACCCAGATAATCTTGAGGAAGGAGTGCCTTTATCTGAGGGTGGGGCTGTTAGGTTCTATTCCCAGTTTTTGAGTCGAGTCCCGCTGAGCAGTAGGTGTTTCTGGCTGCCTAGTCCCATTAGTCAGGCTAGTCTCTGCTGCCTTGATGAACACACTCCAAAATCTCAGTGGCTTGACATGGAAAGGCTTATTTCTTGTTCAAGAAAAGCTTGACAGTTCCCTCGGGCATTTTACTTACTGACCTTGACTCAGAGATAGAGGCTGCTTGACATCCTGGTAATGCTTTTGGAAGTGGAAGATGGAGTCAGAGAGTGACGCACTGGTTCTTCAAAATTTCAATCCAGAAGTGATATATCACTTTCACTTAGGGCCCATTGGCCAGAACTAGCCACAAGGCCCACCTCCAGTCACTAGGGGAGAGGGGCTAGGAAATGTGGCTGAGCTCATGAATATTCATTGAATAGTGAATGTTTTTGATATACCCTTGGTGTCTGGTACCAGCCTTAGGATTTGAAGAATAGAGGTAGTTAGGGTGAAATTAGAGCAAAGCAATCAGTTGTTGAGAGGTCAAAACAATCTTCTTAAGACATCACATAAAAGTAAGAAAAAAGGATTTAAAAACCACTCTTGCTAGGTAGCCCCTTTCTGACAAAAATTGTTTCTGGACAGGTCAGACCAGCTGGATACCTGCCAGGAGATAAAGGGCTCCCTGTTAGTCATACTATGTGCTGTGAATTATTCCATCACACAAATAAGAATGGCTCCTGGTGTGAAAGATTGGAGCTTCTTGACTGTTCTAGGTCCTAGTCTCCTGAACACTGGCCGTCTAATCACTCTTTTTACCTAGTGGTCCCTACCAGGGTTCCTGACACAACAAACTTTTGTCTACAGACCAAAGATCTGGGAAGCTGTCACATCAGAGAAACTACCCATCTTCTTTAGAGACCTGATTGTTCTGGAAAATTACTGAACCATACCCAAATTATAAAAACCAACTTCCCAAATTCCAACTGTTGCTGACCAGGGATATTGTGATGATTAGTCAGAAGAGGTGTAATTCTATCATTAGAATGGTGAGTGTGTCACCTCTCAGTAGCAGCAGTAAGGATGAACTGAGGAAGCAGGAAATACCAGTCAAGATCTTTGTGCTAGGTGTGCCCTACATGGTGACAGGGATAAGGCCAAACTATACTGTTTGGTCTTGCTGAGGGGGATAAGTGGCAAACTCATGGGGAGGTTCTTCCTTTTGCTGGAGCATCACTGCTTTAAGTCTGAACTACAGAATCTAGCTAAATTAACTAAATTAAGCATTAGCTAAATTAAATAGTTCCCTATACAGATCTCAGTAGTTGTATAGATGTTATAACAGCTTACAAAATTAAAAGACAGTAGGTCCTATATCTGTGTGTCTCTTAGGTCATGAAATGTGTAAGAAGATACCAATTGGATCTATCTTGAGATCTTGGAAATTGAATCCTGGTGATAATCTTATACAAAGCCTAAGAGTCTTATTAGGAGAGTTTTAGATTAGGATCACAGTTGGAGGTGGAAAAGAAAAGCAGATGAGATGACCATGGTTTCATTTCCAGGAAAGGTGCACCATATTGTAACTCACATCGTTTCTTATCACAATTCTCTCTTGCTCTCTCTGTCACTCTCGCTCTCTTTTTTTAATTAAATAATCACTCACTGGTACCAAAGATTCCGTTGTTCAGTCCTCATGGCAGCTCTGATGTGTAGGTGCATCAGAACGGAATAGAACAATTTTGTAGTAGTGCAGGTTTCCTTCCTTTCCTGAAAGACCTATGATGTTGGGTGGGAGTCAGTGTGCACTATGGCAACGGAAATAAACTTTTCAGAGACTTCCTGGGCATTGGCTCTGAATTGGCCATAATTTCAGGAGTCCCAAATGTCACTGTGGCCCACCAGATAGAGTAGGGCAGGGAAGGGTAGGTGATCAATGGAGTTTTAGTTTTAGTTCAACCGAGTCAGCCCCCAAACACATCCTGTGGTTGTCTACCGAGTTCTTGGATGCAAAAGTGGAATAGACCTATCCAGCCGCTGGTGGAATCCCCACATTGAGGAGACCTTTCTCCAGGCTCACTCTCCTCGCTCATCCACTCCTCCCAGTTTTCCTTGTCTTTCCTTATGGAGGATCAGGTGCCCCTTTTTTTGTGATCTTTTAGCATTACTTATTTCCCCTACCAAAGTTATATCACACTCTATTATAGTTTGTGTGTGTGTGTGTGTGTGTGTGTGTGTGTGTGTGTGTGTGTGTGTGATTGTTTTTCCCACTTGAAAGAAAGTCTCAGGGACATTATAATGTTTATCTAAGAGAACCCAGCTGAAAATGGCAGTCAGGCTTTGAACCCTTGTCTCAATTCCAAGTTCAGAGTTCCTTTTACAATGTCAGAGGCCCTTACCCTTAGCTGTTGACCTTTCTGTGACCCTCTTGTTTACATGATCTAATTGGGTTCCTTGGTCAGTGCTTTGCTGGCAGAATGGTGGCTATTACCAGGACTGGACACATAATTTGTAGGACCTAGTGCAATATAAAAATGCAGTAGGCCTTGTTCAAATATTATTAAGAATTTCAAGACTGAAGTAGAAGAGGATTAAACTAAGGATAGGTCCTTCTATGGGTTGCACACCCATGAAGCTGGCCCTGGTAGCCACAGGGAATATTGACTTTCAGGAGGTAAATGACATTGCTGACACCATGCATTGTTCCCTCTGTAGTTTGAGTATGGCTATTTCTAGGTGGGGCTTGATCAGTTACCTCCAGCAGGAAGGACATATAATAACAGACACTTTACTGAACAGAATTCCAGAGAGTAGACCTTGCTGGGTACGGGTTAGCTCCCACACAGATCTTGCATGGGACTGTTCCTTTCTTTGCCTTCCCTGGAGGCCTCCTCATAGGGCCAGTGGGTGTACTGGGTGTGCAGTGGAGTTAAGTGAACTATATGGCTTCTTGTCTGCCAGCCCTGTGTCTGGATTACCCTATTTTGACTTTGAACCCCAAAGAATCTACTTGCATAAAAACATCAGTGAGCTCTGTTAACTTTTTGTAGACTGCATGGATGAAAACTGGGGGCATATACCTTCATCATCTCAAAGCAACTTAAAATCCTTTACTAGGCATTTGTTTTCTCCCCAACTCCCTATGATGCCTTGTTACTTCTTTTCCCTGCCTCTCTGTTCCTTCCTTTTCTGACCCCCAACCATCTTGACCTCTCCCACACCCTACCTCCTCTTTATTTTGGGAACTCTAGACTCCTGATTTTTTTTTTTATATCAAGCAGTTCAGACCTGATGCAGCATCTAACTGCAAACAGAACAGAGAAACAAAGGATTCTTCAGCCAGTGAGTCCCTTTCTGTTTATAAGGCGACTTAGTAACCATCTTTATTTGAGTACGTGTTTATTATTTGAGTGTGCTCCTTGGGATCTCCCTTTTTACCTCAAGTGGTCAATGTTATTTACATATTATATATTTACAATGCATTAGTATGATTTGCTCTATCCTTGTTACTATATATATTTTCTATTCTGGATCTCACATAGGACATCCCCACTACTATCCAGCTAAGGGGGCGGGGAGCAGGTGGGTGGCTGTGGCCGTATATTCTCCCTAAGTGAGAGGAGGTTTATTCTTTGACTCCCTGATGAGAGAGGAATATCTGCCTGGGGTTCTTGGGGAGATAGTGGTGCTGAGTCTCGGTTCTGGATTGCTGGTATTGGTATTGTTTGTGCAGTGACCACTTCATTCACTGCCATAAGCCTGCATTTATTTTGCAGAATTACAGTTTTGGGCTAGGCAAGTATCCCCATGAGAAAAAAATGGTAAACAATGAAGTATAGAGTATTGTGCATTTTGGTATTGCGATGAGAGGATGCTTTATATTTGACAGTCTTTTTTCTTAAAAGAAATGCTTTCCACTAGAATGCGATGTGAACTTGAAAGGAAAAGAACACAGGCAAGGAAATATTAGCCATTTGAGGCAGGTGTTGTCAGCTCTTCCCTCATGGGAAACATCACACTAGGATTAGTGTTACTAGGTGTGTCTAATGAAGTCAGCTCAAAGTCTTATGGGATCCTGCTCCTTGGCAGAGCAATACTTCTGTGCTAATCTAGTATGCTAATCAGTTTCTTTTTAGTGGAAGCAGAACTTGAAAACACAAAACCTTAGCATCTTTCCTGTCCAAGCATGGGGCACAGTGCACTTAGGCTGGGTTTTCATTCTCATTTCTGGGAGGGTGTCAGCATCACCCTCCCCTGGATAGGTAGGTGTGTGACCCCCTGTCTCTCCTTATTTAAATGCCAGCTCTGACCCTCTCTCTCTTACCTCAGTTGAATCAAGCCAGTAGCTATACCCAGGCCATGCACAGCTCCACAGAGAGGGCTTTTAAGTGGTGTTAGGATCCTTAGCCTATTGGGGATGAGGATTGGTTTTATTTACAGTAGTGTCTCCTACATATAGTATTTGATCAGTAAATGTGGGATAAATGAAGAAACAGGAGAAAAGTTGAATAACCTTTTTCACAGCCTTCACAGTCTCCATGTAAAGCGCTGGGGCCTCCATTCTGCAGCAGTTCACAAGGTCGGGGACTATGAGACTGAGTAATCGTCCACGGAACCTTTTCACAAGCTGGAGTGCTGAGGTGTTGGAGGTGGCTGGGGCAGGGGTCTATGCTTATCTGTCCTCAAGTCTGTTGATGCTACTTACAGATAGCACACCTATGTCAAAGACTTTCATCTAGGGGAGGCACAGAGTTAGAATGAACCAATAGCTGGGCAGAGCTTTTAGAACTAGAATGTAAGTATTGGTGGTGTACATCATGAAATAGGAGTCTACGAGTGGAAAGTGACCTTAGAAATAATCTAATTCAACCTCCTCTTTATCTGTTGCCATCGTTTACTCCCTGCCCTTCTTTTTTAGAAATAGAAACCAAAGCCCAGAGAAGTTAAGAAACCTGTTCAAACCATGTAGTTAGTTGGCAGCAGATTCAAGAATGCATAGCCAATCTCCTTCCAAGTCCAGAGCTCATTCCATTTCTTCTCTGTGACCTTGCTCCAGGTCAAGAGTTCCTAAACATTTTGGGGTCACTCTTTGATAATCTGATGGAAGCTCTATAATCATCTCACAAAATATTTATCTTCTGAATCATATGAAGTTCTGTATATTCTAGGAGCCCTGTAACTCACTATGTATTTCCCCTGCTTTTGTTTATTTTCACCATTGGCATTGGGCAAATGGTAGAAATGCCTCTGGGATTACACTAAAACACAATTCTCACTCAGCACCCTTTAGGTTCAGCACCCTTTAAGGGTTATAGAGCCAAAAGACATTTTTCTTACTCTAGGGGGAGTGGTAAAACTATAATTAAAAAATGAGATTGAAAAAAAAAATTAGAAAAGGGCTTAGTGGAGTTGAATCCCAGGGGAAAATCTTTTGAGTGGAAGAACTATCAGAATGTAATTGTTGTCCAAGGTAGGGGACTGCAGCCTCATTGCAAACATGCCTGGACACAGTTGGAGCCCACAGACCTTGGGGAACAATGTCTGTCTGTCAGGGGGCAAGTACAAGATGACTTAAGTCTTTTCCATTTCTAAATTTCTAGGATTCTGTGAAATGAAAACATTAGTCATATACATTCTAAAAGTAGGCCATTTCAGAGCTGGCTTGATTACAAAGATCAGAATTAAAGTTCATGTCCATATCTGGGATTTAATTTATTTAAAAATTTTTTTTAATGTTTATATATTTTTGAGAGAGACAGGGGGTAGGGGCAGAGACACACACACACACACACACACACACACACACACTCTCACTCTCACTCTCACTCTCACTCTCACTCTCACTCTCACTCTCACTCTATCTGAAGCAGGCTCCAGGCTCCGAGCTGTCAACACAGAGCCTGATATGGGGCTCGAACCCATAGATGCTTAACTGGCTGAGCCACCCAGGCATCCCCATATCTGGGATTTTAAGGTTTCAAACTCTACTCGGGAATACAGTAGAAGGGAGAGAATGCAATCACTGTCAGTTTTCAGCACTGAGCACTTCAGGTGGTATAAGAAGAAAACTAAACCATGCTTCTTGTCAAGAGCCATCTGACATACTATTGGACGATGTGGTGCTGGAACCATTAGTGTGAAGGAAACTTTGCTACTGTTCCTGTCCCATCACATTCTGCTTAAACATCACCAAGATGAGTGGGGGTCCATCCAACCTGGGTTCTGTGTTCTTTTGACACATTCCCCTAATTTTTTAAGCATTTCCTTGCTTTCTGCTGTGACAAGGTGTTCTACTTTCCCTATTCCACTCTTGGAATCCTCTGTTTTTCAAAGGAACTCTGATCTTGCAGTGGAGAAGAGTATTTAGAAGCCAAGCACTGGGCATGAGGTGTTCTTGTGGTCCCTGCCCCAAGGCCCTCTTGGTGGACAGAGCTAGGAAATGTAGGTATACATGTACCTGTGTAAATAATAGACATAGATATATATGTGTATATGTATGTGTGCATACATCCAGGCTGCCCCATGTAGCCGTCTCCTGGCTGGTGTCTGACTCCTCAGGCCAGATGGCCCTCCTGAATCGGCACTCTTCTCATCCTGCTTGATCTGCCTTATTTTTAATTTCTTTAATTATCTCTTTGTTTCTAGGCTAGAGGTTATCACATCTTTTTAGTCTTTAAAAATTTCAATTACTGACTATATTTTTCATTTCTAATATTTCAGATAAGTTTTTAAAAATCACATATTCTTTTTTGTTTGTATATGTTTTAAAAATGTTTTGTTTGCTTTAATAGGATCTTTATTTTTCTGAGGATCTTAAGCATGCTTATTTTTTTGTGTGAAATACTTCCATACAGTTTATTCCTACCAGGAATAAATTTCTGTTCATGTTTGTTGGCTTTATTAATATGAGATTTCTTATGTTTTAGAATTTTGGCTTGAAGATTTATTTAAGTGGGAGCTTCTGTCGTTTTGCTTTTTTTTTTTTCCTTCTTAGTGTCCAGATCTGTTTTGTTGCTGTTCCATTTTTGCCCTTATCACTGGGCTGCGGTTTTAAAACTGAGCTTTGATGATAAACTTAGTTCCTTGTCATGAAGCTCTGTCTCTCTGCTTCCATCTCCCTCAGCTCACAGCTTCTTACGGAGCTGTAGTCCTCTGGATTAGGTCAGTACTTTATTTTTTGGCTCCTTCAGTAATTAAGGGAACCTCAGCTCATGGCTTCATGCAAAGAACCTGGCCCCCTACCTACTTGCAGATGGAGCTCCTTTAGTTCTCATTGCCCTGTCTTACTTCTGGCAGCTTGGGGCTGCCACCACATCTGACTCCAGCAGGCCCATAGCTTCAACCTCGGCTTTAGATTTTTTTATAGGTATTTTGAGCCTACATATGTCTTATGATTTCATCCCTTTCTGTTTTCATCTATTATTTGGAAGAGATGCAAAACCGCATCATGAAGCTATCTTGCCTGGGAAGCTTATTCTTATTTTTTAATGTATAATTCTGTGAACCATGAGCCTAGTGTAATGGGATTTCCCTATAACTTTTAGCCACATGGAACCTCTTAGTCATGCCCTTGACTTCTGGAAGGCAGGAATGTGCCGTCCTTCACTTAATATTCTTAGTGTTGGAGGGTCTTCCTGCTGTAGGATCAAAGTGTATTTTTAGAGGATTGACTACATTCAGAGTTCATAAGATGATGAAAATCCATTCTCTTTTAGATTATTCCAGTCCATACTGAGTGCCCACAGATGGGCTTAGGAAGTCCCTTTTCTCTAGTCTTTCCTTCCCTACTTCTTTCTCATGATCCTTTCTTCATTTCCTAAGGTTTCTATTTGTTCCTCTTAGTGGACCTGGATGCTGGTGAAGCTGATTGATGGTGATTCTGTGTGCGCTTTGGGTCTTGTAAAGAGAGGGGAGGTCATGAAGAAAAGTGGCTGTTCCCAAATATTCTGAGAGTATAGCTCTGGTGTGTTATTTTGTTAAATGCCTTGACCTTTTCCCCCTGCATTTCAAAGACCCTCTTGATTTTGCTTTGAGGCCAGTTTCCTGGAAGGAGACAGTTTTGCTTCCAGTTCCAGAAAGAAGGGGTGAACCATCCTTCCATACTTTCACAGAATTAAATTGAACCCCATGAAATTCCACAGAGTACGTACCTTTTGGGAAACTGTTGCCCATTCTTAGTTTTGAGACCCACACACTGAATCTAAAGTGTCCACTGAAACTTCTCACTCTCACCCTACAAAATAGAAGCAAAACGTGAAACTTCCTGAGTACTTTTGAGTAATAGACTGACCACCACAAATAGACATAATCCAATTAAAAGCATACATTAAACATTTAAAAGGATTATGACAGTAGTAGAATCACCTGATCATTTCAAGATAAAAGACTTAAAGTTACTTAGGAGTCAGTTTTATTTCTCCAATAATTTCAGGGCCTAATGTGGTAAATACATGAGGTTATTTTACTTTAATTGAAACACAGTTCATTTCAACTTTTGCAGTTCTTTTAAATAAAACACATTTTGTACTTCCAAAGGCTGGAAACTCATTTTGTATTTCTTGCCCAATCAAGTTTTCTGTCTGTCAGAAAGGTCAGTTTTCTCAAGTTGTCTTGGAGGTCAAACAATCTAATGTCTGAATCCTCTCTCAATATTCAGATTTTATTCATTTTGCTTCTGATAAAGGAGAGCCTCTCTTTAGGCCAGAGGGGTAATGATGGTGGAAGCAAAGGGCCATGTGTCTACCTTCATTTCTCTGGGCCACAGAGTGAAGCAAGATTTGTTAGGGAAATTAGTCTGTTCCTACCGAGCATTTGGAGAGCTCTATCATCAGAGACTAAGTTCTGGGGGATATGCAGCAGATAAATGGCCTCTTTGACCCATGACACTGGTAACTGATCATCTGCTAGAAGGAACTGAGAAGGGAGGGCACCTGAGAGCAGGAGACATCTTCTGATGAGGAACTCGTAAATTCAAAGGCCTCAGTGACCTGTAAGACCCTGTCCTAGTTTGGGGGGCTCCTAGAAATAGACCATATTGTAATGACACATGGATGTTTTATAGTCCCATTTATCTATGTATGACAATATTAATTGAACTGTCAGATTGCTGAGGACTGAGCTGCTAGGTCCAAATATTTGGAATTACAGCAAAAGAAATTCCCAAGGGGTCAAGGCAGCTGGACTCAATGTGGAATGCAAAACTCCTAGGGGTAGCTGCCTGCCTGCCTTTATCTGGTCAGAGATTCCAGGGAGCTGCTGGGCTCGTTCATGCTTGAATGATTACATTAAGAAGCCTGGATCTTGCAGAGGTGTCTCGGGCAAACATGTGTGCACAGCTGGTTCTGTTACCTTAAAACACCAGTTAGCCTTGAATTAAAGCTTTGATGAAAGATGTCAGTGTTGATCTTGGGAAAGTCTCTACACATTGATTCAAGAGGTATGTTTGCCAGAGTTTGGGGCATAGGTTGGAGATGTACTAAGAGGGGAATGGGAAACAAGGCATTATTTTCCATGTTATCTTCCTCTGGATGGTGAAAGGTGTTAGACCTTGCCACCTTCTGAAATTGGGGGTGGGAGTTAAAACACAGATTACCTTTGATTTCAAAATGTTTGGTTCATTCAGTCATGAATCTAGCATTCGCATTTTCTCCATGCAACAGTGGCAACTCTATAAGATACAAGAAAGGAATAAATTAATTCTTGGTCTTGTAAATAGCATCCTGGAATTCTTAACTGCCCAGGATTCTCTGAAGAATAAATTCCTTGAGTCAGTCCAGTATTTGCAACTGTCATAAAACCACTTAAACTTTTTGTTTGAAAACCTTGCCCAAGCCTAAGTTTGCTATTTAAAAATGTGCTGTGGTGTGGAATACATGGGCCATAAGGAAACAGTCCTGGAAACTTGTCATCTAAGGTAGGTGAGTTCTAGCTCTGCCTACTTTGTTTAAGAGAAGTACCATTGTATGGAAGTTTTAAGTTATGTCCAACTGCCTGCTTCTATCCAAAAGCTGTTGGGAGGGTGAATGTATCCCTTCCCTGTTTTCCATGCATTGTCTTTATCTTTCTATCCCCCAAGTTAAGACTTATCAGCCCCACATTATTGACTCTAGACCTGCCTGTCTATCTGCTCACGGTTGTCTCCCTTCTAAATGAGATGATATATGTAAAATTGCTTTGTAAATTGTGAGCCCTTTCTCAGTTATTCTTTTTCCTGCCTTCCTGTCTTTGTTTACTTAGTTCTCTTTGTTTCATTTGGAGTCCCCTCCACTCCCTCAGTGTTCATTCAGAATCCCCCCAGTTTTTTGAAGTTGACACATAGCTACCAGCAGTTAACTAGATGCTCAGTAAATATCTAGGTAATGAAAGGTTATCTCAAGACCCAGCTTTTTCAAAAAACATCTCCAAGTCATCTCCTGATAATACACCCATTAGGTGGCTTCCTAAGGTGAGTGTGGGCACAGTAAGCATCAGCAAGGCTACCATTATCTGGAGCTCTCACCTGCTCTCTCTGCTCTCTGGAGCTCTCCTTTTGCCAGAGGTTACACTGTGTTCAGGACAGGTGGAGAAAGCAAGACTATGTCTTCTTCTCTGTTTCTCTGTGCTTTAAGGGTATGAAAACAGGTCGGCTTCCTCTCTTAATTTCTCAGTGAGAGTTCAGAGAAAATACAGCTGTATGTTCTTGACCAGCATTTCCCAAACACCTTGTAATTTGGATAGATCCTAATTTGGGACATTGTGCTGTATTCCATCCATCCATTTATTCATTACAGAAACCGTGTACTGGAGCTTTGAGGTGTCTACCATTGAGCCAGATACTTAGAATGCAGTGGTGATAAGGTAGACAGTCCTTGCTCTCAGGAAGTTAGAAGTATGGTATTGAGACTTTGTGTGTCTGATTCTCTCATTTTTAGGTGTTTTCCCTAAAAGATTTCTTAGACTCAGCAAGTAGACTCATGGTGGGTCTGTTTCCACTTTTCTCCCAGGGGAAGCCAGGCAGATATAATGGGGTTGCATTTCACAGCTGTCCCGATTAGAGGAGGCGGTGGGCAGGGAGAGAGTCTCCAGGGCTTTTATTCACTCTCTTCAGAGATCAAGTGCCTGGGGCTTACCTTTCCATGCTAAGTCCTGCCTTGCTGAAGATCAGGACTCCCACCCTTGGCTTTGGGAGGTTTATAAAACTTATGAGCTATGGAATGGGCCTTGTCCATCTGGGACAGTTTGGATGGACCAGGAAGATTCTTGAGTGGTTTGTGGCTTTTGGAAGAGGTACTCAGGTGGAAATGAGGATAGCTAGGATAATGTTCAGCACAGCTGATGAAGGAACTCACGGGATTAGTGACTGATAGTTTGTAGCTCTGGGCTCAGTTGCCACATGGATCCTTGGTGCTGGTGAATGGCCTTTTGGATAGAAGACTGGACCATCCTTCAGAGCTTACTCAGTTCTTTTTGGGGATCTTTCCAGTTATGGCCTTCTCAGCATAAATTTAGAGTTTTGTCCAGGTCAAACATCCTCCTGTTCCTCGGCTGGGTAGCTCTCCTCTGGTCTCTCTCTATAATCTCTGATTCTTTATCTGTTTTTTCCCTCAGTTTATCAATTTGAGCAAGATCTCAATGAGAGTGCTTTTGGAACTGGGATAATTAGTTAATGCCCCCACCAAAATTTCCAACTCAACCTCATTTACCACCATCATGTTTGAGGGGGAGATGTCCAATTTGTCATAGATCAAAACTAGAGGCTTATAAACTCTAAGCTTTGCTTCCTTCATGGTTTAGTTTTTAATTCTCAAAAATCTTTTTTCTTAAAAAAACTGGTTCTTACAACACAAAACTTTTGGGCTTTTCACATTCTTGTTTCTGTTATGAATTAGGAACATCGATGTTAAAACCTCAGAAATTGAATATTAAAATTTAGCTTTTTGTTTTTAAATCTCTGCTATAATTCTGCCCGAGTCAGTGAATGGGCGTGGGTTCTAATGAGTGGTCCTGGTAGCTTCAAGGAAAATCTTTGTTTAAAATTTACAAATTTTATCCCAGTGTTCATGTCTGAGGCTCAGCAGAAAGTATAGCTTAGAGTCTAATAGGGACTCTTACTATATCCTCTATAACATTGCAGTTTGTCCCACCTCCTACTGTTTTAATCAGAGAAACACAGCCTGGTGCTTTTAAGATATCCAAAGTCAACATAGAAAAGACATTGTTAGGAGAGAGGGACACTTATTTAGGAGAGAGATGACAATAGGCACCTTCAGTTTGAGATTAACAAATCTGTAGCAGAAGGCAAGGACAACTTTGGAGCAAATTCAGAGCAGTTGAGGGTCCCAATTATTCAGAAGAAGCACTAGAAAAACTCTGTGAAGAAGATAAATAAATCAGGAAAGAAGATATGTGAATGGCTAGAAATGCTTGCCTCACTTTACTAGAGACAGAACAATCAGAATGGCTAAGTGTAAACAAGTCCATTAATACAAGTCTATTAATAAGAGTTGTCAGGGTGCCTGGGAGACTCAATTGGCTAGGCATCCAACTCTTGATTTCAGCTCAGGTCATGATCTCATGGCTCGTGGGACTGAGCTCGGCATTGGGCTCTGTGCTGACAGTGTGGAGCCTGCTTGGGATTCTCTCTCTTCCTGTCTCTCTGTACCTCCCTCTTTCTCTCTCTCTGCTCCCTCATCTCTCTCTCTCTCTCTCTGTCTGTCTCTCTCAAAAATGAATAAATAAACATTAAAAAAAATACTAAGAGTTGTCAAGGTGGGTGCTGGGCATTTACTTACTTTGCTATTAGGATAGTAAACTTGGTGTTCCAGAACATTCTGGAGTACAGTTTGACAATAAGTATTTAAATCCTTAGACAATGTGTATGCTCAAAAAGTATATTTACTTATTAAATGAGTTTCACTCTGGTATGCCCAAAGAATATTTATCACAGCGTTCTTTATAATGGAGAAAAATGAGAAAATCTCTAAATGTAAATCAGTGGAGGGTTGATTAAATTAATAATGTTCATTCACCATGATCATGTTGATCTTTATTGATCAGGAAATGTAACTGTCATGTATTCTTTAAGGAAGAAAAAATAATACAGACTATAAAGAAGTATGGACAGCCTTACCATTTTGGTAAAAATTTTAAAATGATGCATGTGTATGTATAGGAGCGATTTAAAAAGACATATGGTAAAATGCTATCTGTGGGTTGTGAGATTATAAGTGATTTTTATTCTTTTATATTTGTCTATATTTTCTGAATGCTTAAAGAATAATCAGAAGAAAAGGAAGTATTTCTTCTTAGGAGTACAGTTTCAGGTGTGTGTGTGTGTGTGTGTGTGTGTGTGTGTGTGTATGTGTATGTGTTTCCTGATCAATAGCTGGAAAATGGCTGGAAGAGAGAGACAGATACATGGAAGCCTAAGATCGTGACCTTCTTTCTGGTGTGAAGAAAAAAGGCAAATCAGTAAGCAGACACATGGAGATTTTGTTTCTTTTAACTTTTGTTCTGCCCTTTATAGGAATGTATTTGCCATACCATAGTGATATTTTATTTTCCTTATGAGAGAATGATGTATTTCGATGTCTTCTAGAAGTAGTGGAGCGTGTTTGTCTCTGTAGGGCTATTGACACTTTTTATCTTTCTAATAGCATCAAAATGGAAACTGTCCTCAAAGGTAGCAAGACTATCTTATGTTCATTATCTTACAGGATGTCTGAGAAGGTGGGAGGGGGCATTTCCATAGGATAAAACGGAGGAGACTGAACCCCAGGATGGTTAATCTAGTGCAGTTTAGAAGTCTAGTTTGATGTTACCTATTTTTTAAATGACAGAAATAAGCACAGTGAACGTGGCCTTACCTTGGTAGGTCCACAGTCAAGTCTGAGTTTGGATCTATCTACTTTCTATCTGCAGAGGAGCCAAACCGCACAGACTCGGCAACAGGTTACTGGTATGTGAGAATGGTCAGAGACTGTAGGAGGGCTATCAGAATTATTATAAGTCTCAAAATAGAATCATGTCTTATAGGCTGGTTTTATCATTTTTGTGTCAGGAAGACTCTAAGGCTTGTGTTGTTTCCTTCCTTTGGTGAAGAAACCGCTTTGCCAGTTGCTTTTGTGAATGTATTTCTGAAAAGTACAAGAAAATGCCGTGTTTAGTTTAAGCAACAAGTAGGTGAAACATTCCTCCTACAATTTCATTAAAATGTTTAAATTTATTTCCCAAACCCACATTAATATCAAAGGGTAAAATAAATCTCAGCACACAATGAGTGACTTTATATATATGATTTTAATTTGATCATTAAAACATGCATGTATAATAGTCTCTGAGCTCTGCAGCCCTACATCTCTCCCCACCCCCCTGACCCTGCCAGCCCTTATTTCACTCCAGCTCTGTGCAGTGACCTCCACCCCTGCCAGCCTTTTTGTCTGGCCAGGCCCACATATGCGTAACTGAAATATCATGAATTCCAGATGAGTGGGATCCAAATTTGTGAGGTTATTCTATATGCTTATTAATTCCACGGCCCCACACAGGTGGAAATGTGGTTTTGAGAGATGTTGGACACTGAATTTTCCCCACGTATGGCAAGGATGGAAAAAACATGTGCTAAATAACCGAGCTGACCGGCTGCAAAACCCGGAGTACTCAATAGCTCTTAAATTTTTATAATGGCCTGCTTACCTTTGGTGGTCTCGTTACTAGGCTTCAGTAATTGTACTTTGGGACTCTGGCTGATGGTGGAAGCATGAGGTAACCTTGCTTTAAGATTTCTTAAATGAGTTAATACCTGGGAGGTGCCCTTGCCCTCTTTCACCCATTAAACAGCGTTTCTTTGTCTTTTAGCTTATATTAAATGCATTTTAGAGAACAAAAGAGGTCCTAGAGGGAATAAAAAAAATGTACTGGACTGAAATTTTAAAATACACCTAGTAAATGTCAAATCCTGCATCCAAACTTCTGATAGGAATCTACATGGTAGTCTGCATTATTTGTCTGAAAGAACACCAGGTGCCAGAGATGGGAACTGTGTGTGTAGATGGAAAATAAGTTGGAAAAACTGAGTCAGCATGATGGCAAACAGTAGGCCAAAGATGGCTTTCCTTTGAAATAGGCAATTGAAGCAAAGTGCTTTTAAAGTTTCACTTATTTAATTAAAAGTCCCAATTATTCATTTATGTGAGGCTGCCTTCTTTCTACATTCATGGTTAGGGTTATCAGTTCCGGTGTCAGACTCACTGTGCTCAGCTTGGGTGGAATGTGGGCTGAGCTGCTCACTTTGTAAGCCCTGGTTTCCATATCTGGTTAATAGGAATGGCAATAGTGTCTGTTTCATAAGGTTGTTATGGGGTTAAATGAAAATTCTTACAAAATATTTAAATAGTATAATGCCTAGACTCAATACATACTGTTCATTTATGGATGTTTTGCTGTCTACAAATGGTGGTGTTTCTGCTCTAGACTTGAAGGGTGTGACACATTTCCACACAAAATAGATCATTTGATTCTTCCCACTGTCCTTTGAGGTAGGCAAAGCATGTATTTTATTTATTTATTTATTTATCACACTGTATTAGGGAAGGGTGGGCTGCAGTAACAGGCCACAAAGCGTTAGTGGCCTAGTGCAATCAGTATTTTCTTCTTGCTCATGAAATAGTCCCAGTAAGGTATTTTGGTTAAAGATCAGTTTTCTTTCATGGGTGATCCTGGGATATATTTTCCAGCTTTGCCTTCTTCCACGTGTGGTTATTTAGGTCTCCACCATTAACCACATCCAGTTGGTGGGAAGAGAAAAAGGGGGCACACCAACTTTTTGGCCTGAAAATGGTACACACCACTTTTGCTCATATTCTGCTGGCTGGTCACATGGCCCTGCTTAACCACAGAGGAAACGGGGTTATGTACTCTAGCTGTGTGCCCAGGAAGAAGATGAAACAGATTTATGGCGAACAGCTGGCAGTCCCTGTTACACACCCAGTCAACCAGATGAAACTGAAGTCCGGGGAAGCTGAAATGATTTGCCCTCTGTAGCTTAGAGATTTGTAGTCATTGTCCAGCGTGTTGAGAGATAATGTGAATCCAGCTAGAATACTAAGTGGGGGACAATGAAGAAGGTATAGAAGGAAAAGAAGAGCTGAGCTAATAGAGGGCCAGCCTTGATATTAGACCTGGCAATGCCCCACCAAGCACACTCCCTGGGGACTCTACTACCAGCTTTGTTTAGTGTCCGAGGAGAGCTTTAACTTCTACTTTGCTTGAATTTCTTGCTGTGTCTTGTTCCTATTTGTAGACACCTGGTGGGCCACTGGTCCTGGGAAGAGAGTTTCAAATTGCCACTGAGATAAAACAATAGCACCTCTCCGGTGGCTGTTGCTGCAGGCACCCTGGCTGCAGGCTCAAGGAGAAAACCTTGAATCAATTTGTCTTGTGGAGGCCGAGGGGTTGGCTGCCTGCCCTTCACAACTTGTTAAAATGAACACTTAGACTCTGGGAGGGGGTGAAGTTAAATCTGTGGGGTAATTCTCACCCCATGATCCTCTCTGCTGGTTTTTTTAGGTCCTAAGATGCCAGTGTCACAGTATTGTGTGTGTGGAGGGGCGGGGGGGAGTGGGGTGGGGTCGGGGAGCACTGAGCCTTCCATCTCTTTCTTTCTTTCCCACTTGAAATGCTTTTGAAAACACTTCAAATTGGCTGCAATTTTGCCCAAAGATTTTTCTCTCCCAGCCGGGCTCAAACCCTCTCCCATAGTTGTTCCTTTGGTACAAAAGTCTCAAAAGACCTTAACTCCTCCCTTTCTCTGTGGGGTGATTAATACCCAGGTCACATATGCTTCAGACACACTGTGGAAGGGGCTCCCCCTCTACCCTGGCCAATGGCCGATTGGACCAGCCAACAAGTTTTGTTTTACTTGACATGAAAGCTGGTTGAAGTTAAGCAGGAGACATGTTTTTGTTTCTTTAATAAATAAAAGTAAGGACCCTGTACATGAATAAAAGTAAAAGTCACTCCCCTGAGGTTTTTAGGCTTCCAAAAATAGTCCCAAGCTTAGCCAAGGCTAATGCAGCCAGAATTTCCATGGAAAGCTTCACTGGTGAGGAAGACGCAGTGCCAGTGGGTGTACAAACAGGCCGCCTGTCCTCTCCCCCCACCCCTTCCTGTCTCAGTCACCGGGAGTTTAGAAAACAGGGTTTTGAAATTGTGTTGATTTTCTGGTTTGAGATAAAGACAAGGGCATCAGCAGCAATATTTATTTATCATTGAATCCAATTTGAGGGCCACAGGGATGTGGAGAAGTGGATGGTGAGGTGGATTTATACTGGAGAGTTGGGGGAAATTTATCCCTGTCAGCCAGTGAGGACATACTTCTTAAAAAAAAAAAAAAAAAAAAGGAAGTGGCAAGAAAATATACTAAGTAAATTGATGTTAAAAAAAATTTGTCTTAAAGTAGCTTTCCTGTCCTCTGATCATTCATGGCAAAGGTGAGCTGGTTGTAGCAAGATAGTGTCTTCCCATATTTTTTGCTGGACCTCTCAGGATTTGCCCCACAGCGCAGGGGCTGCTTACCCTGTCCACCTGCAGCTATGGCCAACTTGCTGCTCTTTGAGCAAATTAGTCCAAGGTATTAATATTTGTCTGCATAGAAAATTTTACTGAAGTCCATAGTTTTAGGAAGTATTAGAAATATGAGGAAAAAAAAAAAAGAACACCAGCTAGGGTGGGTTGCACCTCTCCCCACTGTTGGGCACCTTAGAAGTTGCTCTGGCTGGGGAACACACCTGGAAGTCTCCAGGAACACAGATTTATTTATTTTTATAAATCCCTTTTTGTTGGAAGAGGGAACAAAGATGATGGTAATGTCTTTAGCTATTAAAAATTCAGCTCTGCTTGGGAAAGAGTGCATTAGTTTCTTTAAAATTGATTTTTATAAACAAATCTGTTCTTCACTAAATCAAGGTGACTTTCAAAAAATGGGAAAATCCTCCAGCAGATAACAAGCTGAATAAAAGAGACAGATGCTCTTCGTTGCTATGTCAGGACATAACTTGGTTTCTTGTGTGCCCAATCTGGAAGGGTATGTGAAGGATGGTTGTGTGTGTATGTGTGTGTTGAGTATGGAGGGGTTTTATTATATACTTAACCTATCAGAAACTTGCCAAATATTCCTCAGTGTTAAAGACAGAAAAAACAAACTAGAATGGACAATGATTACCAGTATTATTTTAATTTATAGGTTTCTGTGGGCCAAATAATTATGACAATAAAGGGACTTTTAGGAGCAATTGTCCAAAGTCGTTCTGCCTATGGTCGGGGGAAGGTATGTAGGGTCAGAAAGGACTGGGATGAGGTAGTTTTCCTTCCTCCAACAGCTGAGGGATATTCATACCCTCTATGTTTATAGCAGCATTTTATTTATTTATTTATTTTTAAATAGTTTATTGTCAAATTGGTTTCCATACAATACCCAGTGCTCTTCCCCACAGTGCCCTCCTCCATCACCACCACCTCTTTTTCCCCCTCCCCCTTCAACCCTCAGTTCGTTTTTAGTATTCAACAGTTTCTCAAGTTTTGTGTCCTTCTCTCTCCCCAACTCTCTTTCCCTCTTCTGCTCCCCCTGGTCCTCCATTAGGTTTCTCCTGTTCTCCTGTTAGACCTATGAGTATAGCAGCATTATTTACAGCAGCCAAGATACAGAAGCAGCTCAAGTATCCATCGACTGATGAATGGTTTAAGAAGATATGGTACCATATAGTGATACATACAGTGGAATATTACTCAGCCATCAAAAAAGAATGAAATCTTGCCAATCTGCAATGATGTAGATGGAGCTAGAGAGTATTCTAAATGAAATAAGTCAGTCAGAGAAAGAAAATTACCATATGATTTCATTCATATGTGGAATTTAGGAAACAAAGGATGAAAAGACAGAGATTGAGAAATAGACTCTTAACTCTAGAGAACAAACTGATAGATACTAGAGGGGAGATAGTTGGGGGGGATGGGCTAAATAGATGATGGGGATTAAGGAGAGCACTCATCATGATGAGCACTGGGTGATGTATGGAATTGTGAAATCACTGTATTGTACACCTGGAACTAAGAGAACACTGTATGTTAATGAAGTAAAAACTTAAATTTTTGAAAAAATGCAAAAAATGGACTCAGATAAAAATAACTCACTCAAAAGGGATTATATGAGGAGTCTTGGAAAATGAATAGAATATTTAGATGAAAATAAAAGGACTTGACATTTTCAAATAAAACTATAATTGCAATAACTCAGGGTTTTTTTGGTAGCTGAAAAAGAACTCATGAATACCAAAGGCAAGTAATTCTACGTGGACCAGAACTATGTTTTCCTTGTGCATACTGAAACTCTGAGATTCTGTGGAAATGTTTATTTTTTATGGTTCTGGTGTTGGTTACCTTTTTAAATTTTAGCTATACACACAAAAGGGGAATCCTATCCTGTATGTTTTGATGTCCCTCAGATACTTGTTTTGTTGGAAGAATAATAATGTCGATCAAGAAATGCTTTAGTGTAATGAAGGAAACATTTCACTATAAATGTTTAAGACCTCAAATCCCCCCATGAACTGAGGTCTATATAATGGGGAAACATCTGGGTAAAGGGTAAAAAAAATCAGTTTATAAAGGAGATTGTGTATTTTGTAGTGTATCAGATTTTCAAAGGTTAGTATACTGTGGCAGTGCATCTATTGTATAATGTAGTTTTTCCTTTTTTATTTTCATTTCTTACTTTTTTCTTTTATAGTTTATTGTCAAGTTGGTTTCCATATAACACCCAGTGCTCATCCCAACAAGTGCTCTCCTCCATGCCCATCACTCCCTTTCCCCTCTCCCCTACCCCCATCAGCCCTCAGTTCTCAGTGTTCAAGAGTCTCTCACGGTTTGCCTCCCTCCCTCTCCCCAACTCTTTTTCCCCTTCCCCTCCCCCATGGTCCTCTATGAAGCTTTTCCTGTTCCACTTATGAGTGAAAACATATGGTATCTGTCCTTCTCTGCCTGACTTATTTCACTTAGCATAAATACACCCTCAAGTTTCATCCACATTGTACAAATGGCCATATTTCATTCTTTCTCATTGCCATGTAATATTCCATTGTATATATAAACCACGTCTTCTTGATCCATTCATCAGTTGATGGACATTAAGGCTCTTTCCATGATTTGGCTATTGTTGAAAGTGCTGCTATGAACACTGGGGTACATGTGCTCCTATGCATCAGCACTTCTGTATCCCTTGGGTAAATCCCTAGCAGTGCTATTGCTGAGTCATGGGGGAGTTCTATTGTTAATTTTTTGAGGAACCTCCACTGTTTCCAGAGTGGCTATACTAGTTTACATTCCCACCAACAGTGTAGGAGGGTGCCTGTTTCTGCACATCCTCGCCAGCATCTATAGTCTCTTGATTTGTTTATTTTAGCCACTCTGACTGGCATGAGGTGGTATTTCAGTGTGGTTTGGATTTGTATTTCCCTGATGATGAGTGATGCTGAGCATCGTTTCATGTGGCTGTTGGCCATCTGGATGTCCTCTTTGGAGAAGTGTCTGTTCATGTGTTCTGCCTACGTGCCTCTATTTCTTCCCTGGTTTATTTTTCAGGTGTAGTTCTTCCTTTCTTATAAGAACATCCTGCTCTTTCAAGCTTTCAGTCATAGAAACATAAGTTTCAGTAAACAAACCCGTCTTTACCATGTGTGGTGTCTTTCACAATTCCACAGACTTCCAACTTTAATCCTACACCTTTAATCATTAGAAGGGACCGGCCTTTTTGACCTGTCCTCATAAGGAATTTTCTTTCTCTTCTTAGTGAAGTCTCTGTTGTCTTTGGGCAAATGCGCCTGCATCTCCAGGAATTAGAATCAGGGACTGTTACATGCCTTGTAAGACACTTGGACTTTAATCCTAATGTATAGTTGAAGAAATGGTGGACCACAAGGGTAAAGGGACTTCTCTCCTCTCCCTGTGAAAGTAGATATCCTGCTCTGTTGCCTAAATATCTCTCAAGGCTTTCACCACCTCTTCTCCCTACAACCACTGCCTTGGCTCAGCCTTTATCACCTTTTCTTTGGTTCCTATCACCACAGCCTCTTGTCTGGCCTTGCCCAATCTTCTCCTGTCCACTTTACACTCTTGCTACTATTAGATTAATCACTCTAAAATACGAATATGGTGAATGCCACTTCTGTGCTAAGGCACCCATCACCTTTAGGATGGTTTCCAAGTTTCTTAGTTCCGTGGACCAACCACTCTGTGACGTAACCCCTATATATCTCTCTAGCCTCATTTTCCATCCTTTCCATTTCATTCTTTATGTTTTCGTGATACTGAACTGCTTGCAGTGCCCCCACTACAAATCTGTAGTCATTCACTTATGAGGGTGTGCTCCTGTTATTCCTTTATCAGTTAGATGTTTGGGCTGCAAAAAATGAAGCCAACCCCACTTGACTTAGACAGAAAATATATTTATTAAACTGACTTTGGGTAGCTCACTGAATTACCACAAAGGCTGAAGCACTGGGTCAGAGGCTACCCAGCTGAAACTGTAGCTCAGATCACGCTCTAGAGCAGGTCTGTTGAGATTGCATTGCCGGGGTCCCCATACCACAGCCTGCTCTGTCTGCCTCTTGACCCCGGGGACTGCCCTGGCTGCTTTGGCACTACTATCTGTGAAAGCTAGACCTTTCAGGGCTGCTTACAGTACCAAAAAATGTTTTTTTTTTGTGGTCTATATTTCTTGTGTCATTAGCTCTCAATTGAATGTTTTTGGCACATGGACATGCTTGTTGAAGCCTATGTCAGATGTCTGCCCCTAATTGCATAAAATTGGGGGAAGATAATGTCTGAAATGTTCACCTTCTATGCAGAGAAACCCACAAAACTTCAGAAAAAGAAATTCCTCAAAGGAACTTCAGATGCTGAGCTGAAGAGTGACAACTGTCCACTATCATTCTTTGTGACAGTTCTGTGAGCTGTCCAGTGTTCTCTAATGGCTTACTTTGATGTACTCTTCCTTCCACCTTTTTTCGCCTAGTTATTTCTTGCTCATCTTTTCTTTTTTCTTTTTCTTTTAAGTTTTTATGGCTTTATTACACATTGTAGCCCCCCCACCCCCCCTTCCCAGTCCATTATGAAACCATGGAATCATTGCAATTCTGGTGCCAATTTTCTTTTCTTTTTTTTTTTTTTTAATAGTTTATTGTCAAATGGGTTTCCATATAACACCCAGTGCTTCTCCCCACAAGTGCCAATTTTATTTTCAAACTTGCTTTAGTCTAAGGTAGGCCCTTGGGCAGTTTAAGTTCCTGACCTACTTCAAGGTTTCTGTTTTTGTATTATTTAAAATTTAATTAGCCAAAATAGAGTACAATATTGGTTTTAGGAGTAGAATTCAGTGATTCATCACTTGCATACAACCCCAGTGCGCATCAGCAGGTGCCTCCTTAGTATTCATCTAGCCCATTTCCCACTCCCCTGCCTCTGTCAACCCATAGCTTGTTTTCTGTTACTAAGAGTCTCTTGTTGTTTGTTTCCTCTCTTCCCCCCACCTCCTTAGTTTCTTTCATAAGTGCTTTATAGTTCTCAGAGTACAGATATTTTACCTCTTTAGTTAGTTTTATTCCTAGGTATCTTCTTGTTTTTGGTGCAATTTCAAATGGAATTGATACCTTTCTTTCTTTCTTTTTTTGCTGCTCCATTATTGGACTCCTATTTTTAAAAAATTTTTTAATGGTTTTTAATTTATTTTTGAGAGACAGAGACTGTGAGCAAGGGGAGGGGCAGAGAGAGAGAGAGGGAGACACAGAATCCTAAGAGTCTTGAGGTCACCACCTGAGCCGAAGGCAGATTCTTAACTGCCTGAGCCACCCAGGCACCCCTATTGGACTCATGTTTTGAGATAAGCACAAGTGTCTTTGCCTCAAGGAAGTTTTCCTTGCACCCTGGTTGGGATCAGTCTCTCCCATAGTCCTTTGAGCATATTTATGCTTTATCACTTATGATCCTTTATTGTATTTCTGTTTTAGTATTTATTCCTGTTAGGTATTGTGTTCCTGCTTAGGTATCCACCTCTCATTTTTAAACTCTCCACAGGTAGGTACTATGCCTTAGGTATCTTTGGATACTCAGTGCCTCCTACAGTGTTTGACTAATTGACCTGCCTGATGAATTCATTCATTAATTTGTTCACTGTTAGTTGAGGTGAATAGAACTGAATTGCCCAAGGTTACATATGTAATTAGTAGCAGAAGTGGGAGTAAAACCCATGTCTCTTTAAAAAAAATTTTTTTAAATGTTTATTTATTTTTGAGTGGAAGAGACAGAACGTGAGTGGGGGAGGGGTGCAAAGAGAGAGAAAATCTGAAATAGGCACCAGGTTCTGAGGTATCAGCACAGAGCCCAATGTGGGGCTTGAACTCACAAACAGCAACATCATGACCTGAGCTGAAGCCAGATGCTTAACTGACTGAGCCACCCAGATGCTCTAAAACCCAAATCTCTGGACTTGATTATTTCTGAAAGAAACAAGGACAGCCCTCCTTTCCCCTTCTTTCACTCCTAATCCTAATTAATTTCTTTCATGGTTTAGATTCTTCCAGTTTTTTTTTTTTTATTCTGAGTGGATTCTTTTCCAACTATTGCGATGGCGAGTGGCTTAACAAATGTAGAGATGTTTTTTTTTTTAAATTTTTTTTCTCCATAATATTTTATTGTCAAATTGTTTTCCATACAACACCCAGTGCTCTTCCCCTTAAGTGCCCTCCACCATCACCATCACCTCTTTTCTCCCCTCCCCCTTCCCCCTCAACCCTCAGTTCATTCTCAGCATTCAATAGTCTCTCAAGTTTTGCAAAATGTAGAGATGTTGATTGGTAAACTGTGGTTCTGTCCTGGATATTGAATATGCAAATGCAGAGAACTTTTGGGAAAATATGTGTAGCCACCATCTGGCCTTGAATCATTATGTCACAGATTGAATTAGGCTTCTTTAACGCAGGAGTTCTGACAGATCAATACTTTGGCCCGTGGACCCTCTAGTTAAAGAAGTGCATGCATTTTTGCGAACATAAGCGCGGCTCACTCGGATCATACAGCAGCTTGTGTAGATGGATTTATACTACAGCAGACAGTCATCTCTTGGTAGAGATGTGGGCCAAGGGCCAGGAGACCCCAGTTCAATTTTCAGTTAAGTCATCTCTGTTTATTTCTCACAAAATACATATTTAAAAAAATTAAAATTAAAACGTCATGCTTAAAACACTCTATAGTAAACAGAGGTCTTAAAAGAAGAGCTGTTTCCAACACCATTTTTTGTTAAAGCTGTATCCAATTTAAAGTTTATTTTATACCCGGGATACAGAATAGTGTGTGGAGTGCTACAAGAAGTCACTGCACATCTGGGCAGGACTGATCAGACATTTTGGCAGGCTTTCCTCTGGACAGACTCCCCACAAGCTTGGGGTGGCTTTGGGCATTGATGGATGCATGCAAACCTGCACGTGGGACATTGGAACCTAGGTGTGTGCATCCACAACCCACCCTCTATGCCACACTTCACAAATCCAGTTGATTTACCTTGTGAGTATCTTCTTTCTCTTCACCTTTCGCTCTCCATGTGCCCTGCGCCCCCCATCACCTTCTGATTAGTCCTGTGCATCTGCTGTTTCTTCCCTCCAGTCTGGATCATTTTACTCTCACCACCGTCTCTGCTTCAGCTCAAACAGTGCCTCCTATTGCTCTTAGGATAAGGCTGAAAATCCTTGATTTGGCTCCAGCTTGGTCTCCAGCCTGCGCTGGCGTCCACCCTGTGCGTCTGCTCTCCGTGGGGCAGCATACTGGGCTGTCCGTCCCAGGAGTTGTGCCATACCCTCCTGCCCCAAGGAAACCTTCATGACGTTTCTTCTTCTTCTTTTTTTAATTAAAACAATTTTTTAATATTTAGTTTTGAGAGAGAGAGCCTGCGCACAAGTGAGTGAGTGAGTGGGGGAGGGGCAGAGAGAGACAGACACCCAGAATCCAAAGCAGGCTCCAGGCCCTTAGGTGTCAGCACAGAGCCCCATGAGGGGCTCAAACTCATGACCTGAGCTGAAGTTGGATACTTAACCAGCTAAACCACCCTGGGGCTTCTGATGTTTCTTCTACTTGGGAACCTCTCTGTGACTCCCTCTAACTCTCTCTCTACTTCCATTCTCTTCACCTTAGTTGGTGCCTACTCCTTCCAATTTTAGTTCATAAGTCACTTCCATAGAAAACTTTCCCCTCCTCTCCTACCCACTGTGAGGCCCCCTTGCTTATACTCTTACAATACTGCAAGTTCAATTCTTTCCCTTTCTCGCATTTAACATCATTTGAACTTGGGCATTGATTTCTGTGATTATTTGAACAACCTTCCGTTGTCTCTCCTAACACTATTGGAAACCTTTATCCAACACTTACTGCATATAAATGGTCCCTGACTTCTGATGGTTTGACTTAACAATTGTTTTACTTTATGATGGTGCAAAAGTGATATCCATTCAGTAGAAACCAAACTTTGAATTCTGGATTTGGATCTTTTCCCAGGCGAGTGATAAGCAAGGTGATCCTCTGTTGTGATGTTGGGCAGGGGCTGCTGCCGCACCCAGTCAGCCATGTGACTGCAATGGTAAATGACCTGTACACTCACAACCCTTCTGCACCCAGACAGCCATTCTGTTTTGTGCTTTCAGTACAGCATTCAGTAAAGTACATGAAATCTTCAACATTTTATTATGAAATTGGATTTCTGTTGGATGGTTTTGTCTAACCGTAGGCTAATGGAAGCATTCTGAGCACACTTAAGGTAGGCTGGGCTAAGTTGTGATGTTCAGTAGGTAATTGTATAAAATGCATTTTCAACTTACAGTGGGTATATCAGAACATAGCCTCATTGTAAATCAAGGAAGATTGTATTTGGCAGTTTCTTTAAAACTTTTTTTTAATGTTTTATTTATTATTGAGACAGAAACAGAGCATGAGTGGGGGAGGGTCAGAGAGAGAGGGAGACACAGAATCTAAAGCAGACTCCAGGCTCTGAGCTGCCAGCACAGAGCCTGATGTGGGGCTCAGACTCACGAACTGTGAGATCATGACCTGAGCCGAAGTCAGCCACTTAACTGACTGAGCCACTCAGGTGCCCCTCTATTTGGCAGTCCTCTCAATGCGGTGACTTATTTAATCCTCACAGCAACTGAAGAAGTTACTGTCCTTCCTGAGCACTTAAGTAACTTGCTCACAGCCACACAGCTTAGTAGGCAGAGTTTGGATTTGAACCCAGGCCCATTGACCCCAATGTGTACGGATTTAATCAAGACATTGCATTTGTCTTCCTGGTAGAATAAGATTTGGAATCTTTGTTTCATTATTGTTCCTTTAACGACCCCCTTTTTTTGTTTTACTAATCCTTCCCCCGGAACAACTTAATACTAGAGATATACTGTTGTGGGCAGAATAATGACTCCCTCTGTCTTCCCTCCCCCAACCAAGACATCCATATCCCAAACCTTGGAAACTATAAGTCCTATTACATGGAAAGGGTGAATTAAGGCTGCAGATGGATTAGACTTTATTATTTAACACTGAGATGGGAAGACTCTCCTGGATTATCCTGGTGGGCCCAGGGTAGTCACCAGTGTTCCAATAAGTGAAAGAGGGGGCAGGAAGTTGGTGTGAGGGAGATGACAATGTAGGAAAGACTGGACTATCATGGTTGGCTTTGAAGATGGAAGAAGACCAAGAGCCATGAAATGTGGGCAACCTCTAGACACTGGAAAAAGCAAGGAAACTAGTTCTTTTCCAGAGCCTGCAGAGTGAATGCAGCCTTGCTAACATCTTGATATCAGTCCAGTGAAACCCATTTTAGACTTCTGACTCCCAGAACTAGAAGATAATAAACTTGTGTTACCACAAATCTAGTAGTTAAAAATAATTTTTATAGCAACAGTAAGAAAATCATACAACTATGTGTGTATTTATATGTATATATGTACACACATACAGGTGCATGTATTGTATGTACTGTATATGTATCCATGTTTTATACATAAAATGAGTAAGATGTTTTCACCACCTGGGAACCAGTGTGTCCCCCTTGGAGGCAATATTGCCTCTGTTGAGAACACATGTATTAGACCACGAGAACAAGATTCACCTCTAGCTTTGATCACTATTGTATCTCCTGTTCTAGCAGAATGTCTAGCACATTGTAGGCAATCAGTAAGTATTTGTTGCTTGAGTGAATGAATAAATGGATGAGTGACTATGAGCAACTTGAATTAAGGGTCATAATCCTAATGAAAAATAAGGACTAACGGACTGATTCCATGTTGGAAGTGGGAGAATCGGCATTTTTAAGTAACTGTGAGACTGTAGTGCTGGGAATGTCATCCTCATCTCCCCAGATTTGTCCATGTCTGAGGGCACTGGTAGCGTTGGGTTAAAGTGATTGAGGCACCAGTGAAAATTGTCTTGAGGGTATACTCTGTGGCATGCAGTGAGCACAGTGGTAGTAGGCAGATGGCCTTGGTTTGCAAAGCTCTGGGATTTGATATTAAACAAGCCATTCTAAGTTTTATATGGAGCCAAGGGATTCAGGGACAGATGCTGTTTTTCTGCCAGTTTCCCTCTTCTCTCTTACGTGTTAGGTGTATGTTTGGAAGGAATTCAGGGCTCCATTATAAGTGACCCATCTTGTGCAGAAGAACCCAGATTCCCTTGTGGTTTTCTGACCACCTCCCTGGCTCTGGGGAAGGTGCAGACCCTTCCCAGGGGCTGCTCTCTGTGTGTATTGCAGTGGTGATGGGAGCATTAAACTCCCTTGGATGACAGGCCATGCTGGCGTCATTGCTGCTCCTGGTGCTGGCAAGTTAAGCACATTCCTTTCTAACTCTCCTAGAGATGCTGTGTAGGATAGCCAGGCAGAACCACCCCATTGGGGTGAGTCCAGGGGGATGAAGTGAAGAATGTGCCGAGCTTTGTACTTTCATGCCAACTGGGAATGGCCAAAGTCCGGAAGATTGCTGGAGGAGGAGCTGGGGGTCTTTGGGGAGGTGGCCAAGATGGGGGTGGGGCACTTTGCAGCACAGGAGGCCTTTGGGGGAGTTAGTATTTCTCAGGCACATGAGAAGGATGGCGTCAGAGCTGTACTTGGCAGAGTCTGTCTCTTCTTACCACATGGCAGTGCTGGTCTCCAGGGCCCATGCATAGCTAACAAGGAACACTTGTCTGGCATTCATGTTTACAGATAACTTTCCTGTGCGAGATCTTGGAATGGTGATTCTTGAGAGGGTCTGGTCCAAACTCTCGGTGTCTATTTTGGTTCCATATTTTAGCCATCGTTGATTCCAGTGCACACCTGCGTGCTCGCTCCCTCGCGCTCTTTCTCTCTTGCGCTCTCTCTCTCTCTCTCGTTCATCGTTCTGTCTTGCTCTCTATCTCGCTTTACTGTAATAAAAAAAAAAAGATGGAGCTTCCACACCTGGGTTTCTTAGTGACTTATTCCTGTTTGTAGTCTGGTTGGGGAGAAAGGCATGTGCCAGGCGAAAGGCACAGGGGTCACGGAGAGCCATGTGGGACCTTGAGGAATGGCCCAGGAGACTTAGCTCTGGTGGTCCCTTCTTGCTGGTCTTGCCCATGCTGGCTCCAGCCCCAAATTGTCTCTTAAATGGAGTAACCCTTTCAGTTTTCCTCGATAGTCTCTTTGATCTCATATCTGGGGATTTGGAGTCCCTGCCCCTCCTCCTGCCCCAGGAAACTTCTAGAAATTCCCCCCATATGCAGCAGATTAACAAACATAGAGGTCACTGGCAAGTAAACTATTAAGAAGTATCCTAAACTACCCTATACTAAGTGCCTGAAATGGAGAACCTTTGGGCTCTGGCTTTTCGTGGCTGATTTCTCATCAGCTTGGAAGGGATCATCTGTTGCTGCCTCTGCTGGGTGCTGCCTTTTCTAATCTTGAACTAGACCCAGCACTCCATGTCTACTTCTCCCAGCTGCTGGCCCAGTTCAGCCTTGACTACTACCTCCCCATGGGCATTATTTTCTAGACTGTAGTGCCATCTTTTGCCTATAGTTTGCAAACTCCAAATTGGAATTTATAGGTGCAGCATTTATTTCTATACTTTTGGGGGTAATGCTTTAAAATATTTGAAATTAGAAGTGTCATTTAGTTTTTTGAACATTTGGTTGCCATCACCACTATGGTTTTGCCAGAATCCCTGTAGTCTGACTGCTGTGACCATCCATCTCTCTCTTCCTGCTAGCCATGGCAGAATCTCTATTTCCTGCATTGGGTTCTCTCCTTCTGTGGTTTTTTTCCTACCCTAAGTCTATGCCTTTGTTTTCACAGCTTGAAAAGGCAATGCTCTGCATGCATGCTTGTATCACTAAGTAATATAAAAGAATTTTAGCTCTTAACCTTGATGTAGTTTTTGGTACCTGCATTGGAGTTGTTTTCATGTTTTTTTCTTTCATAGAGGATAAACTTCACAAGATCAGGGATCCTCCCTCATTCATCTTTGCATTCCCAGCCCAAGCACAATGCTGGGAACACAATATGTGTCCAAAAAATGGTGTGGTAAAATCAATGTATTTTACCTGTTTCATGAATGACTCACTATTATCACCCACTGAGTCACAGCTATGTATTTATATCTCCTCTATCAAGTTTTAGCCTTTTAGCTTGGACCATTTAGTACTATCTGTACATTAGTACTTTTTTTCTGTAGCAGTACTTTCTCCAAGCATGTGGTAGTAAAAATACTTAGCATGTCCAAGGAGTTTACGTTCACTTGTATTGATAATAATTCTAATAAAAAACATTCATTGAATACTATGTCCGGCATTGTCCTCGGACCTAGCAGAGATTCCTACAACATTGTATCCATTTTGCCAGGAACTAAAGTAATTTGTCCAAGGTGATGTTGCCAAGTGCTCAAGCTGGGATTAAATCTTGTAGAATGAGCCAGAAGCCAAGTGCTTAGACACTATGCTGTATTTCCTTTTGAGTAACCTAATTAATGAGAATCTACTGAGATTTTGTGTGATAGATGCTCTCTACTTTCATTTTCTTATACGACTTTGACAACAAGACTAAGAGGTAAGTGTAATTATTGGTTTCATTTTTTTCAGTTGTAGAAACAAACACCACTAGTAAGGTGAAGAGTCTGAATTTAGAAGCATTCAGATGCCCTGTTCTTTCCCTCCTATCAGAGCTGGATACAAATCACTGAGTTAATGTGAAATTCCTGGGGCCTATTTGTTACAGTTCTCATTTTGCAAATATAAATCTTAAGAGATGGGGCCTTAGAGTTTGGCAGACTTTGGTCTGAGTCCTGGTTCTGCCACTTTCTAATTCTCAGGCACCATTAAAGCCAAAGTAGCCCTTTGGTGTCTGTTTCCTTATGAAAATGGATTTTTTATGAGAAAGTTAAATGAGGTTATGCACAAGGAGAGTGGCTGGTACATGGTAGAGCTCTGTGCATCTTAATTTCTATTCACAAGGCTGGCAGATGGCCACACACAGGACTCTGCGGCAGGAGGAGGACTTGAATATGCAGGCTTGCTCGACTCGGTCAGACCCCTCTGCTTCTCATCTGGTTCCCCATGGGTACCCTTTGCAGCCTCCTACCATCACTTTATGTAAGAAGATGAATGCCTCTTGCAGAACTAGCAAGTTTTACTGATGGCTCCTTAATTGATTTCAAAAACAAGAAAATAATTACTCTAGAACTAAATCGTTTTGGGTGTAACATCACTGAATCAAAGAAAGAGAAACAAAAGAATTAGGCCTGTGGAAATCTGTAGCCTGAATCCCTATCATCAGTTTGTTTTCTGGAGGTAGCTGCTTACAGAAGTATTCCACTCTAAGACATAAAATCCGGAAAGGACAGGTAACTTCTAGGACAAAACAACAACAACAACAAAAATAAAAGGAAGAAATAAAAAGAAATACCCACACCAGTAAGATGAATTTGTCCCATTTAAAGGCCATAACAATGCTTCGATTATACATAATTCTTTTTTTTTAATTTTTTTACATTTATTTATTTTCGAGAGACAGAGCATGAACAGGGGAGGGGCAGAGAGAGGGAGACACAGAATCCAAAGCAGGCTCCAGGCTCTGAGCTAGCAGTCAGCACAGAGCCTGACATGGGGCTCGAACCCACGAACCATAAGATCATGACCTGAGCCAAAGTCGGATGCTCAACTGACTGAGTCACCCAGGTGCCCCGATTATACATAATTCTTAAAAAAAATTTTTTTTAACATTTATTTATTTTTGCGAGACAGAGGCAGAGCATGAGTAGGGGAGGGGCAGAGGGAGAGGGAGACACAGAATCTGAAGCAGGCTCCTGACTCTGCACTGACAGGCTGACAGCAGTGAGCCTGATGTGGGGCTCGAGCTCACGAACCATGAGATCATGACCTGAGCAGAAGTTGGATGCTTAACTGACTGAGCCGCCTGGGGGTGCCCCCTATGTAATTCTTTTAAATCTGTGATTTTCAAATGGCTGAAATTCAGTAGCTTGTAGCTAGTTCTCACCTTCTATAGAAGAAAGATGGAGGCAAGATCAGCCTGTAAGAGGAACTTGGATCTCTGGGGGAGGAAGAGGTAGTGGTCTGGAAACTTTTCTCAGGGGCTTTGCTTCCCTGCTGGTCCAGGTGGCCCCAGGTATCTACCCTCCACTCTCCTCCCCACTAGCTGCTGTCCTTTTGCAAAATCATGATGTTCTTTCCCAAGTTAGGGGGCAAGACTTTTATTTTTCAGAATATACTATGAAGCTAGGAAACAATTACTCATATGGTTTAATTTAAAATGCAAAATCTTTGAAAAATAGGTATTTCCAAAATAAGTGTTTTGGTCTGGAGCTCTGGTTCTCATTAACTTGGCTGAAGCCCTTGATGATATGTTGGAACCGCTTAAACACCAGCTCACATGCCTGCTCTCAGGTGTTCATAAACCCCTTACCTTCCCGGGGGATCCTGGCCAGCGGCATCCTGACAGGCCTGAGCCAAGGCCTTGTGTTCCCCTCACTCCATCCGTGACTTTTGTGAAAGGGAGCTGAGTGCTTTAAAATGATGTTTTGTTAATCTTTGCTCATTTTGCTGAAGTGCATTGGGCAGGAATGACAGTACTTGGGGTCTGTTTCTGCCTTAAACAGTGCATTCATGGTCTCCTGCCTCCTTGGCCAGGGATTTACCTTGACTGGGGTTCATTGCACGTGAGTCTTTAAGGAAAAACTTTGGCTGAGGCTGAAGAGTCTTTCCAGCCTGATGGGAGTGTATTAAATGTTACTAGACAAACCAAATATAGTCTCTATACCTACTGTTAAACCTAGAAGGCATGGTAGAAAAAAGGCATTCCTTAGGCATATATAATTACATGTTTACTTTAAGACATGCCTTTAATCTATAATGTCCAAGTACATTAAAAACATGAACTGTTGGTTCTCAGGAATGAAATTCTTTAGGGAGGGAGGAAGGCAAGGAGCCTAGTAATCCTTTTTCTACAGGTCCTCATGAAAGCGATGGCAGAGCTCTAAGACTGCAAACACCCACATTTTGGGGATGCCAAAATGTGAAGATGCTTGTTAGATATAAGATCCCTCTCTTCCTCTAGCACATGGGGAGAGGTCTGTTGCTATAAACATAAAGCTGTAAGTCCCCTCACCATCCCCAGAAGCTGTGATACCACAGGCAGATGCATTTGCAAAGTCCTCTTGACCCCTTAGCCACTTGGGTATGACTTCTCTTCACAAGTCTTCAGAAGACTTATCATCAGTGTTCCATTTGGGCAGTAGAAAAGGATGTAGTCTTTTAATATCATTATCCTGATACTTCCTGGGACTCAACATTCATAAGCTCCATCAATCAGTTCAACCATGCCCCATATCCTTGACATCTTGTCCCTTGCTCTTCTAAGCCTCTACACAGAGTCCTTTCCGCTGCATACTGCTGGAAACTTTCTGTTTTCCTTATTCTGCTGTCCCCTTTCCCAGAGTGTTCCATTTTGACCTTTTGGGTACTTGGACTTTTATTCTTCTTAGTGAATGTCCCTTTCACCATCTTCTTAGCAGAAACTTGTCATAGATCTGCCCTTAGTGTTTCTTTGCTAGAAAGTCTGCAATTCTGAAATAAAGAAATGCTGAACTGAAAGCTCTTTGTATTTTGTGACAAAAAGAGACCTGAATTAATGTGAAGCAAGTTATCCTGCTTGCTGTTAATATTTATACACGTGTCTGGAATGGATCAAGAAGATCCACACACACAAACACAATGAGTATTACATGGCAATGAGAAAGAATGAAATCTGGCCATTTGTAGCAAAGTGGATGGACCTCAAGGGTGTCATGCTAAGCGAGGTAAGTCAGGCGGAGAAGGACAGATACCATATGTTTGCACTCATAGGTCTAACAGGAGAAACCTATGGAGGACCAAGGGGAGGGGAAGGGGGAAAGAGAGTTGGGGAAAGAGAGGGACGCAAAACCTGAGAGACTATTGAATACTGAAAACGATCTGAGGGTTGAAGGGGGAGGGGGAGGGGGAAAGAAGGTGATGGTCATGAAGGAGGGCACTTGTGGGGAAGAGCACTGGGTGTTATATGGAAACCAATTTGACTATAAACTATTAAAAATATGAGGGTATTTGGTTATGAAGTATTAAATATTAACTCTACATGTTCTATTACTAATTTGATAAAATCTGGAAATTTTCGAATGCAGAAACACATCTGGCCCCAAAGGTTTTGGATAAGGGATTATAGACCTGTACTTCTAAACCATTGCTTTTACCTTTTGGTGAAGTCCTTTTCCCCATTTAGGATTGTGCTTTCTGGTTATGCCCCCATGTTCCTCTGTCCATATTGACATCATCTGCTTACCTTCTGGTCATTTCCCTCTATGAGGGAGGCTATACATGTCCATGTTTTCCTTTTCCCATCATCTCTGCACTAAATTCACCCTATCTAAACCCACTATTTGACAGTTCCAGGGACCCTCTTTCATTATTTTGCTTGCTCTCACTCTCCCTAGGAATGGTGTTCCTTTCTCCTTCTTGATACCATCCCTTCCTTTTCTTCCTTAGCACCATTTTCCTTGGTCATCCTCTCCTTCTCTGACCAGTATCACTTAGTAGTGGCTTCGTGGCACACCACCCTCTGCCCACATCTCTCAGAGGTCATTGCAGGCAAATAGACTGAGTCAATCCAGGTGATTCCATAGGTCTCTACTTCCCATAAACTCTGCCTTCTTTGTTGATGTGCATTCATTCATCAAGAAAAGGATGAATGTTCTCTCAGGCTTCTGTTCCTGGTCATTATCCCTCCTCATTTCCTAGTTCTCCAAAATCAATGTCATGCACTCTTATAGCTTTACACTAAGACTTAAACCTCCTCCTGAACTCTAGAGCAGGGAGTACAACTTCCTACTGGATGTTGCATTCTCTACTAGATCCCCACACTTAGCATGTCCACAGAAAACCTCCCTTATCCTTTTTTAAAGTTTATTTATTTTGAGAGAGTGTGAGTGGAAGGGCAGGGCAGAGAGAGAGGAGAGAGAGAATCCCAAGTAAGCTCCACACTTATCAGCCTAATCTCATGAACTGTGAGATCATAACCTGAGCCGAAATCAAGAGGTAGGTGTTTAACTGATCACCCAGGTGCCCCACCTCCCTTATCTCTATGAATGCTTCTACTATTCAGAAATGACGACCCTGGGTCATTCTCAGGGATCATCTTTCACTTCTTTTTGACATGATCTTTGATGGCACCTTTTGTCTTTTGGAAGGATAAGATAGTCTAGGCTCATCTTTCCTAATTCCTGCCCCAGACCTGGAGTCATCCATTTCTCCCAAGATTCTTGTAGCCTGCTAGTGGAAAATGACATTTAGAACCCAATCTGGGTGCTGATATCTGAGGTCATTCCTAGTTTCTAGGCCTTTTCATCAGATAAAACTATGAGAAGATACTGTTGGTTTTTTTAAATTAATTGTAGTACAGTAACATAGTGTTGTATAAATTTCAGGTATACAATGTGGTGATTCAATAATTCTGTACATTCTCAGTGCTCAGGATGATAAGAGTACTGTTATTCCCCTTCACCTGTTTCATTCACCTCCCCTATGGTAACCATCAGTTTGTTCTCTATAGTTAAGGGTCTGTTTTGTGGTTTGTCACTTTTTGTTTGTTGTTTATTTGTTTTTCTTATATTCCACATGAGTGAAATCATGTAGCATTTGTTTTTCTTTCAATGTTACTCTTATAATTATACCGTCTAGATCTGACCATGTTGCTGTAAATGGCAATATTTCATTTTTAATGGCTGAGTTATATTCCACTGTCTATATATATACTCCTTCTGTGTTAATTTTTTTTTAATGGACAGTTGGGTTGCTTCCATAATTTGGCTGTTGTAAATAATTCTTCAATAAACACAGGGGTGCTTATATCTTTTAGAACTAGTGTTTTCATATTCTTTTGGTAACTGCCCCATAGAATTACAGTAATTCTACCTTTAAGTTTTTATAGAACCTCCATACTGTTTTCCACAGTGGCTATACAAATTTGCATTCCCACACTGCATAAGGGTTCCTTTCTCTCCATGCCCTGGCCAACATTTCTTGTTTCTTGTGTTTTTGGTCAGCCTTTATGACAGACGGATGGGGCTATCTTTATTGTGGTTATGATTTATATTTTCCTGATGATGAGTGATGTTGAGCAGTCTTTTCATGTGTGTGTTGGCCACCTGTGTGTCTTCTTTGGAGAAATGTCTGTTCATGTCTTCTGCCCATTTTTTAATTAGATGATTATTGTTATTATTATCATTACTATTTGCTGTGGAGTTTTATAAGTATTTTATACAACTAGGATCTTGGATCCTAATCCTTTATAAGATATGTCACTTGTGAATATCTTGCCCCATTCAGTATGTTGTATTTTGGTTTTGCTGATTATCTTTTTCTGGGCAGAAGCTTTTCATTGGATCTGGCCCAATCATTTTTTTTCACTTTTGTTTCCCTTGCCTCAGAAGACAAACCTAGAAAAATATTAACTATGGATGATGTTAGAGAAACTACTATTTTCCCATTACTAGGAATTTTGAAGTAGGGCACTTGGGGGGAAGAGCACTGGGTGTTATATGGAAACCAATTTGACTATAAACTATTAAAAATATTAGGGTATTTGGTTATGAAGTATTAAATATTAACTCTACATGTTCTATTACTAATTTGATAAAATCTGGAAATTTTCGAATGCAGAAACACATCTGGCCCCAAAGGTTTTGGATAAGGGATTGTAGACCTGTACTTCTAAACCATTGCTTTTACCTTTTGGGAAAGTCCTTTTCCCCATTTAGGATTGTGGGGTTTTTTCCCCTTGGCTTTCTATTCTATTCCATTGATCTATGTGTCTATTTTTGTTCCAATACCATACTGATATGATTACTGCAGCTTTGTAGTATATCTTGAATTCTGGGATTGTGATACCTTTAGGACTGTTTGTTCTAATTCGGTGACAAATGCTATTGGTGTTTTGATAGGGATTGCATTAAGTCTATAGATGGGTTTGGGTAGTATAGACATTTTAACAATATTTGTTCTCCAATACCTGAGCATGGGATATCTTTCTATTTATTTGTGTCATCTTCACTTTTTTTTCCATCAGTGTCTTATAGTTTACAGAGTATAGGTTTTTTTTTCACTTGGTTAAGTTTATTTCTAGATATTTTATTATTTTTGGTGCAGTTGTGAGTGGGATTGTATTCTTAATTTTCTGCTACTTCATTATTAGTGTGTAGAAATGAATGGATTTCTATATGTTCATTTTGTATCATGCGACCTTACTGAATTCATTTATCAGTTCTAGTAGGTTTTGGGTGGAATTCTTAAGATTTTCTATATGTGGTGCCAGGTCATCTGCAAATAGTGAAAGTTTTACTTCTCTCTGAACAACATGGATGTCTTTTGTTTCTTGTTTGATTGCTGCAGCTAGGACTTCTAGTATCATGCTGAATAACAGTGGTGAGAGTGGGAAGCCTTGTCTTTTTCCTGATTTTAGGGGAAGAGCTCTCAGTTTTTCCCCATAGAGTATGATGTTAGCTGTGGGTTTTTCACATATGGCCTTTATTATGTGGATGTATAAAGGCCTCTGGCACTACTTTGGACAGGCTCCAACCAAGGGCTTATTGTAAGGGGTAGGTCTGGGGTATAGGTATGAGGTACATGATACCTGCAAGTTCCCTGTTGGTCTGTTAAGGGAGGGGACCTGTGGCTGCCTGGGGAAACTCCTACTAAGGCTGGTGGGGTTTGATGGGGCAGATCTACAGAAGACTTGTGGTGGGGTGTGCTGTTGGCAAGGTAGGTGGAGGCCGCTCATCCCATACTGGTTCCCACAAGTGTCTGTGTCTCTAGGCTGGAGGGCGGGAGAGACAAATGGTGCCTGTGAGCTCTTTTGTTCTTGAAATCTCTCAAAGCTCCCTGCCCTTCCAGGATGTGCTCTGAGATTAGTAGTAAATCGCCTTCCCATATAACTCAGGTGTTTTTCAAATTTCTGTGCTGTGTCTCATGCTGTCTTTTTAAGGGTGGGGACTCCACTTTCCCAGCAATTCCATATCCAAGCCCAATTATTTTTAAAGTTCCACGTGTTAAGCCGCACTGATTGTTAGGCCTGTCTGGTTTTCAAAGCCAAATGTTATGGGGATCATCTTACCCATTGGGTCCCCTGTGCCCGGGATGCCTGGTGTGGTATGTGGTTGTCTTCCTTCTCTGTGTCTGAAGATCCCTCCCTCCTACAGATAGTCCTGAGGGTCTATTTAGCTCCTTATAGTATCTCAGTCTTTTATGTTCTCTTTGGTGTGGCCTCCTCTCTGCTTTATCTGTGGAGTCTGCTCTGCCAGTCTTCAGTCATCTTCTGGGTTATGTGCACAAATGTGGATGTTATCTAGTTGTATCTGTGGGATGAGGTAACCTTAGGATCTTCCTACTTCACCATCTTCCCCAGAAGTTGCCAAGGCATGTACTATTTTGAAGATAAAATACATTATGAATCTGTACTGATATATCCAATTTAGATTCAGGACTGCCAATTTTTCACTTAACCTCAGTAGTCTTACATTTGTATCTGCCGTCTTCAATGCTGATTGTTATGGTTCTCAATTATAACGTCATGCTTGCTTAATTGCTTTGTCCCACAATAGACAACCAGAATAAAACAATGGTTTTATGGTAACATAAAAATTATAATTACTTAAGTCAGTCAAAGTTGTTATCATTTGCATTTCTTTTTGTCCTTAGAGCATATCCTATTAGGTATGTATAATCAAAATTTTTAACTAAACTAACTTGGGCGCCTGGGTGGCTCAGTCGGTTAAGCCTCCGGCTTCGGCTCAGGTCAGATCTCACGTTTGTGGGTTCGAGCCCCGCATCAGGCTCTGTGCTGTCAGCTAGCTCAGAGCCTGGAGCCTGCTTCCGGTTCTGTGTCTCCCTCTCTCTCTGTCCCTCCCCCTCTCATGCTCTGTCGCTCTTTGTATCAAAATAAATAAAACATTAAAAAAATAATAAACTAACTTGGAATAATTCCTCTCCATGGGGCTAATGCCACGAACTACATATGTAGTTAGATTCACTTGTGTTTTTTGCCTTTGATTTTCAAGACTTTAAGAAGTTTTAATTTTGTTTTTCATTTACATAATATATGTTTATAGTTCAAAAGACATGTCTATAAACAAGGAATATTTAAATGAGTCTAATTCCTTTTTTGTTATCTCCACCCTACTCCAGGACCAAACAAATTCTTACGTTAATAAATGAAATTGTTCAATTAATTTCATTAATAAGTACAACTATCAGGCATTTCCTTTGGCCAAAGGGGTAACATGAGAAATTATCGAGACATTAAGGGGATTATGAAGCAAAGTTTGAGAGTCTGTATAGTTTACGGAGTATATTTATATAGAGTATGCTATACATTAGTGTATGGAGGATGTGGAGTATATTCTTTTTACAGCTGTCTTGTACCCTGTAGGTGGATACACTGTAGTTAATTCCACCAGCCCCCTACTGATAAACCTTTGGGTTGTTGTAGCTTTTAGCTCAAATAGTGCTGAAATGAACAGCCTGTGGGTATGCCTTTTTGTGTCTTCACCAGTCTTTCTGTGAGAGAGATTCTTATAAGTGGGATGGCTGGGTCAAAGGGCAAACACATATGACATTTTACTAGATATTGCCAAATTCCCCTTCATAGGGGTTATACATTGTGCATTCCCATATTCAAATTATGAGAGTGTCTGTTTCCTTAAAGTCGTACTAGCAAAGTATGATGTCAAAGTTTTGGTGTTTTACCAGTAAGATTGGTGAGAAATTGTACCAAACTGTAGTTTTAATTTGTATTTCTCTTATTATAAAAGAGGTTGAACATTTTTTCATATGAGTAATTTGAATTTTTTCATATGAGAGTAATTTGAATTTATCTTTCTATGAACTGTCCATTTGTATCTTGAATGAAAGTTTTTAAAGAACTTCAATCTTTTTCTTCTCCATTTTTAGAGGCTCTTTATATATAAATTACAAATATTTTTCCTAGTTTGTCATTTGTCTTTTTAAAAAATATTAGTATATATTTCCAAAAAGCCCTATAGACTGTCATTTGTCTTTTTAGTTACATATTATAATGGTGTACTTTTTTCTTTGCCATGCAAATTCTTACACTTTTATGTTGATGTTTTTGTTTTTGGTGAAACTTCTGGATGTTGAACCACATCATTAGGAAAATTTATCTTATTCTTTGAACTCGTGCTTTCTTCTAATGCATTTTTGATTTTGCCATACCTCTCTCTGTGTGGAAAATCGGGAAGACAATCAAGGAAAAATCATGTAAAATTTGAGAGGGCCAGTACACACTTTTCTTGTCTTGACATGTCAGGACCTAGAATGACTTTCTGTATTTTCCTTTAGACATGTAGTCAGTCATCTTTTATATTCGGCTTCAAGTTCTAACTCTGAAAAGTGCCCATTTTTACCTGGGAAACAGACTTTAAAATATATTGACTATAGGAAATTGTTTTTATCTTACCCAGTGAAAGATAGGGAAGTGAACTGACTGCCAGAGCAGAAAAAGCATACAAGTAAAGGAACAGTGAAATTCTAGAAGCTGATTTGAGGTGTGTGTGTGTGTGTGTGTGTGTGTGTGTGTGTGTGTGTACGTGTACACATATGATGATCCATAGCAGTACCTTGTATCACTTTTTCTCAAAGTGATATTGACTTATGACCACTCAAATACTGTGCTGCTGAGAAGGAAGGGGAAGTTTTATGGAAGAATGAGGCTATGTTTCAACTATAATGTTTGAGAACATTAACTTTGACCTTAATTAAGCAAAATATTATTCCAACAAAAAAATTCCATTCTTCTCATTTGTAAACTTGTATCCTAAAAAAAATTGTATTTTGTTGTGTTTCAAATTTTTGTTAGAAAATGTTGTTAAAAAGTTTGTGGACATTTGTTTTTTATTTTGTTGTATAGGTTATCTACACAAAATCCTTGATTTTGCTTCTTGGCATGCAAAGCTTAAAATATATTTTACCTGGGGCCATACAGAAAACATTTGCCAACTCCTACATTAAACAAACAGTCATATTTGTGATGGATCTCAAAGGAGGAAGTTCAAAGTGTTACGAGAGGGTACAGCAAGGGGTTTTAACTTGCTCGTGGCCTAGATTCCAGCACTTTAGGGTGTGGAAGAATCCTTACTGCCTCCCCCCAACAGTAGTCTTATTCAGCAGCTGTGAAGGCAAAACAAGGTTTCTGCATTTTAAACAAGAATCCACATGATTCTGTTGGAGCTTGATTACCACGGAGAAACCTGCAGTGCAGTGGAACAAAGGCCTCCTTAGGGAAGTAAAAGTCAAGCCAACTTGGATACTGAAGGGAGTAAAACTGGGGGGTCTGGAGAAGAGTGTTCTGAGAAGTGACCTTGAACCAAAGCAGGAGTGCCTGAGGAAGTGGATGAAGTCTGAGGCTTCTGGTGCAGAGAGAAGTGGAGGGAGCAGGACACAGAGGAGATGGGCGAGACTCCCCTCTAGAAGGGCTGTATGCTTGATCCTAGGAACAGGGAGAAACCATTGACTATGTTTTTAAAAATCATTTTATATCTTAAAATTTTTTTTACTGTTTATTTATTTTATTTATTTATTTTTTTATTTTTATTTTTATTTTTTTTCCATAATATTTTATTGTCAAATTGTTTTCCATACAACACCCAGTACTCTTCCCCTCAAGTGCCCTCCACCATCATCACCACCTGTCTTCCCCCCTACCCCCTCCCCCCCAACCCTCAGTTCATTCTCAGCTTTCAATAGTCTCTCAAGTTCTGCATCCCTCTCTCTCCCCAACTCTCTCTCCCTCCTCCGTTCCCCCTGGTTCTCCATTAGGTCTCTCTTGTTTTCCTGCTAGACCTATGAGTG
>NC_043714.1:39450563-39491499 GCF_006229205.1 Suricata suricatta
CTTCTCCAAACTAGAACAAACTATCCTCAAATTCATATGGAACCACAAAAGACCCCGTTTAGCCAAAGTTATATTGAAGAAGAAAACCAAAACGGGAGGCATCACAATCCCAGACTTTAGCCTCTACTACAAAGCTGTCATCATCAAGACAGTATGGTATTGGCACAAAAACAGACACATAGACCAATGGAATAGAATACTGTTTATTTTTGAGAGACAAAAATACTTGGGACTTGATCCTAGGAACAGGGAGAAACCATTGACTATGTTTTTAAAAATCATTTTATATCTTAAAAATTTTTTTTTACTGTTTATTTATTTTTGAGAGACAAGGCATGAGCAGGGGAGGGGCAGAGAGAGGGAGACACAGAATCTGAAGCAGGCTCCAGGCTCTGAGCTGTCAGCACAGAGCCTGATGTGGGGCTCAAACTCATGAACCATGAGATCATGACCTGAGCTGAAGTTGGATGCTTAACTGACTGAGCCACCCAGGCACCCCTAAAAATCATTTTATATCTTTTTATATTTATGTACACATGTGTGTATTGTATGTAAGTGCCTATGAATATGTGCCGTTCCTCCCCCGCCTCCTTTTTTTAAGTGTAGTCCTTTTTCTTTTCTTTTTTGCTTTGGTTTCTCTTCTCTCTTCCTTAGTCTCCTCAAGGAACCTTTTGTTATGGACTGAATTGTGTCCCCCTCAAGTTCATATGTTAAAGCCCTAATCCCCAGTACCTTGGAATATGACCCTATTTGGAGACATGGCCTTTAAAGAGATCATTAATTATCATTTAATTTCATTAAACAATTATCATAATGGTAGGACCCTCATCCAGTATGACTTGTGTCCTTATTGGAAGGGGGTGACACACCAGGGATATGCACATAGAAGAAAAGCTAGGTGAGGACACAGTGAAAAGCAGACCTTCTAGAAGCCAGGGAGAGAGGCTGCAGGAGAAACGGACCCTGCTGACACCTTGCTCTTGGACCTCTAGCCTCCAGAACTGTGGGAAAATAAGTTTCTGTTGTTTAACCCCTTCCCCCCACCCTCTCCACCTGCCAGTGTGTGCTACTTTGCTGTGGTCGTCTGTATCCTGGATCATGTTCATCCATAATTTTCTCCTTACCCACATAACCTAGTACAGCTATTAATATGCATGTATCTACACCACGTATTTCACTTAAGATGCCGTTAGCGTAAGACACTCTTGGTTATGTATAGAAACCAACGCTGTCAGTTAAACCATGACACAGTGCTTTCTCAACCCTTGTCATTTTTATTTTAAACTTACTGAATTAGTTCTTTTAGCTCTATTTAGGCATCGCTCGTTTGCACACAGGAAAAGAAAACTATAAGTGGAATAAATGGGGTAAGATATTCTTGGAACTTCATATTAAAATTTGACTCTTTGGAATTCCTTCTCATTTCCTAGACATCGGAGTCCGTGATTTTCCACCCACTGCCATCGTCTGTGCCAAGAGCCTTTGTGATGCAGGATGGGCTGCAGCAGTGCTCTGTTGTTTCGGGGGCTGTTCCTTGACCCCCCAGTGCCCACTTCATGTGGGCAGATATGATTTGATGCCCATATGAGGGCAACGACAATGCTGTAAATGACTGCTGTATGGCATTTGGTGACTAATATATACAAACTCATTTCAGAGATGTTACAGGGTGGAAAAAAATAGGTATTTCAAAATAAAGGAGATCCAAACATCTATTTTATACATATATATACCTACACAGACAGTTTTGAGTGGTGTGGGTTTTTTTTTTTAAATCAAGATGACATTATCTTCATGTTTTCCTGCATTTAGTTTTTCTCAGTACTGTGAAAATCCCTCCAAGTCACTTGGCATAGTTCTTTTTTATTTTTTCTAGGTAGCCATATACTGTTTTATTGTGTAGATGTATTACAGTGTATTTAGCCATTTTCTCATTTATGAACATTCATTTTGTTTATAGAGCTTTTTGCAACTGTAAACGATATTGCAGTAAGTATACCTGTGCATCTGTCCTTAGGTATTAGTGCTTTTATTTCCCAGGACTAGAATTCCTGAGTCAAAGGATACTGTTTATTTTAACATATGTTTTAAGATTGCTTTCCGGAAAGGCTAGTGAACCACCCTTTCCACCAGCAATGTATGAGAGTGTTCTGTTGCACACAACCCGCATTTTTATTTTAGATGGATTGACATTTAACAGCAATAGGTCTTACTGTCCAAGGAAATGGTTATCTTGTTTGTTTTAAATAATATTTCTAGTTATCTTCACATAGTGCTTACATACTTTTTTGTTAAATTTATTCCTAAGTATTTCATAGTTTTTGTTCTTTATGAAATGAAATCTTTTCCCCCATTTAATTCCTAAGAGCTTATTATAGAATAATGACATTTTTAATTCCCTTCTTTCCCAGCCCTTTGAGGCTGTCAGCAAATTACATGCCTCATGAAAGTTTTCTCTTAAAGTTGTAAGACCTCCATGGCTGCCTAAGTCTGTTTGAACATTCAGCTTTCTTCTGTAGAATACTTTTTAATTTCTAATTAACTTCTGTCCTTTATCTCTTGAGAGGACTTTTGCTTTTCTTTTCTTTCCACCCTGTACCCTCAACGTCTACATTTTGAGAGAGTGCTTCTTAAATATCTCTCCTAGTTCAATGATCCTTATTTATAACAAATTGTACAGTACACAAAGAGATGGATTTTCATTAAGGTTTTTTACATGCATGCACACACATTGGGGATTATTATGCAATATTTTTAAATTTTTAAATGTTTATTTATTTTAAGAGAGCACAATCAGGAGGGGCAGAGAGAGAATTCCAAGCAGGCTCTGTACACCCAAACTGTGAAATCATGGTCTGAGCTGAAATCAAGATCTGGATGCTTAACTGACTGAGTCACTCAGGTGCCCCAATAATTTTTATTTTTATCTTCTCCCATCTTAAAGTCTCTGATTAATTTATTGGAGTATTAATTATTTTCTCAAGTATTTTTCTCATATGGGAACTTGAATAATATATCTTTTTAGGGTCTTTCTTTTCTAGTATTTTTCAACCATCTGAGAAGTGAATGGTATCTTGGCTGGGTATAAAATTCTTCATTCCTAGTTCTTCCATTCAGTTGTCTGTAGATCCTTTCCCTTAACTTCTAGCTTCCTAGGTTCTGGGTGAGAAGTTAGATTTTTTTTTCCTCCTAGTAGCAGGTAGATTGGTTTTAAATGGTATTTATGCTTGATATTTTTACTTTCTTCTTAAAGTTCAAGAATTTCAACCTGCTTATCCATGATTCTTCTTGTCAGTCCAGCCTGAAACTCCATAAACACTCTTCTATTCTGAGGATTTAGATCTTTCTACAGTTTAGGGAATTTTCTTTCTATTATTTATTGAATAATTGCCTTTCATCCATCAGTTCATTTTCCTCTTTTATAAATACATTTTAATTTCATATTAACTCTCCTGCTGATATCTCCAGTTTCTCTTTTTTCTTGGACACTTTAATTAGTTTATATTTTTGTTCAATATTTCTAAGTGTTTGTTGCATTTGCTCTTTCAGAGTTCAGAGACTCTGATTAGAGTCTTAATTATCATCTTTTCCTTTAATTCAACTAACAAAATTTTCCAATAAGGGATCTTATATTTATGTTAGTAAAATCTCTTTAAGCTTCTTTAATTTTATTTTAATTTTATACAAGATTTCATCTATTTTCTCCAGCAGTTCTATTTCACTGAGAATTCATTTTGGTTGCTTTACTTGATCTATCTCTCTGGTTGCTAGGACCTCTAAGATGGGTTTTACGTTTCCCCTATCCACTCTTTAGGACTTAGGCCTGGTTGTTGAAGTGTTGTTAATGGTGGGAATCCTATAGGATGTGAAAAGCCAATGAATTTATGGTTTTATAGGTTGTAGTATACTGGCAGATGTTAGCATTCTGATGAGACCTGAAAGAAACTCCCATTGTCTCCTTTTACTCAGCTCATGAGAATGGAACATTTGTTCATTTCCCCCCCTTATTTTGACCTTCGAAGGGTCTGAAAGACCTAGCACAAGCATATTAAGTCACCTTTGAGTAAATGGCAGACATAGTTGGATTCCACAAATCCCTGTCTGAAAAGCTCTTCCTTTAGTATCCATAGGTTCAAGCCACTAACCCTGTTCTGCTGTGGACTGTCCAATCAAATAGGAGGGGACTCCTACACCAGCTCTGTCTGAAGGGACTTTGTGGGGTCCAAGCTCTCACTTACAGGTCTCAGCACCTGCCTGCAGCTGGAGAAGCAAGTAGTTCATTCTGGGAGTGCTGAGATGGACACTTTACTCAGGTTACTATGTTTCCAGAACCCTCAGTAGCTGTTTCTTATTAGACTGTTTTCAGCAGGGAGTGGCATGGCCAGATTTATTCTTGAGCAAGATCATAATACTGGAAACAGGGAGACTAGTTAAGAGGTTTTTGCAGGAGTCCGGGAGATAAATGAAGGGGATTTGGATTATGGTGGTAGAGCAGATGAAAGGAAGTGGACAGACCTGAGACTTATTGAGATGTCTTATTTGAGACTATAGAACAGACTGAGGCTGGAGTCAATAGCTAACATGCTAACTTAATGATGCAGAATTCAGAAGACAAATTCAATCTTAGATGTGCAGAGACTCTGCATGAACCTATGCTAGAGAAATAAAAAGGTTTATGCAAAGAAGTTTATCCTCATTTTTCCAGGAACTGAATAAAAAATTTGTCAGAAGAAATAACATTCATTCATTTGCAGAATGTTTATATAGTATCTAAATGTTCTAGTCACTGTGCTATGGCTGAAGATACATCGATGAGCAAGGCTTTGTACCTGCCAACAGGAGGCAATTACGTATGTCAGACAGATGATCTGAGATGGATTACCCTATCAAAGTTACTTGTTTGTGTAATGAGAGGAAGGGCTCAAAACATTTTACAATAGGATACTACACTGGAATGGGGAGAGGGAGCCTTTCCGGTATTACTTTTGCTTTCCTCCTTTTTTAGCGAGAGCAACTCCAGCTGCTTCACGCTATAGGAGGAGGTATCACTATAGAATCTCTAAGTGTTCATTCTGACAGAAAGGTAAATGACCTTGAAATCATCTAGAAGGTCTGGGGTAAGGCATGTGGGTCTCACTTGAGGGGAGGTGACTGGGTCAGGCCCACTAGATGACTCATGCCAGAGCTGGTCCCATGATTTTTAAAAATATCTAATTAATTAATTAATTGATTGATTATGAGCAGGGGAGGGCCAGAGAGAAGGAGATACAGAATCCAAAGACAGGCTCCAGGCTCTAAGCTAACTGTCAGCATAGAGCCCAATGTGGGGCTCGAACCCATGAACCATGAAATCATGATCTGAACCGAAGTCAGATGCTTAATGGACTCAGCCACCCAGGCACCCCATGGTCCTATGATTTTTAAACTGAGAGTTGCAGAACATATGACCCAGGTCTAGCAGAGTGAGAATTGAGTCAGAGCATGACAAAGGTGGTTGTCTTTCCTCATTTTCTGGTGAGGGAGGGTTTTGCTCCAGCCCCTGTTGTGACTGCAGAGCCAGAAGGTCTAGCCTTGCCCACTGCTCTTCATATCTGTCCTTCAGGAAGAGTGGCACAGCACGGGCAGGACTCCTCCCAGTGCTGAGTAGAGCCATGCCTCCTGTCCCAAGAGACTTAGCTGCCCTGGTCCTCCTGAGCTACATTTTACCCAGTGAGGGATGCCCAACACAACTGTGAGTTGTGAAGGAATACAATGACAGTTAACCTGAGATTCCCAGGCCCATTGGGATGAAAATCTCCTTCACTGAGAATGTGGGGAATGAAAGGGCTTTAACCCACAGAATAAGAGCCAGCTTGATTGGGAACCCACACCCAGATTGTACATGGATGACCTAGTCAGACATCCAAGGCCGTTTCTTGATTTGAGAATCGTATCCAGTTTTTAACATCTATACACAACTTGCCAAAGCTAGCTTTACTTAGTCACAAGTGACCCAAGGCCACACCCAGTGCCTTAAGACAGGACTGAGCCACTTGGAGTACTGGCCGGGGGGTCTGAGGGCCATAGACTCAATTACGGATCATTGGCTCTTACTGGCACTTCTGACACTTGAACATGTATACTCAGCCTAGAAAATGTATAGAGTAGCCCCATGGTGACTCTTGGCAGTGAAGGCACAGATTTCTGTATTCTGGGATCCTTCCAGGCAACTGTTAATTTGAATTAGAAAAGAAAGATTGTGGTCATTGCATTTAGAAACCTCACCCTGTCACAGTATTGGAGAGGATTTTTAGTCATCAGAGGAATTATTCCTGAAAATCCACTTACTGGCTCTGGGAGGATGTAGCAATTTTCTAATTGTGAATTGTGATTTTTAATGAACAAATAAGCCCAAATGAAACAGTTTTAAAACCTGCTGTGGGTGGGAAGAGGCATAGTGGTGAATTGACCAGCAACATGGGAAGTTATTCTTTTGCCCACATTCAGTATTTATTCTTCTGTTCTTTTAATTCCCATTTCTTCCCCCTCCTCCCCTCCCGTGTCCCTCTGGTGAGCTGTAGGAACCAAAGCTGAAGACAGTGCCTCAAAAGATGTAAGAGGGCAATAGCCAGGAAAGCGGGAAAAGGTGGCCCGGGGAAGAAGAGAGCTGCATCTCTCCGAGGGGTAAGGGAGTGACCTGGCTGGTGTGCTGGTGGTGGGGGTAGACCCAGGGAAGCTATAGCAAGGCACTCAGCATCCGAGAACCCGCCCTCCCCTCCCCTTCCACCTGCGATGTTTCTACACTTCCGGGACAGTGAGGAATATTGGTGTAGCTATTTTGATATTGGGGATTTGGGGACATTCCAAGTTTTAAAAGATAACTTATAGAAACACCTTTTTGTTTTATAAATATTGATAAATTGGTAAATATTTTTGTATTATTCTGATAGATTAATTGATCACAGATTTAGTGTGCAAGGTATTACTTTTTCTTTACTGTCCATATTCCATAGTGTGAATCCTAAACTGGAGTCCTGGAGACAGTGTACATACTTTAGCCTACTTTGTCTTGCATCTGGGTGGCATCTCTTTCATATTTATGAGGTAGTTTTCTTCTGTCCTCCACAGGCAGGTAGGCTGATTGGGGTTGGCTCCCTCCATGGTCTGGCTAAGTCCTCTCTCTCTTTGTGTCCATCCCTCAGCTGGTAGGAGAGACATATCTGCTTTATAGATAGAGTTATTTTAGGTCTGTGAGAAAGGGAGGAGATGGGCCTTCTTCAGTGTTTCAGTACAGCTCAGCTTAGCAGAGAACCCAGCACTGAGGACTGTGGGCTTGCCCTGCTACTAAGAAAAAGTTGCTCCATTTCTTTCTGTGACTTTCGTCCTTCCGTGTTTGCTCCCTGGCTATCCAGGATTCCAAACACGGTCTGTGATGCTTTTCTTTTTCTTTCTTCCTTTCTCTTTCTGTCTCTCCCATTTTTCTTCTTGCGTTCTTTCCATCCTTCTACAAGTTATGTGCCAATAGCTATTCTAAAATTCTATATTAACTCATTTTATTTTCACAGCAACCTCATAAGGTAGATACTTATGCTGTCACCCATTGTACAGGTGAGAACACTGAGGCATACAGATGATTAACACAGAGCAGAGCTTTTGAAGCCAGGCAGTTTAACACCAGAGCCAGTTTAACACACATACCACCTCTTCCATACTCTGTAGCGACTCCAGGTGTGGTGGCCCAGGTTGAGAAGAGATTTGTCATAGATCAGTATTGATGCTTGTGTTGAGATGTAGCCAAGATCAGTCACCCCCAACATGCTTTAAGAGTGCAAGGGTGAGGGTCACCCCCCAAAAACCCACGAGAACCAGAATAACAAAATCATATGCCCTCTCCTAAAGCTTTAAACTTGTGGACCAAACCTGGAAGATTTATTTTCGTGGGCTGAACACTGACACCAAAACATGAGAAAATAATAAATAGTCCTGGATCAGTTTCCTCAGATGTGTTCTAAGGAATCCTAGTTCTGCAAGCTATTAGTGGATACACAAAGAGTTTCACGGTCAAGTACATTTGGGAAATTATGCCTTAAATAGATATAAATAGATTTCTTTATTGAAGGACTTTTCAGAGCCTCTGACATGCTAATAATCTAGCAAATCTCCAAGAGGGAGATAGAGGATGCAGTTTTTTCCTGAACCGATTTCCCCAAATCATCCATCCCCTCCTGCCCCAGCAGACATCTTTATTTGCTCAGTTCATCTCCCAGGAAGAAAACAACTCTAGATTTAGAGTAGAATGCTAAGGAGGGTGGAAATTCTTCAAGAGAAGGAGCGTTTTCCTTTGCGGTTTTGTAAATCTGCTGACCCTGTACCATAAGGGATAATAGGGGAACATCTTGAAGTGTGCTCATCAAGTTGAGAAAGCTAACGAGTTTTCTCCTTCCTTTGCAAGGTGCTCTTAACTATTCATGGTGAAGCTCTTTTATTTTTCGTGGGTCCTTTCACGCAGTTCTTTCAACATTACCTCATTTTAACCTATTGAGTAATTTATTTTTACCCTCAAATCCAATTAATCCAAAGGTGTTAGGGGAATCGGATCCAAATATTTGTCTATTTAACCCTTTCTCAGAGGAAATACCGAGACTTCCCTATTCTGTACCACATAATTGCTGCTCTGTAACCATGGCTAATTAAGGAGGAAGGGTCATAAAATTTATGTGACAGGGTTGTGGTACCACAGAGGTCACAAGATATTTTAGGGAAGACTAAAAGTTGGAGAGGTAAAGATAACAATAAAAAATGTGTTTCTAATTTAATATGTTCACAATAGTTTACACATGAGGCTGCCACTAGAACATGTTGGAAACAGAATAAGTAAAATAAGAGCTTGAAAAACAATCTCATTTTGTGGATTGAAACATTTTAGGGGAAATATTTGCTTTAAATTAATTCCAAGGCCCCACAACGAAATATGGATCTTTTCTTCATTTCTCTGTGGTGGGGGCTATATGTTGGAGGAGAAAACATATCAAAAGAACTTTGAAGTGTTTAGATTCAAACCAACCCTCTGTGGAAAGCCTGGGAAGAGAGGGGTGTGAAAAAATTCACCATTTGGCAAATTTTCAAAATCGTTTTTCTTTCATCTTTTTTCCTCCCAGTTTTCTCCCTCAGGTTCTTAATTCTGAGACCAGAATGATAAAGGGGCCCAGTAGTGCTTGCCCTTGGAACCACATTCTAAAAAGGGTGTGCTCAGGATCTTTAAGGAAACGTCCTCAGTCAGATAGATTGTAGTGGCTCAGGCTGGAGGAGAGGGTTGGGGAAGCCTCGCATGCCTGCCACCACCAGACGTCAGATCAGGTACCATTCCTGCATAAGGGCAAAGATGAAAACACTTAGGCAGGAAGATTGGTTACATAGGGTTTGTCCTCGCACCAGGAGAAGATTCCTTCCTTTCTCTTCTTTTCTTCCATCCTTCCATCCTTTTTCTTTCTCCCTTTATTCCTCTTTTTCCTGGGACAAGGAAAGCAACCTACAATTCTTCATCAAAAACCCTTGAGGAAAGGCCTGTTTCCAAATTTAGAATATTTCAGGTTTTACAAAGGCAATTTCAGTGTATATGTTATATAATACACATGCCCTTTGCAGGATCTGAGGAAGCACTCTGATTATTTGCAGTTTAATGCATGCGTATTATCACTGAATAGGATAAATGTAGACGACAAATAGCTTTGAATCAGGCTAGGTCAGATGCTGCCCTGAAGACAAACTTTGCCTTTCTCAGCTTTTGGATTTTGGCATCTTGGATAAGGGCATGTGAACTTTTAAAAATCAGCTTTGTTGATGTGTAATATACATACAAGTAGAATACATCCATTTTGCAGTACAGTTTGATGAGTTTTGACAAATGTGCTTGCTCACAATCCAGGCACAGAGCATTTCTTTGATCCCCAGGATTTTCCTCATGCCCTTCCATTCCAGGTCCCGGTAACTGACCCACTTTCTATCATCACAGACTAGATTAGTCTTTCCTAGAATTTTTTTTATGAAGGAAATCATACAGTATTCTTTTCATGTCTGGCTTTATTATTATTATTTTTTGTAACTTTAATGTTTTGGAGATTCATTAATTCATCCATTTTAGGTGTTGTGTCAATAGTTCCTTTTTATTACTGAACAGTATTTCATCATATTGATGGACCACAACCCACTTGTCTGCTTAGCCTTGGATGGACATTTGCATTAGAAACCATGCAAAACCGTGGTTATTATGAATAAAGGCTCTGTAAACATTTGTGCACAAATGCAAAAAAATCCTTTGGATAAAACTTAAGGGTAGCATTCCTTGATCAGATAAGTGTGCTTTACTTTAGAAGAAGCTCCAAACTGTTTCCTAGTGGCTCCGTCCTTTTGCATTCCCAACAGCAGTGAATGAGAGTTTCAGCTGCTCCACATTCTTGATGTCCCTCTTCTAAAAGTTTAGCTATTCTAGAGGATGATGGCGTCTTCAGTTTGCAGCTCCCTGATGACTGCTGATGCTGACCATTCTTTTATGGACTTGTTCCATCTTCATCTTTTGTTTTGAAAAGTATTCAAATTTATTTTGCCCATTTTTTATTGGGTTGTTTTCCTTATTATTTGGTTGAAAAAATTTTATTTTTTAAAATGTATTCCTGGGGATGCCTGGATGGCTCAGTCAGTTAAGTGTCTAACTCTTGGTTTTGGCTCAGGTCATGACCTCATGGTTTGTGGGTTTGAGTCTGAGTTGGGCTCTTTGCTGATGGCGCGGAGCCTGCTTGGGATTCTCTCTCCCATCTCTCTGTCCCTCCCCTGATGGTGGAGTTCACTTTGTCTTTTAAAGCTCATGATTTTTGTATTAAATGAAGGGTTCTTTGCTGTCATGTTGTCGTTGTTGAGCATTGTCGGTTTATAAACAAGAAATGGTGAAATTGAAGCAAAAGCACTATAAATGATCTTAGTACATGCATGCTATATATATATATGCCTGCTGTATATGCCTGACTTTCTCATGTGTCATTCACCTTCATGGCAATCCTTTAGAATATTAAAGGGTATGTGATGGAGGCGCAAGAGAGGTTAAATGAGTCAAAGTTACACAGCTGCTTAGTACAAGAGATAGGATTTGAAATTAGGTCTCCTGAATAATAATGACAGTAGGTTCCATTTATTGAATGCTTAACCCATGCCATTCATTCTGCACTAAGTGCTTCATGTGGAGTAATTTAAACTAGTCATCACACTAACATATTAAATAAGCAGTAGTATTTGACGGATGAGGAACCTGAGATTCAGAGAAGGTAAGTAACCTAAACAATAGCATACAGCTCTTAAGCTGGATTTTCTCTTCCTTTTTCTAGTTTCTTTTAGGATTCGTATTTTAAGAAAAGTGGGTTGAGTTTCACGTGTTGGATGTGTAAGTGGTGATGCTTCTGGGAAGTTGGGCTCTTCACTGGCCTTGCTAGACGATAGTAGCTTCTGTAGAAGATGATGTAGGAAAGGACTGTGATCATCCTTCTTATTTCTTTACTCCAGTTCTCTGTGTCTCTTTGCCAAGGGAGTAGGTTTGGAACTTAATGCCAGGGAGTCCAGTTGAATACTCACAGTGTTTTTACACCCATCTAATCAAGCTTATATGAAAATGTGACATCTTTGTTTTGCTTCTTTGCATTGATATTATATCCTTAATCTAGTGGTTTGACTTCTGATTCCCTAAGAGGTGATTTTGGTTTGAAAGGATAATTTTTGCATTGTCTATAGAAGTTTGCATTTTACAATAAACTTTAAAAGGAGCTACAAATATGGCCTAATGTAAACCTCACTTCACATTTTCTGCTCCTGTCATGTCTCTTTATAGATAGACATCTCTTAGCATTGTTTCTCTGTTTTATTGTAAAGCCAGGTGGTAACTCTTTCTTAGCACACATCACCTACCTCCAAAGTCACCATAGAAGTCTTTCAGCTTACCCTCATCCTTTCCCTCTCTCACACACAGAAGGTGAGTACACACGTAACACAGCATAGTACATACACACGTAAGGTATGTAAAATTGTACAAAGGAATCTGTTGTCCTATGATGCTAGACCTGCAAGAAAACATTCTAGAACTTACTTTTCTTCCTCATCTGAACATGTAAAAACTCTAAGCTATCCTAGGAGAACAGGTGATTACTCAGTTGAAAGTTGGGTTACCTTTATGACAAGTACAAAATTTTTCATGGTACAGGTGGACCAAAATATTTGAAATCCAAACTCTTTAGGTTATAAGGTCACCAAATCTCTCTCCTAAGTAAATGATTTGGGATGTTTGAACTCTGTGGGCCTTTAAAATTGGCCTTCTCTTGCTTCCTTCTGAAGAACTTGCAACATTTTGTGTGAGACAGGCTGTCTCCATAAGGCCTGCACTCTCCTCAGACTGAGAAGATCATGTCTAAAGTAACAGTAATGGGGTGGGATGCTGAGGGGTCTGTGGGCCTGGGCATTCCTCAGTTCAGGAACTAAGGCAGCAGCCTTCAAACTTGTGTGTATCCCTGAGGGTATATGTTGACTTTCCAAGGGGTATATGTGTATAGATAGTTTTAAGGAGGTAAATTTTCAGTCTTTACAATGTGTGTGTGTGTGTGTGTGTGTGTGTGTGTGTTTTTAAGTCCCTAAGAACTGACATGCACTCACATTTATCCCTCAATAGTATCTTACTGTGGTGGATGGTGCCAGGGTATAAGACTCTTTGTGGCCAAATTAATAATTAGAAATTTTTATTTTGGAAGAGACGCCTTTAAAGATTAATAAAAGTATCTCAATTTGGTGGGGCTTTTTGTCTTGCCCTGTTTCAGTCATATTTCTGTTTAGGGATTTGTATTGGGATGTTCTGAATTCAAAACACTCAAAATGCTGTAGATTAGTAATTCTGAATCTTCTAAAGGTATATGTAATCTTTTAAATGGGATGTTTTTTGGGACTTAAATTTTTCAAGGTATGTTTACTAACTCCCACAGATAAACAGGTATGACTTCTTTTGGATTTGGCATGTTATTGCATAAGGTAGTAAAAGCCTATTTTATTGCACAGTTTAAGGAATGATTTACTCTGATATCAAACATTCAATCTTTATCATATTTCAGCTTATAACATATTTAAGATTTTCTACTTAATATATTTTCAAATGTATGATGAAAATTTTAGATTTCAACAAGAGATGGGAAGGGATGCTTAGTTTTTGAAGTCATTTTATGAGATGTGAGCAAGGAAGCCTAAAGACCACTGACATGAGAGATGGAGCTAGAATGACTGGCATTGCTTGATCGCAGCAAAGGGTCCCTGGTGGAAGTGACTCACCTGACCATCTTCCATGTGTTTATATATGGACAGTAGGCTCATCTCATGATCTGCCACACACTTGTATAAGGACAGGTCCAAATCCAACAAGAATGTCTAATTTTTGTCTGTGAGTATTATCAAATGTATCTTGAAAAATTTGGTAGTTTCAGAAAACATGCCATTTAAGCAATTAAAGATACATTGTTTAAAATTTTTTAAAATGATTTTTATTTATTTTTGAGAGACAGAGATAGCATGAGCAGGGGAGAGTCAGAGAGAGAGAGAGGGAAACACAGAATCTGAAGCAGGCTCCAGGCTCTGAGCTAGCTTTCAGTATAGAGCCCAACGTGGGGCTCGAACCCATGAACCATGAGATCATGACCTGAGCTGAAGCCAGATGCTTAACCAGTTTAACCAACTGAGCTACCCAGGCACCCCAAAGATACATTTAAAAGAATCAGTATTATTAACTTACACCGTTTTGGATGTTTTGAATTGAGAACATTTCAACAGAGATCTGGGTTCATCCTAAGCAGAAATATGTACAAATATTGTTAAGTGGTCATTGTGAGTGACTTTAAAACATTTTCATGAATAATTCTTTCATACATTTATCTTAAAAAATAAGCTTAATTTATTCTTTGTTAATGGCAGTAAAAAGGTCTGATATATTTTCCAAACTTCTTTGGAAGTTTTTGTTTAACTTGTTTTTATTTATTTCTTGTGAGGCTATTTATTCTGACATAAAATCTTTTAATATATTTAAGGAGCCTAATAATTATGTAAATTGAAGTGTAGAACATGGCTTAGAGCCATGTAACTCTCTTAGTTTATTCAGGCTGCTATAACAAATACTATAGACTAGGTGGCTTAAACAACAAATATTTATTTCTCACAGTTGCGGAGGCTGAGAAGTTCAAGATCAAGGCACCAAAAGATTCACTGTCTGGTAAGAGCCCACTTCCTTATTCTTCTTGCTGCCTCCTCACTTGGCAAAAGGGGCAAGGGAGCTCTCTGGGGTCTCTTGGAGAAGGATACTAATCCTTCTTATTGAGGGTTCTACCTCCATGACCATCGCCTCTCCAAGGCCCCACCTCCAGACACTACCACACTGGGGACTAGGTTGAGACAGATGAATGGTGGGGGAGGGGGGAGGTGGACACAAACATTCAATATGTAATCTCATAAAAGCAATTTTCCTGTGAAGTTGCATTTATCCTCAGAGGAAGAAAATTACTAGAAATAGACAGTATAATGATAAATATAAACTTAAAAAGTCATAAATATAAGATGGAAATCAGAAGGTATCACAAAAAAATGAAAGTGTAAGTGACCTGTGCTTATAATTATTTTAGAAAGCTTAACCTAAATAAGCTGATACATTCAGGACATTCTAGCAACCATGAAAATAAAGTTTTTGGGGATAGAAGAAGAAGAAGGCAGGCAGGCAGGCCTGCTTCTTGTAGTGAGTGGCATATGTGGATAGGTGAATGAGAAACAAAAGAAAGCTTAACTGTTATTTTGTTTTTGTCTTTTCTGTTGAGTGGAATGATCTTTGGGTAGAAAAAACATTAAGAGGAATCGGAAGTCCTAGCAGAGGAAAGCAGGACATGTATTTCTAAATTAGCTCAGGAATTTTGGCCAGTGTGTCTCAGAATCCTACAAAAATTAGAGAGTGATATTGCTGAGCAAATCGCTGGTAGGGATATTTAAGGGATGGATATAAGTGAGCAGAATTATGATTTTTTAAAAATTGGATTTTTAGCCCGAGGAAATGGAAGAATGGAGTCTTCATTTCTTTTTTTAAAATTTTTAAATGTTTTTTATTTATTCTTGAGAGAGAATGAGTTCTCATTCTTGAGCATGAGCAGGGGAGGGTCAGAGAGAGAGAGAGAGGGAGACACAGAATCTGAAGCAGGCTCCAGGCTCTGAGCTAGCTGTCAGTTGGATGCAGGGCTCGAACCCACAAACCGTGAGATCATGACCTGAGCTGAAGCCGGACGCTCAACTGACTGAGCCATCCAGGTGCCCTTGGAGTTTTCATTTCTTGAAGAATGTGTTTTCATGTCTTGAGTTGGGAAGGCTGCAGAAAGAACAGTTTATGGTGCTGGCCGTCCTAGGGCAGTTATCAGAGGCTCCATATTTGACACATTAAATTTGGAAATCTTATTAGACATTCAGATGGCAATGTGAGGTGGACAGATATTCAGACCCAGTGTTTAGGGAGGACTTGGGCCATAGGCAATAGCATGCTGATGCTACCTAAGCCATGGGTCTGGATGAGATCATCTAAGAGTAGATGTGGTTAGAAAAGAGAAGAGATCCAAGGACTGAGTTATGGGTTATTTCAAAATTCAGATGTCAAGGAAATGAAGAGAAACTGGGAAAGGAGTAACCAGAAGTATAAGAGGAAAACCCAAATGGTTATGGTTTCCTGGAAACCAAATGAAGAAAGTGTTTAAAGGAGGGGAAATCAGAGAAAGGCAATAAACATAGTGTACCTGGACTTGAGTAAAACATGTGGGAAAGTCTCTAGTGAAATCCCATCAACAAGGAAAGAAATTATAAACCAGATTTATAGCTAGCTGCCCAGTTATAGTCAAGGATCATGCCTAATAGAAAACTATTAACTCAGGCAAGATGTCTTAAATTTTTTAAATCCTTGGTTCTAATTAGTAAACTTGAAGATGCCTGAAGTTCCTGCAGTTTGTAATAGGAAGGCAATATTTTTTCAATATAAAATTATATTATATGTATTATGATATAATTTTTCACCCCTACACATTCTCCAACTTCCTACCATGTGGATTCTGATATACCCCCTAGAGGGTCTTGCCCTGCTCTTGAGTTGGTCTTGAGTCACAGAGATCCCAGGACTCTATTCTCAAAGTTTTAAAAGAAATTTAAATTTGTCCTTGATGGAGGCATAGAGCAATTAATTACTTTTATGGATATTTTAAAACTTTAATTAATAGCAGATACATCACATAATTAGATCTGAATTTAAAAAGAACTTGCCTAAGAATTGGTGATCTTTTGGCAATTCTGGAGTTTAGAGAAGGTTTCAGAATGTTGGAATACTGAAAATGTAGTCTTAAAAACGTGAGGAATCAGACCACAAACAATAGACCAGGGAGTTTGAAGTCAAATATGGGCAAGAATCTAGAGTGAATAATTAAAAGAATGGTTTGTGACCATTTTGAAGAAGAGGCAGCATGACTCAGCCTGTGATGCTGCCCTCATTTTATCCTAGGATGTGGTTCTTACATTGGCAGAACAGGAAACTAATTTTTCGAGGTTTTGCCTTTGACAATAATCTGTCAATGTATCACTGAAGCATCATCAAAGAGTCAAAAGTAGGGTGATATAATCACAAAGGCATATGATTTATAGTCAGAGGACCAGGTTTGGGTCCTAGTTTTATAGCTTATTTATGTGGTCCAGGAAAAATTGACCTGATCTCTGTAAATCATAGTTTCTTCATCGGAAAATAGTAAAAACAATACCTATATTACAGATTCTTGTCAGGTTTAAATGAGATATAAAGGTGAAAGCACTTTCTAGAGCATAAAGTACTAATTAGATATTAGCTGTTGTAGACTGGAAAAATGTTGCTCAGATGATAGTACAGTAGTCCCCCTCTTGTCCATGGTTTTGCTTTCCACAGTTTCAGTTCCCCATGGCTGACTGTGGTCCAGAAGCAGGTGGTCTTCCTCCTAACAAACTGTTAGAAGGCCTAACACTACCACACTACATCAGAGGGCCTACATTATTCATACCACTTCATCTCATCACGTAGGAATTTTGTCATCTCACATGATCACAAGACGTCTAAGTACACTATAAGAAGATATTTTGAGAGAGAGACCACATTCTCATAAGTTCTGTTAGCATATTGTTACAATTGTTATATTTTATTGTTGATCTCTTGCTGTGCCTTTCTTATAGATTATACTTTATCCTAGATATGTGTACATAGGGAAAACAGTATATATAGGGGTTGGTACTAACTGCAGTTTCTAGGCAGCCAGTGGGGTCTTTGAACGTGTACCCCATGGATAAACAGGGACTACTGCAGTTACCAATCATGTCAGTGAGATCTTGGTTGAATTAAAGGAAGAATAGCAGGTAGAACAAGACAGACAATGGTCAGTTTTGTCTCTGGAATTCTATATTCAGGTCTCTATTTTTGTAGGGACATAGACAAATTGAATTGTAACTAGAGTGTCTTATCAGAATATTGACAGTAAGAAAACATATATTGAGAATATTGGACAAATATCCCATGAAGACCATATGAAGGGATTGAGAAGACTTGAGGTGATGATGTTGGGGATGAGAGAACCATCTTCAAATAGGTGAGGAATGTTAGGTGGTAGAAGGACTTAGTTTGTTCTATTTGGTCTTCGGGGGTAGCAATAGGGCAGGATGGATGAAACTAGACTTCTAGTCCCAGAAAGAACCTTCTTTTAGAGTTATGTCTGGCTTCAGGAGGACTGGAGAAGTCCTCATCAATGGAGGCTTTCTACCATGGCCTAGATGATGACCTGGAAGGGAAGAGGATTCCTGAATCAGGTGGGTGGTCAGGCATGATGACCCCTTAACACCTTCTGACCTTGTGAGCCCATCATTCTGTGACTTAGTCTTGTTTATGAATATTCATGGTATTCTTGATATTCATGGGTGTATTCATGGGTATAGTATGTCATAATCTGTTATAACTGCATTCCCACATTATTTAAGCCTGGATTTCAGAAAGATCATTTAAATTGAGATGTACTCTTTAATTTTTTTCCCCATTTGGCCTTGGCTCCCTGACATTTGTTCTGACCATTCATGTGTCTTAGAAAGGAGAGACCCCAGAGAGACCTTATATTATGTGAAAGGATTTTTGAAGGCCAAACTGTTTTCAGTCTTTATCTCAGTTAAAGGGATAACTTTGATCTGTCAGCTGTGAAAAGTAGATTAGGCATGACCTTCACTCATCACCAATCATCTCATTTAATGGCATTTGTTAACTTTATTCTGATATTAGATCATGGACTTTGTTCTGTCATGGCTTTTTCATCCAGAGTCTAATTATTTCCACTTCTGTATATATGGAGCACTTGAAAGTCTGATGTGCTGAATGTGAAGTTCATCTCTTTGTGGCTCAAATTGGAAGGCCCTCTCTTGTATTTGTGGATATTTGCCCCAGAAATGAGGGGAGAAAATAAAGAGATCAGCTTTAAAGTCAAATAGACTTTAAAGTACTCACTTCATTGCCCTGGAGACCTCAAGCATTTCTTTTGCTGTGCAGATTGTATGTTCTAGTTCTTTTGGCTCTGTTGTGCCTTTTCACCTGGAAGGCCCCCAAATGACAGTTATTGCTTCTTGGAGGATGTAACTTCAGAGAAGCTGTCACCATGAGTCAGGCTGCACCCAACTTGAAAAATCTTTCTGGGGTTCCAACATGTTGCAAGCGTTTAATGTGGCTGGAACTTTTTCTTATAAAAATTTCTTAATGTTTATTTTTGAGAGAGAGAGAGTGAGTGTGTGTGAGAGAGAGAGCAGGGAAGAGGCAGAGAGAGAGGGAGACACAGAATCTGAAGCAGGCTCCAGGCTCTCAGCCGTCAGCACAGAGCCAGATGTGGGCCTCAAACCCATGAACCACAAGATCATGACCTGAGCTGAAGTTGGTTGCTTAGCCAACTAAGTCACCCAGGCATCCTGTAGCTTAAACTCTTATTTGTTGAATGGATATCAGCGCACCACAAGCACATTAATATTTTAGCAGCATGCAGAAGATAGGCTAATCAGTTTCTCATGAATATTCCAAGAGAAGCTAAATATAATTAGTGGTTTAGCACTTTGTAGTAATTGTCAAGTATTTCAGAACTTTTAAAACCCTTTAACTTGATACTTAAATTTTATAATATGAACTGATTAACTCTTTAAACGTGTTTAAATCACACACAAATAAGAATTAAAATACTCTTGAAAATACCTGTTCCAAATCATTGGTCTCTGTAAGAAAATCGTGTCTACCATAAAACTGGAATTGACTCTTTACTCATCTGTTAGTTGTTCCCCTTGAACACTGAGCCACATTAGTTGTCCTCTGTCCCATCTCACATCAGAAGGCTAAAATCCTGGACAGAGAATACATATAAAATTGCCCTGACCCCCTTTCTCCCAGGCTTCCATGAAGAGATAGCAAAAAGGGAAGGAAAAGAGAAACATTGTTAAATTTACTTTTAAAATTTATTTCCAATTATTTTTTGCCTTAGCTTTGTAAGTAGGTAGGTGATTATTTTATATTGGATTAGTTGAATCATTAAAGAATACTATAAATCAAACCAAGGTTTCTAATAATTTTATTCCAATGTACAAATTATAAAGTTATGTCTATCAATTTTTTTTTGTCAGAATGTCCTTGGGAGTAAGTCCCTTTTATTGATTAAACATGAATTCACATAAACTGCTAGAATTATCATTAGTAATATGTTAGAAATAATGATGGTTAAGGTTGGGGTTAATAAGCTGTGGAAGTGATTGGATTTGATACCTTAGTTCTCGAAAATTCCCAGCATGTCACAAGAATGACAACCATTTTAGACATTTTGACTTGAAATTAGGCTTGAAAATAGCTACTCTCTTGGGATGAGTCAACATTTAATGTTGGGCAAGTAGAAATGACTGCTGATTTTCATTCTTTATATTAATTCCACAGGGAGGGTGAGCTAGTAAAACATTTGTGTGAGCTAGTCATTATTTGAAATTTATTTACCACAGTGGCTTACGTAATAATCATCCCCGTGCTAAATCAGTCAGTCAACAAGTTTTTATTGAGTCCCCATTGGATTAGAGTAATGTACAGTAATGATGTATTCAGTAGTGTACAGATGTATGCAGCAAAGATTAGACATGAGCTCGACCCCCAAGGCCTTACAAGCCATTAGAGGAGACAAACAGACACATATCATCAACTGAAATGTAACCAGATGACTTAACTCCCAGAGTGTGAAGGAGGAATGGCTGGACTGGAATTGTTCTGGCGGGTGATGGGATGGTTAAATGTGGGAAACTTTCATGATGTAGGTGTCTTGGTCTGGATTAGGTAAAACAAAGTTAGCAGCTTTAGATCAGAAAAGCATTTTGGCTTAGCAAACACAGTATAACTCAAACAAAGATTAAAATAGAGAATAGAAGTCTATTTACCCAGAAGTACAGCCAGACAAACAAGCATGGAGGTTAAGACAGGTGATGGAAAGAGTCACTTGAAACCAAAATCTGAGCAGGAATGACACTGGAAGGGTAGGAGTCGCATATCACAGCTCCATTTTAACTTTATTAAATGCAAGCCCTCTTACGAAGAGAAAAGTAGTTAAATGAGAGGATTTTGTTTTGGAACAGCTCATATGGAATTCCTCCTGACACTCACTGTGTCTGGCTAATTTAAGACAGACCCACACTTAATGGAATAGGCATCACCAACAGGAAAATATGCATGCCATCTGCAGGTTTCTGAACAAATATGCTCTGGCCAAGCAAACCCCTGTTTCTTGACTGACCATTGTCATTGAGCATCATGTGAACATCATTGGTGGACTTTATCTTTCATTATTAGCCCTTTCCCACACTTAAATACTGTTACCATAAAGGCCTTTTCTTGGCATTATACCTCCTTTAAGAATTTTAAGGAACTAGCCATTTTAAGACCTTCTAATTTGTTTGATTATGGAAGAAACAGTGATGGTGGCTCCTTTAAACACTTGAGCTTCTCAGTACACTTTACAACCAAAGGGGTAGTGTCAGCAACAAATACTAGTTGTAGGGAATGACAGATTTTCATGGTAACTAAGCCAGCCAACTAGTCTGAGCCTCATGTGCTAGCTAACAAGGTTCAGTAGTTCTCAAACTCCTTCTTCTTCATTACATACACAATGGATTTCAGTTTGGCCCATGACAGTCCTCATAATACCCTTCTGTTCCTTAATTTTGACTTCAAAGATCTTCCTCTGACTCTTCATTAGATCTATGATTTATGGGCTACTTAATATTGACAGCTTTTATGGGCTTAACTTTTCTTATCTCATTTGTACTACAAAATAGCTCTTTGAGGAAGGTACTGTTAGCTCTGTTTTCAGATTAGAAGTTTGAGATTCAAAAGTGATGTGATGCTTATGTGGTCATAGGCTGGGCTTCAAACCCAATGTGGTCTGACTCCAGACCCTATATTTCCATTGTGCCACATGAACTGTCCAGATTCTTATAAATGGCGCCCTCATTCAACCACCAGCTGACTATTCCAGCCCTGTTCTAATTAATCTAAGCACGAGGATGAGAGAACATCACGATCCCGTTTTGCTTATATTTATTCTAGTCAAATAAGCAATTTTTAAAATTGATAATCCATTATATATTAAGTGTGCACCATGGGAGTGCAAATAAAGGGAAATAAGATCCTTGCTTTAAGAAGTTCCTAATTGGCACTGATATCCTCTAGTCTCGTAGAGCACATTTCCTTGGATCCTTAATTGTCCCCTGTGCTTGGAGCATTCTTTCTTCTTTACCTAGCTTTCAAACTTTCTTTAGATACAACTCAGGGAAAGAAAGATAAACCTCAGATTCCTTTGAAGTTTTCTTTGATTCCTCATATTTATTTGGATGTCTGTCTTCTATGAACCAACAGTATTCAGTGCGCAGTTCTTTTGCCATCCTTGTTTTCCTTCTCTGTCTCCTTCAGGACTGTACCATCAGTGGGTGCTGGGGTGGCTCAGTCAGTTGAGCATCTGACTCTTAATTTCAGCTCAGGTCATACCATGGTCATGAGATCGAGCCCTACATTAGGGTCCGCAGTGAGCATGGAGCCTGCTTAAGACTTACACTTTCTTTCTCACTCTCTCTCCTCCTCTTCTCTGTTCCTCTCCTTTGCTCTCGTGTTCTCTTTCTCTCTAAAAAAAACAACAAAAATAAAACAAAACTGTATCCTGTGGATGCTAGCCTAGCCTTATTAATCTTTGTATTTCTAATACTTACTAGAGTACTGCGTGAACAAGGGAAGGAGATCATACAGGGCTGTCATTTGGGGGAGATTGTGAAGTAGGGTAGAGGGAAAGAGCCACTAGTGGGAAGGAAGCTCCTCTGCAGAGTTGGAACTTAGTTCTGGGCTTTGAAAGATGCTCTGAACTGGGAGGTGGTGAGGAAGCAGGAGGTCACAACCACTGAAAGAGCTGTGAAGTGTCTGTTTTAACTTTGAACCCGTTTGTCTCTCTATTGGGGTGTGTGTGTGTGTGTGTGTGTGTGTGTATGCCTCCCACTGTGTATTGATGAGGCTGATTATGGTATAGAAAGGAAAGCTTATTATAGATGTGAATTGTGCATTATAATCTTAGATAACAGTAAAATTGTAATGGCTCCAAGATACTAGGAGAGAGGAAAACAATGTATGATGTGGGAGAGGAGGCTGGGTAACAACTATATGGAATGCACGGGCTTTGAATCAGATTCTCTGAGATCAAACATGGATTCCATCGTTTACCAACTGTGTGACTGAGAGCAAAATGTTTATTTTTCTCACATCTCAATGATTTCTGAATATATCTCTGTATACTCTGGGATAGTAATAGTTTCTATTCAAAGGGTTGTTGTGATAATTAAATAGTATACATGAGGTAGTCATGTCTGAGGCATATCAGAGACTCAGTAAATGATAGAAAAAATATATAAGAAAACCAGTTCTTTATATTGCTTGAAAAAAATACCCTTAAGGATGGAAAATGGGACACAATGATGTCAAAGTCTATTATAATCAACTTTAGAAGTATTTGAACTAGAATTCCACTGGAATTTGACATTGAATTTTGCTGGGCTTTAGCCAGTGCTAAGAAATAATTTTGACAGAGTGAAATGTTTGTTGTAAGAATACTTGCTGATATAGGATTTGCCTTGGATTAGAAAGTAGTTACATTAATAGTGACAAAAATTAAATATCTGAGTCTTAAAAACGACTTCTCTACTTAGCGTTTTACACATTTTACTTTCAACAACAATTTAAAATAGAGGGCATGATTTTTCTATTTCCAAGTGGCTTACTTCCATCATATTAATTAATTAGTTGTGCATAATTTATAGTTTGAATGGTAGATTTGTAGATTGGCATTTATTATTAAAAATGATTTGTTCTTATGTGCCTATTTGAAGGACTTTAAAAGTAAGCCACGGGAATCACAATTATTGGAAAATAACTGGCTGTCTCATCTTTGGCTTAGGTGGTTCCAGTATTGTCAAATTCTAGTCTGTTCCAGAGCAAACCAAGGGACACTTCCATTGATGCAAGATATAAGAATGTTGCCAAGCTTGGTTTTGAAGGTACTTGGGATATTACTTATAATTTCTTAATGAATTCCAGCAGCTCTTTTTCAATAATTAGGGAATAAGCAGAGCCCTCAGCAGCATGCCAGTACGGTGGAGTAATGGCCGTTAAAGACATGAGCTTTGGGACTATTTGGAAACAAATGGTCATTTCACCAGAAAAGTAAAACAAACTGAGCAGTTTTACTCAACTTTCCTTCTTTGTATCCATGCCATATTTATAGGTCAACTCCAACTAGTCAGCCTGGGTGAGTTTTTTATTTGTCAGCTGTATGAACTTTCACTATGGCTGTGCTTAGCTCTGTCTCACTCTCTGCTCTGATAGCAGGCACATGTTTTATTTTCTTTACTGAAGAAAGAGCTCCACTATTTTATTTTTTCATCTCAGATCAACTATAAAACGATTATTCAGAATTGAAGCCTGGCAACTGCAGTTCATCCTGGGTGAATATTGCAAATAAACAAATGTGGATTTTGTCTCCCTGTCTTGCCTTTTGTTTTAGTAGCTTTTTGATTTAACACATTTATTTTATGTTAATGGAAACATTGCAAGTAATTTTAAGTGATGGATATTAGTTCCCCTACTACATTCAGGATATAGCTTTCTATTTTGTAAAATTAACTCCCTTAAGATTCCTTAAGAGAAAAGGCTTACTTTCTACCCCATATACTGACCTACAAGGTGTTAAAATATGATGAAAGTGAAACAAGGGGAAAAAATCTCAGTAAAAGTCCCTTTTTCAGTTGGACAATTGGAGTCGATCATTTTGCCTTTGTTGAAAATGTGCCGAGTAATGAAATAATAAAGTTTTAACGAAAGAACTGGTGTGTAAGGAGGTGGGGGAAATGGGAAGCAGGCGGGCCATGTCTGTGTTAGGTTTATACACCATACTTGGGAGATTTAGTTTTCTTTTTTGTGGGTTGTTTTTAAATTGCTATTGCAATTTTTGGTTAAGTATAGCTATTTTCAGTTACATAACTGCTCCCTTTGGCCTCTAAAAAGAAGGCACATTCTAAGGTCAAGAAGGAAGCATGGTAACAGGAACAGAGTATAACTGTGGTTGGGTCAAAAGACTCAGATTTTTAGATGGCAGCATTCCAGGTACTTGTGCTAAGCTTAGGTCAGAAAAAGTCTAGAAGAGGTGGCTAGGAAGAGGTCTAGAACTTGAATTAGGCATGGTTCCTTCTGCAGATTTTCAGAGACGTGGGCCCATGAAGCAGTCAAGAGTAAGGACATTAGAGGTTATTACCTTTTCATTTTGGAGATGAAGGAATTGAAGCTACCAATGAAAACTCAGGAGGCCACAGGGATGACATGAAAGCATCTAACAATTTGAGGGGGAAAGCTGATATTGCAGTGTAGACCCAGGCTGGCCTTTTTTTGCTATCACAGTGTCATAGCTATACTGAGACTCCTACAGTGGGACTCCAAGTACCTACAGAGTTTAGAGGTTGATGGCAAAAGAGATTATAAGTCACCGCACTGGGCAACAGAGGTTCTATATCAAAGTTGTTTCCCTAAATTTTTGTTCAAGTGACCAATGTCATAAACCTCAGCTTTGTTGTTTACAAACTAGGTATCATTGACTTCAATAGATGAAATGTTGCTTGTGAAAGTGCTATGACAACTAAGGCAGGTCATGTGTAAGGCATTACAGAATACCATTGGTTATTCTCAACCTACGGACTTCTCCACCACTAGCCAGGGCTATTGGAACATCCCAACTGACTAACACTCAGAGGACATAGGAGAGACTAAAAATTATCTGGCATCTCAAATGAACCTGCTGCCCACCCAGAGAGAAATCCTCAAGAAGCCTGCTTTCAACTCACCAAGTTGTGAACATTTCATTTCATTTATTTATTCATGAACTCATTCACTGAAGAAATGAGGCATAAAAATATTAGACATAGTCCTTGCCCTTCTCTAAAGGGGGTAACAGACAGATAAATACATGTGATTCAGTATGGAAAATTTTGTATATTAAGGCCAGGGGGAGACTGACTAACAGAGGAAGTAAAAGGTTATAAAGAGGTTTTAATAAAGAGGTGGTCTTGAAGGTTAAGTAATACTGGGACCTGCTGAGAAAGTGAGAACATGCTGAAATTTCTACTGAGGGAGGAGCCTCAGTGAAATCATGAAATGTGATGCAAGAGATAATATGTGGGAAGTGTTAGGTTGTCCAGTGAGCCAGAAGGTAGGGAATACGTGGAGACTATTGAGAAATGGTCTAGACAGGCAGAATGAAGTCATCATGAAAGTCCTTGAATTGCATGCTAAGGAGATTGGTCTTTGTACAAAAGACATGGAAGACAATAACATTATTCTATAACTACTTTTTTTTTTCTATTGAAAGTGAGATTGGGTAATTACTGAAATAAAGAATTTACACATATACAAAGAAAGTTTTTAAAAAACTCTGAGTCTAAACCTCTGGAAATAAGTCATTACCATTAGGCAAACATTGTTCTAGACTTCTCTCTGTGGACATATATAGGTTAAAAGAAATACTTTTTATAAAAAATTGAATGTGTTCTGGTTCTGGCCACAAGGTCAGCTGCATTGATGTAAACTACACACACCCTTCAATTCCACAGTTACAAAACCATAGCCATGCTAAATGCAGTTTACAAGAATAAAATCTAAATATATAAATTCATTTGAAAAAATATCATTTTTGGTATAATAACATGGCAGAAATAAAAGCAGCTTTAGTTTTGAGCAGTCAACTTATGGGCAGATGCTGTGATGGTTTCGGAAGATATGACAGTGGATTAGAGAATTAGAGGCTGAGGTTTGAATGCCCATGTGAATGTGGAAAATATAGCATCAAGCCTGAGTGAGGCATGGAGCTGGAACTGACCTCCATCCTTAAAGCTGGGATCCTGGAAAGAAAAGGTTTCTCTTGTAACAGACAGAGACTAGTGAAAACCTACTTACTGATTTGGGTAATGTGACTGGAAAATGTGTTACTTTTGAAATTCTGGATGGGAAGAGAGGAGGGGAATTAGAGTCTTTGGCTACCAAAAATCATGTGAAATTGAAATTGACCAGTTTAATGTTGAGGATGTCCAAGCTGGGAAACTAGCAGCAAAAGTTGTTGCAGACCAAATGAAAAAGTAAAGTGATCCTGTAGCAAGATGTTTGCACCTCAGAATGCATAGGTAGTCTGGGGGTATAGGGAAAAAGGAGAGGAAGCAATTAAAACTTATAAATTCCATGGGGACATACTTGATCATGTAAGAGAGTCAGTGGAAACTATAAATAGGAAAACTGTTTTCATGAACTTGAGGTAATAGCACAATCTGAAAAAGGACTATAAAATAGTTATGCTTCAAATGGTTAAAGTGATAAAGGCAGGAACTGGAAATCATAAGGCGAGAACAACACATTGTGAAGAGATAGATCCAAAGAACATATAGAGCTTCTAGAAATCTAGACAGGTCATTGATATACCCATGGATGAGTTAAATACCAGATTATGTACAGCTGAAGGATAAGTGAGTTGGAAGACAGAACTGAGAAAATTACCTGGAATGCAGCAGAGGAGAGATAGAGATAGAGATGGGAAAAACAAAAGAGTTTGAAAGATGTGGAAGATAGAATAAGAAGAGAGAATAGAGAAGGGAAAAATGCTTGGAGAGATAATAATGGCTTAGAACTTTCCAAAATTGATTAACATAATACCAACCCCACCACCCCCAGCTCTTAATTTGAAGAACCATGTACTAGTGTACTAGTAAATGTTAAGCAATCAGCTTGCCAAGAGAAAATGTTAACCCTGCATTACAGTGTTTGCTGACTACTGTGCTGTAAAAACTGTCGTCGTACCTGATTGCAGGTTCTGTCCCTGAATGTGCAGTTGGGAAGAGGTGTGCTTGATTGGCTCTTGTGTGCTGCTGTGAGCAGACTCCACACAACTGCATTGGCTGAATCCTTGTAAATATAAATAGAGACAAATTAATATATATCTACATTGTAATGAAATTTTACAATACCCATGACAAAGATATTTTAATTGTGGACACAAAGGATAATTTCTCAACTTCTGGGGAAGATGGGTGGTGTAGGAGGACTCTAGGTTTCTATCATCTCATAGATACACCTAGATGATACCCACATCAGTGTAAATAACCCAGAAAATGCCCCAAAGACGGGCAGAACAGAATCTCCACAACTAAATGCAGAGGAAAGGCTACACGGAAGAGGGTGGAGATGCTTTCCAGAACGAAATGAACTCATGGGACTGTCTGCAGGAGAGAGGGATGCTGCAGGTAGAGAGGGAAGAGGAGCAGAACACCACACTAGGCACCCCAGGCATGGGAGAACTGCATGAGGAAGATGAATCTCTATAACATTTAGCTTTGAAAACCAGAAATGCCTAAATTGGTGAGGTCTTACCTCACTGGGGCTTAACACCTGGAACTTTAAAAACCAGTGGCTTCTCTCTGGGGAACGAGGGGGCAATAGGACATGGAGTCCCTGTCCTTAAAGAGATAGTATACCAGAGAGCACCATTGAGATACAGTGTAGAAGTGGCAATTTAAAAGACCTTTGGGGTATATGGGAGGGAGATTTGTTTACTAACCTCAAAGTATGCTGGAGGAGCAAGGTTCTTTGGGAGACTTCTCCCAGAAAAAAAGCTGGTGGGTGCCATTAGCCTACCCTAGCCTAGATACATGGACGCCTGTGGGAACTAGCACCGCACAAAAACCTTCCTCATAGCTTGTTAACAGCATGTCTGTCCCCTGCATTCTCCTGCAGACTTAACCCCCTTCAACATTATCTCAGCAGGAGGCAATGCAAAGTGGCACCACAAGCAAGGCAGTATGCAGGCAGCCCTGACAGGTCAGCACCACCCCAAAATGAATCTTGCCCTGGGGAGAGGGGAATAAAACCACATACCAGTGTGAATGTGGGCCAGGCACTTGGCTAGGGACAGGCCCTGCCCACCAAGAAAGCTTCTTAGGGGAAATCAGAGGGAGAGCACCCTACAGTTCTGTGCTACTACATTTCTGGCCCAACTCAGCATAAGGTGGTCCCAGACTGTCCGGCTCACAACACAGGCACCAAGCCCTGCCATCAGTAGACAAAGAGAGCCATTACAAATGACTGGAATGAGGACAAATATGCTTCAACCAAAATGTAAGGGCACATATGACACATAGGAAATATCTCTGAAGAGCCAGTTATGGTGAATAGGGAACATTTTACTTCAGGGTTTTACAGGATCTCTTCTTCGTAAGCCCAGTACTTTTGAGAGCAGGAGAAATAGCTGACTTTCCAAACACATAGAAACAGGCACAGACTTAGACAAAATGAGGAGACAGAGGTGTGTGTCCAAAATGAAACAATAGGACAAAATCGCAGCAAGACAGCTAAACAAAATGGAGATAAATAATATGGCTGGTAGGGAATTTTAAGTAATGGTCATAAAGATACTTTACTTGACAAAAGAGTGGAAGACCTCGGTGAGACTCTCAATGAAGAAAAAGTAAAAAAAGGAAAAAACCCAGATGAAGAACTCAATAAATGAGAAATAAAAATCGGCGGAGTAAATAATAGACTAGAGGAAGAACAGATCACTGACCCACAGGACAGAGTAATGGAAAGCAATCAAGTTGAATAAGAGAAAGAAAAAAGAATAAATAAAAAATAAAAAGAATAGATGAACTCCATGATACTACAAATATAATAACATTCACATTATAGGGATCTGAGAAGAAGGAAGAATAAAAGGGCAAGAAATGTTTGGAGAAAGAGTAGCTGACAACTTTCTGAATCTGGAGAAGGAAACAAATTCAGATCCAGGATGCACAAAGAGCACCTAACAAAATCAGTCTATGGAGGTTCACATCAAGACATATAGCACTTAAAATGGCAAAAAGTAGTGATATAGCACCAAGGAAAAGGAAACCGTTACATGTTAGGAAACCCCATGTGGCTAACAGCTGATTTTTCCGCAGAAATTTTGCAGGCTAGGAGGGAGTGGCTTGGTATATTCCAAGTGATGAAAGAAAGCTACAACCAAGAATACTCTATCCAACAAGGCTATCATTCAGAATAGAAGGAGAGAGAAGGAGTTTCCCAGACAAACAAAAGTTAAAGGAATTTATCACCATGAACCCAGTCTTGGAAGAAATCTTAAATGGTACTCTTTGAGTGGATTAGAAAGACAATAAGACGAAATAAGTAGGAAGCACAAAAGCAGTAAAATTAAGTATATCTATTACAAATTAGGCAAGGGATTCACAAAATAAAAGGATGTAAGGTCTGATACCAGATGCCTAAAATGTGGCGGTGGGGGGAGAGAAGGAAGAATAAAAATGTAATGCTTTTAGAATGGGTTCAAACTTAAGTGACAACTTAATATGGACTGCTACATGCATGAGACGTTATACATAAGGTTAATGGTAACCACAAATCAAAAACTGGTAACAGAAATGCAAACAACAGAGAGAGAAGAATCTAAGTAAATCACTAAAGGAAAGCCCACAAACCATGAAAGGAGAAAGCTTTTTATCTTGATGAGGTTCCAATAGTTGTTTTGTTTTGTTTTGTTTTGCTTTTGTTTCCCTTGCCACCAGAGACGTGTGGAGTAAGAAGTTGCTGTGGCCAAGACTGAAGGGATTATTGCCTGTTTTCTCCTCTAGGATTTTGATGGCTTCCTGCCTTACATTTTGAGTTTATTTTTGTGTAAGGTGTAAGAAAGTGGTCCAGGTTCGTTCTTTTGCAGGTCACTGTCCAATTTTCCCAACACCATTTACTGAAGAGACCATCTTTTTTCCATTGGATATTCTTTCCTACTTTGTCAAAGATTAGTTGGCCATACGTTTGTGGGTCCATTTCTGGGTTCTCGATTCTGTTCCATTGATCTGTGTGTCTGTTTTTGTGCCAGTACCATGCTATCTTGATGATTACAGATTTGTAGTACAGTTTGAAGTTTGGAATTGTGATTATCTCCAGCTTTGGTTTTCTTTAAGATTGCTTTAGCTACTTGTTTTTTTTTCTGGTTCTCTACAGATTTTTGTATTGTTTGTTTTAGCTCTGTGCAGAGTGCTAGTGTTATTTTGATAGGGTTTGTATTGAACATGTAGATTGCTTTGGGTAGTATTGACATTTTAACAATATTTGTTCTTCCAATCTATGAGCATGGAATGTTTTTCCATTTTTTTTGTGTGTGTCTTCAGTTTTTTTCATAAGCTTTCTATAGTTTTTAGTGTATAGATAGTTCACTTCTTTGGTTAGGTTTATTGCTAGGTCTTTTGTGGTTTTTGGTACAGTTGTAAATGGGATAAATCCCTTGATTTCTTTTTTTTTTTTTTGCTGCTTCTTAATTGGTGTATAAAAATGCAACTGACTTCTGCACATTGAATTTATATGCTACAACTTTGCTGAATTCATGGATCAGTTCTAGCAGCTTTTTGGTAGAGTCTTTTGGGTTTTCCACGTACGGTATCATGTCTTATGTGAAGAGTGAAAGTTTGACTTCCTCCTTGCTGGTTTGAATGCCTTTTATTTCTTTGTGTTGTCTGATTGCTTGAGGCGAGGCCTTTCAACACTGTTGAGTAACGGTGGTGAGAGTGGACATCCCTGTTGTGTTCCAAACTTAAAGAGAAGGCTCTCAGTTTTCTCCATTGAGGATGATACTAGTGATGGGTGTTTTATATATGGCCTTTATGAGATTGGGGTATGATCCTTCTATCCCTACTTTCTTGAGGGTTTTTACCAAGAAAGGATGATGTACTTTGTCAAAAGCTTTCTTTGCATCTATTGAGAGGATCACGTGGTTCTTGTCCTTTCTTTTATTAATGTTATTATCACAATTTTTATCACATTGATTGTTTTGTGAATGTTGAACCAGCCCTGCATCCCAGGAATAAATCTTGCTTGATTGTGGTGAATAAGTCTTTCAATATATTGTTGGATCCAGTTTGATAGCATCTCGTTGAGAATTTTTGCATCCATTTTCATCAGGGAAATTGGTCTGTAGTTCTCTTTTTTAGTGGGGTCTTTGGTTTTGGAATCAAGGTAATGTTGGTCTCATAAAATTAGTTTGGAAGTTTTTGTTTCATTTCTATATTTTAGAACAGCTTCAAAAGAATAGGTATTAACCTTTCTTTAACTGTTTGGTGGAATTTCCCTGGAATGGCATCCGGCCCTGGACTGTTGTTTGTTGGGAGATTTTTGATTACTGGTCCAATTTCTTTACTGGTTTTGGGTTTGTTCAAAATTTCTTTTTCTTCATGTGTCAGTTTTGGCAGTTTATATGTTTCCAGGTATTTGTCCATTTCTTCCAGATTGCCTAATTTGATGGCAGATAATTGCTCACAATATTCTCTTATTATTGTTTGTATCTATGGTGTTGTTTCTGATCTCTCCTCTTTCATTCTGATTTTATTTATTTGGGTTCTTTCCTTTTTATTTTTGAGCAGTCTGGCTAGGTGGTTTATCAATTTTGTTAATTCTTTCAAATAACCAGCTCCTGGTTTTATTGATCTGATTTTTTGATTTTTATATCATTGATTCTGCACTAATTTTTATTATTTCCCTTCTGCTGGTTTGGGGTTTTATTTGCTCTTCTTTTTCCAGGTCTTTTAGGTATAAGGTTAGGTAGTGTATTTGAGACCTTTCATTCTTCTTTAGGAAGACCTGGATTGCTATTACTTCCCTCTTATGACCGCCTTTGCTGCATCCCAGAGGTTTTGGGCTGTCGTGGCTTCATTTTCATTGGCTTCCAAGTATTTTTCAATTTCTTCTTTAATTTCTTGGTTAACCCACTCATTCTTTATTAAGATGTTCTTTAATCTTCATGTATTCATGGTCTTTCCAAATTTTTCCTGTGTTTGACTTCGAGTTTCACAGTGTTGAGGTCTGAAAATCTGCAAAGTATGATCTTAATCATTTTTACTTGTTGAGGGCTGATTTGTGACCCAGTATGTGATCTATTCTGGAGAACATTCCATGTGCACTTGAGAAGAATATATATTCTGCTTTAGGATGAAATGTTCTAAATATATCTGTTAAGTCCATCTGGACCAGTGTGTCATTCAGAGCCATTTTTCCCTCATTGATTTTCTGTTTCAGTGATATGTCCATTGCTAAAAGTGTTGAAGTGCCCTACTATTATGCTATTATTGTCAATGAGTTTCTTTATGTTTGTGATTAATTGATTTATATATTTGGGTTCTTTCACATTGAGGGCATAAATATTTACAATTGTTAGATCTTCTTGGTGGGTGGACCACTTAATTATGATATAATGCCCTTCTTCATCTCTTATTACAATATTTTAAAACCTAGTTTGTCTGATGTATTACTCCAGCTTTCTTTTGACGACCATTAGTATGATAGATGGTTCTCCATCCCCTTACTTTCAATTTACAGGTGTCTTTAGGTCTCAAATGAGTCTCTTGTAAGAGGCACATAGATGGGTTTTGTTTTCTTACCCATTCTGATACCCTATGCTTTTTTATTGGAGTATTTAGTCCATTGACATTTAGAGTAAGTAAAGATATCAAATTAGTGCCATTGTGTTGCCTGCATAGTTGCTGTTTCTTGTGATATTCTCTGGTCTTTCCTAGTGTTTGTTGCTTTTGATCTTTTTTATTTTGTCTTTTCTCCTCTCAGAGAGTTCCCCTGTGTCAGTTAAGCCCCTGGCTGTCGTTTCTTCCTGCAGAGTTGCTGTTTCCAGTGATATTCTCTGGTCCTTTCTAGTCTTTGTTGCTTTTTCTTTTTTTTTTCTTTCTTTTCTCCAAAGAGTCCCCTGTGTTGATTAAGCTCCTAGCTATCATTTCTTCCTATTCACAGTTTTGGAGTGAATTCCTTTATTTTTTCATTTGGAGGGAAAAAAGTTTAACAAAATAACATATAAAAATTAAAAAATTAAAAGCAGAAAAAATGAAATAAAGGAAGCTAGCTCATCTGCTTGTTGAAAGATGCTTGATAGAGGAAAAAAGGGAAAGAAAAGAGAGAAAAGTAAGAAAATTTAAAAATTAAAAAATTATAGAAGAAAATGAAATTGAATAAAAATTAAAGTAAAAAACACAAAAATATAAATTTTTATCTTTTATATTCAAGAAAGAGTAAGAAAGAAAAATAATTTAAGCAAAAACAGAAGCAAAGGAAATAAACAAATAAATGAATCAGCAAATAGAATGAAATCTAAATGAAGTTACATCCAGTTTTTCCTAGAACTGAAACTGTGAAGCTCTCTATAGTCTATACACTAAGCAGGTGGAGTGACTTGTGCTGGTCTTCTAGGGGATGTGCACGGAGGGCAGCGTTGGCTGGGGCTTGCTGTAATATCTCCATTCTCCATTAGGTGGTGCTGCTTAGCTTACTGGAGTGGATCAGTGTGGCATGCGTGCGTGGGCGAGGTGGAAATGGCTGGACCCAGCTCCCTGGTGTCTGGCCAGGAACTCTGTGCTCACTCCTCCTTTGTCTTCCCCCTTTTACCCTGTGTCCAAGCTATACACCTGCCAGGGGTTCACCTTGCTCCAGAGTCTTATCTCAGATGGGGTTGTGTATCAAAAGCCCACACTTCAGAGACCCTTATGGCTTGGACCCAGCTGACTCTCTGGGGAAACATCTCGCTGAACAATGGCCGGATGCCTGCCCCGGAAAACGTTTGTGCTACTGCACAGCGCAGAGGTTCAGAGATTATGGCAAACCACAACACACAGCTGGTGCCAGGTTTCACTGTACTCTGTCATCTTTGTCCCAATACCAGTAAGTGTGGCTGCTCTCCAGGGTCTTCTGGGACCTTTGCCTGTGGAGAGGCCATATAGCCTCTACCTAATGCACTCCAAAGCAGGGGAGCTGCTTCTCCCTGTGTGGCACATGGACCCCTCAGACTGTGCTGCCTGCTCCTGGGGATTCAACCCACATCCTCACCAGAGCACCACCAAGCACTGAACTCTGAAACTTCAGGAACTACATTCTACTGTTTATAGAATCCTGATGATATTGCAACTCTCTCCTTTCTTCTCATCAGTGGTTTTGGGGAAGATTTTTTGTTCAGTTTCCTGTGTGTTCACTCTTTCTCTTTCTCTCCAGCTACGTTCAAGGGAATGATTTTCTTGTATGATCCTGATGCACTGCATTCTCTTCCTTTCTTTTTGTCCTCTTCCTAAAAAATCTGCTCCCTACCCTCTGCAGCTTTTCTCCCTCTCGCCCCCCCCCGCCCAGTTCACCTCTCTGCACTGCATACCTGCCAAGTTCTGTGGCCCAAGTTATACAGATTTGTTGGGGCCCAGTAGGCAAAAAATACCCTCAAACAATATTTGGCCTCCTGGGCCCCTGGCTTCTGTTCATCCTATGATTTTCTCATTGCTTTGCAAAGAGGCAAATACTTTTAGGCTTTGAATCAACTTGGGTCAGTCAGTGACCTTCCCTTACTTTATTTTCTAGCTCTTTGTCTGCTGTTGGGAGTGAACATAATCCTCTGCCAAAAGATTTGCTTATAAAAGGATGAGCATCTTACCCTTGAATAACTGATGAAGGGCCTTAAGGAATGTATAGAATTCTTCAGGCTTATCTTATATTTAAAACCAGACTATTATTAGGGGATTCCTCTTTTTGCAATGACTTAATCTTGTTACTACTGTCCTGATAAGAATGCCCTTTTCCGGAGCATGTCTTTACTTCAAGGACCTTGAACTATGTAACCATTAAAGAAATGATGTAATCACCCATGGTATATAAGACCCTGGCTATCTTAATAAAGTGTGGCTTTACCAACCACCATCCACGTTGTCTGTCTCGTCTGTCTCATCTGTCTTGTCTGTCTTGTCCATCTTCTTTTCTAGAGATATTGTGCCGACACCAACCCCCTACTCAGGACCTTTCGACTGTGGTGCGTGGGTTGGTCCCCCACACAGATTGTGGTGTTTATCTTCAGATCAATTTCCTAGTTGTTCAAAAACGGTTTGGTGCTGATGTGGTTGCATTTCAGGCATGAAACAAGCTCAGGGTCTCCATGCTCCTTTGCCATCTTAACTCCTCCCTCTTTGTAAACTTTTTTAAATGCACAAAATAATGGTAAATTTTCCTGTGGATATTGGGTTGGTTATCAATTTATTATCTCTTAGCTTCAAAGTTTTTTCTTTTAGATTGCTCTGTGAAAATTTGTCTGAGTCCTTAAATGTTTTTCTTTTTCCAGCTTGTCCTAAAGCTTTGTTACTAGAGGGTTCTGGCAGTTATTAGAGGAGAAGAAGGGTTTTATTTCCTGGTTCTTGTCATCTCCTTTGATGGGCTTTCTTTAGCATAGGGTTGTCAGCCCAGGGCTCTAGTCCTACAGGACTAGGTGGCAGCAGCGAGCAGCTGCTCTCCCCACTCCCACCCTGCACACCTACCCTGGGGAGCCTTGCAGTGGAGTGCCTCCAGTGTGATACCTCCCTATGAATAGCTTTCTCCAGTATCTTAGAGGTTGGATTTCCGGAAAGTTCCAGAAAAAAAATTGCAATATGAAGAATTAATATTCCCAAAAACTATGAGAAGAAAAAATTGAAGTGGAATGGAAGAATTGCTGCACTACTACACATTATATACACACATATATAGTAGATCTCCCTATAAGAAGTATTTCTGAAAGTTCTTTCTAGCATTTATATTTCCTGGAATACAGGGCCGTTTTCTTCAGTATTGTAAGTAAGAATCCTATAATTTACCTTCTTTGACCCATTGAGTTAACATGCTCAGAACTGAATGAATATCCATGGCCAGAGAAGTGGAATTTGCTAAACTGGTTTAAACCAATCTGTACCTACTCTTTGCTTTGGACATGAGGTCAGTCTCCCCCAAACATAGGAATCCTATGGAAGAGGGGTGAATGTCTAAGTGAAAACTTTTCCTTCTTAGGGAGGAAGAGAAATGGATATTAGATGGACAAACTAGGTATATCCACAACATGGTGTATAGTTTTATTTTCTTTAAAAATTTTTTTAAAAATGTTTTTATTTATTTTTGATACAGAGAGAGACAGAGCATGAGAGGGGGAGGGGCAGAGAGAGAAGGAGACACAGAACCGGAAGCAGGCTCCAGACTCTGAGCTAGCTGTCAGCACAGAGCCCGATGCGGGGCTCGAACCCACCAACGTGAGATCTGACCTGAGCCGAAGTCGGAGGCTTAACTGACTGAGCCACCCAGGCACCCCTCCACAACATTTTATTCATTTTATTCATTTTAAGAAGAAAGTTTTCTTTTACTAAGATGTGAATTATTTTTTTCCTCCATGGTTTGAATTTGATACGTAAGGGAAACCAGAAACTTGTCTTTATTCTGGGTTATCTTTGTCATACTTATATATTGTCCTTTTATTTTTTTAATCTCTGATTTTTTTCCTCTTCATTTCCTGGGATCACTTTCATCTCATTCATCTTGTCTTGTTGAATTCACACACCTAGGAAATTTTTGTGTAGATTGAAGTGGTCATGGGGAACTCTCTTCTCCTCCATGGTTATGTTTTTGGGCAAACTAGGTTTTATCTTGCCTTCTCTGTTGCTTCCTTTCATTTCTTTCATCTTGTTAGTACATCTGCATGGTTACCACAATGTATGGTTCTTTTTTTTTTTTTTTTTTTTTTCTGGGATATATCATGTGAATTATTTTGACTCATTTTCCTTCATCTTCACACTGGGGCTTTGGAATAGTCTCCCCAACATAAGTAGAGTTCTAGAGTCTTCATATCCATCAAAGAGAGCCAGCCCTTCTGGGAGCCTGGGTCGATTACTTGCTTAAGCATCCAGCTTTGGATCAGATCGTGACCTCATGGTTCATGAGTTTGAGCCCTGTGTCGGGCTCTGTGCTGACAGCTCAGAGCCTGGAGCCTGCTTTGGATTCTGTGTCTCCTTCTCTCTCTTCTTTTTCCCTGCTTACAATCTTTGTCTCAAAAATAAATAAAAACCATTAAAAAATGTAAAGATAGAGCCAGCCCTGTTTATTCACTTAATCTTATTATTATTACCCCCGAAACTATTTTCCCTCGAAGGAAAAGATGAGACAACTCACATTGGGAGTGTTAATAGAAATTGTCAAGCTGTTATTAAGTCACCAAGTACTACTTCTAGGAAACTTTGGGACATTTTGTGTCAGGATATTATTTCCTCAGGTCCCAATTTTTGATGACGTATGGCATTAGATTTGCTTTGTGGATACTTGATGTTTACTTTCCACCTAACCCTCATTTCATTAATATTTGTTTGGAGTTATAAGAGGGCATCATGTGATTAGCTTTACTTCCCTATAATTAACCAGGTGTCTGTTGAGGGTTATAATCAGGGGAGACTAATGTTTTTAAATCATGATGGCAGGCAATGGAGACACACAGAAATATTCATTGAATGAATGAATGAATGAATAGTAGAGGTACAAAAGTGCTGGTGGAATAGGAAGAGAAGACATAATGGGAAGTATGGGGGAGCATATTAGTAACTTTGGAATTCTTTGAGCAAGAATGATGTTCATTTAATCTGGTCTCTACCTTTGGATAGAAGTTAATGATTTGCAGAAACATAAGTTTTAATCCACAGAGTCACTTCGTGAAGGGAACCAACTGATGATATAACTGAAAATTCATGGACCTAAGAACACTTTGATTTTGTTCGTTGTATCGCAAAGTTCGGGGTTTGAGTAGGATTCGTGGTTATGCCCTGCCTCCTCTCTCCCCACACCTTATCCTTTCCTGCCCAAATGCCAGTACTTAGACCATGATTGACAGATGCACTCTGCACAGAAAAGAACATTAGATTCTAAATAAATTGCTTTCATAAAGTTAGTACTATGATTCTGACAAACTTTAAGGAAATTAAGTGGCCCAAGATAGGCTTCTTGAGTCTGAGAATCTGGTTCCCTTTCATCCTCTTAGTTATTTGAATTTGTTTGATGCCAGTCAGGCTGTAAAATATGCAGCCTTTAGAGTGGTGAATGGTCAGGACTCATTTTCTTGAAAGTGTCAGAAATCCAGTTTGGAATAGCATAAACAAAGTAACACATAAAAAGGTACGGTGTAGCTTATGCACTGAAATGATGGATGACACGGAGGAGGGGCTGGCCTCCGTGTGATTAGGTCCAGGAATATGCACACTGGGACTCCCTCATCATCTCTCATTTCTGCTTCTCTCTGCTTGTAGTCCAGTTCCTTCCAGCTGTCTGACTGCATGAGACTCCAGGAATCCAAGATCTTATGTTCTTATAGTCTAGTGATAAGAGAGGAAAGAAAGCTCTCTCCCTCCAAATATTGTGAGAACCCCTAAGGTAGATTCTGATTGGCTTATAATGGTCATGTGTCCCAATTGTGGGATGTGATTGTGGGATAATAAATTGGCAGCTCTCACCAGAAATTGATATTCTCTAAAAAACCAATGGAGGAAGTGATAGTCTGAGCACATAAAATAACACATTTTCACTGAGGAGAGGAATAAAATCTTCCATATGCTTTGCAGGAACTAAATACACCTGTGCCAAGCTGTCGGGGGACATGACCTTTCATTCATATCCAAATATGAGTGCCATTTGATACCTTTACCTTGTCCCCCTTTACCAAGCTCAGAAAAATGGCACTTCTTGATTTTGTAAGCTCAGATGAAAATGAACCCCAGGACGTTTCTAGGTTCCGCTTAATTTCAACCAGTTGTCACTGCTCAGCCCAGGAGCTGGATGGAAATAGTATTAGGCATCTCCTGCTCTGTGTTTTGGCTAACACATAAAGAAGATGCTTTTCCACAACCAAAGAGACCAAGTTACATCACTGAGGATGAAGAAATACTGTAGAGGATCAACTGGTTTTTGTTTGGACCACAATTAAGAGAAGGTTCACTTGCTCTAATGCCTTTAAAATCAGCTCCACTCCAAAGCTTTTGGGTTATGTATTTGCTATCTTGCAGAACTCAGCAATCGCGATTCAAGCCAAATGCTTCTTATCTACTTATAAAAGACACGGCTGCCTTGGGCCCTACAGGCTGCAGGGGCTGACTGGGCTGGAAGCCAGCTCTGACCGTGATAGTGGATGCCATTTAATAGGAATGTGAGAATGGTGACATGGTTTAGATTAGGAGCAATGCTAACCATTTGCTGGATACCTTTCACACTGTTTAGGCACCTTTTATTGGCCAATATTTTTTTCATTATTAAACAGTAAAATTTGACATTTTAAAATATATACTTATATTATTTGGCTGTTGAAAAATACGTATCATATTGTTCAATATGAACTAGTATGTATCATACTGTTCCTTTAGATTCATAGATTAAAAATCAGGGCTCTGGGAGAAAGTGTCATGAAATCTTTCCATAAATGGGAAGATTAGGAGTGACTGATTTGGTGACTTTATGTTTCATGTGGAAGAAAACTGTTTTCTTGTTTTCTTTTTGCTTATCTCTTTTGTATTTCCTATCTAGTGCTGAGCACAATGTCTGGCATAGTTGGCACTCATCAGATATTTATTGAATGCATGAATGAATGAATAAATATATAAGACCTTTTAGGGGAAAGAACTGGCCGAAGATTAAAATGAAAGTTCAGAGAAAACCAATTTTAAGTATGTATGCCCATACAAAGACCGTTGTTCACATAAGAGGAGAGTCCACATAGTTTTCTTTTCACCCTATTTTATCTGGGGTAAGAAGTGGAAGTTCCAAACTCAGGGACCAATTGATTATCCTTGCAAAGTGCCTGTCTTACCAGAAGTTCCTAACATACTGTATGAGTCCAGCTTGACAGTTTTCCAGCTGTAGTTTCTTACCTGTTTCAAGATACTAAATCACACGGTCTGGTTGTTGAACAGGCTTTACCAAAAACAAAAGTAAATTTAAAGAAATTATGGCAAAATCTGACATTATGCTCAAGGAAGCATATGAGAATTCCTTTGATAAGCTCCGACAATGCAGTATCCCTGTGTTCGTGTTTTTGTCTGGTATTGGTGATCTACTAGAGGAGGTAATCCATCAAGCAAACTTTTATCACACAAATATCGCAGTAGCGTCCACCTTCAGTAGTGTCTGACTTCATGGATTTTGATGACAGTGGGGTGTTCAAAGGATTTTAAGGCAAACTAATTTATTTAGTTAACAAACATGATGGTGCCTTGAAGAATACAGAATATTTCAGCTTGCTAAATGACAATAGCAACATAATTCTGGGAGAGTCACAAGGGGACATAAGAATGACAGATGAAGTAGACTATATTGAACACATTCTGAACACTAGATATCTAAATGATAGAGTAGATGAGCTTTTAGAAAAGCACATGGACTCTTATGACATTGTTT
>NC_043714.1:39491599-39493103 GCF_006229205.1 Suricata suricatta
AAAAAAATTGTACTGTCAAGACAATTGTTACTCATTTATTCAACAACAAAAGAGTCTTTTTGATAAGTTTCATTGATTCTAAGTGTAGTAATTACCTTCTTTGTAATGAATACCATCCTGTATGGTACTGTTTTCTAATAATATTAAACACCTTTACCCTTATGGACCCTCTGAAGCTAAGCTTGAAGTTATTTTTCTAAGATTGGAAATTATCTGATTGTACCTTAAGAAGTTTATTGGAGAAGTCTAAAGTATATCCTACTGGTCCAGAACTGGGGAGAAGTGAGTCCTTTCAGTCTTTCAGCCTAGTTACTCTCAGGAAGTGTTTTTTGAATGTTTGCATAAATGAAGGCTAAATTATGCCATATATAATTACCATAGATGCTAATCAGTGATAATAATACTAAATGGTGTCTCACTTTTGAACAACTTCTATTTGTGGTAAACACTTTAGGAAAATGTATTCATCTGAAAATCCATCATACAAATAAATTTCAGTAATTCAAATAATGTACTGAATTTTGGCCTGATGAGTAAACATCATTAAAATGATTCACAAGGTGATTTGTATGTTTTTAATTTTGAACTTAATGTAATACCTTCTTTGGTTTACTGAGGTATAGTTTACATGTTGTAAAATTCACCCTTTTTCCGTGTACAGTTTGATGAATTTTGACAAACTTACACAGTCATACAATTGCCTTCACAATCAAGATACAGAACATTCCCATCATCCCCAAAATTTTCAAGTTCCTTCGTAGATAATTTCGTCTCCCTTCCTGTCCCCTGATAACCACTCGTGATTATCTTTTTAGTTTTGCCTTTTGCCTTTTTCTAGAATGTCCTATAAAAGAAATGATTTATATGACAGCCCTTTGAGTTTGGCTTAAAAAAATTTTTTTAATGTCTTTTATTTATTTTTGAGAGACTGAGAGAGTGCAAGCAGGGGAGGGTTAGAGAGAGGGGGAGACACAGAATCTGAAGCAGTCTCCAGGCTCTGAGCTAGAGGTTAGCACAGAGCCTGATGCAGGGCTCAAACCCACGAACCATGAGATCATGACCTGAGCCGAAGCCAGACGCTCAACCGACTGAGCCACCCAGGTGCCCTGGCCTTTTTTTTTTTTTTTTAAATGTTTTTCTTCACATCCTCACCATCAGTATTTGGTAATTATCTTTTTTTTTTTTTAAGTCCTATCCAATCGGTCTGCAGTAGTATCTCATCGTGGCTTTAATATTCATTTCCCTAATAACTAATATTAAGCATTATTGTTTTCATGTGCTATTTGCTCCATGTATCTTCTTTGTTAAAGATCTTATTCAGGTCTTTTGTTATTTTCTTTTATTATTTTAAAAGGTTTTTTCAGCTTTATTAAGATATAATTGACATAACATTATATAAGCTTAAGGTGTGCAACATAGTGTTTTGTTATATGTATATATTGTGAAATGCTTATCATAATTTTAGTTAACATTCACCACGTCACTCAGTTACAAGTTTTTCTTG
>NC_043714.1:39493203-39501578 GCF_006229205.1 Suricata suricatta
TAAAGATCTTATTCAGGTCTTTTGTTATTTTCTTTTATTATTTTAAAAGGTTTTTTCAGCTTTATTAAGATATAATTGACATAACATTATATAAGCTTAAGGTGTGCAACATAGTGTTTTGTTATATGTATATATTGTGAAATGCTTATCATAATTTTAGTTAACATTCACCACGTCACTCAGTTACAAGTTTTTCTTGGGATGAGAACTTTTAAGATCTACTTCCTTGGCAATTTTCAAACCTACTGTATGGTATTGTTAACTGTAGCTGTCATGCTATTGTGCATTGTGTCCTCAGAAATTGTCCCATAACTGGGTAATTTTGATCACCTTCCCCCAGTTCCTCCACCCACTACTCTGTCACTTTTTCTACTTACCTCAAAGATGACATTGGAATCTTGTTTGGGATTGCATTGAATCAATAGGCTTTAGGTAGTACAGGCACTTTAATAATAATCATTATTTTTCAGTTTCTTTCTAGTATTCTGTGTAAAGATCTTTTGCCTTGCTTTAACTTATCCCTAAGTATTTTATTATTTTTGGTGCTATTAGAAAATTATCTGCAAAAGTAATAAAGAAAGCCGCCCCACTTATGTGAGTGGATAGAAGCACAACTAATTTATTTGTTTGATAGTAGAGTTGACATACAGTGTTCTCTAATTGTCAGGCATATAGCATTCATCAGTTCTATGTAGTAAGCTATGCTCACCAGGATAAGGACAGTTGAGATCTGTCACTATACAACATTATCACAGTGTTATTGACTATATTCCCCATGCTGTACTTGTTATCTCTATACACGTTGTTTATTTTATAACTGAAAGTTTATATCTCATTATTCCATTCATTTGTTTTGTTCATCTTTCACCCCTCTGGCAATCACCAGTTCTCTGTATATATGGGTCTGTTTCTGCTTTGTTTGATGGTTTTTTTTTTTCTGATTTCACAAATAACTGAAATATGATGGTATTTGTCGTTCTTTGTCTGACTTATTTCACTTAGTATAATACCCTCTAGGTCCATCCATGTGTGTCAAATGGCAAGGTGTCGCTCATTTTTTATGGCTGAGTAATACTCCTCATTTTGTGGGTGGTGTCCTTTGTTGTAGAAAAGCTTTTTATTTTACTATGGTCCCAATAGTTCACTTTTGTTTTGTTTGTCTTGCCTGAGGAGACATTTCCAGAAAAATGTTCCTAAGGATGATGTCAAAGAGATTAATGACCACGTTTTCTTTAAGGAATTTTATGGTTTCTTATAAACCGAATTGCCAGTTTATACATTTCCTTCTTTAGGGTCTGTTTTGGGGGCTTTATTAATTTCCTTTGTTGGTGTCATGTTTACCTGATTCTTTGTGATTCTTGATTTCTTGCATTGATATCTGACCATATGAGGAAGTGGGCTCCTCCTGCAGACTTTACAGGTTCACTTTGGCACTGATAGTCCTCTACTAGTCATCTCAGCTTGGGGTTCTGGACCAGTCAGTTGGTAGTGCTTTTGATCAGGTGTGGCTTACTATTAGGGGCTCTATTTGGGGAGGCTACTGCCCAAGGGCTGAGGTCTAGAGGAGTGCCATTAGCTGAGAATAGTTGGGTAGGACTTCTATCTTAGTTCTCTGACTTAACAAGACTGTATGATGGTTTTACAGTTGACTAGATTCTCTGATTAGTCTTCTCATTCAGATGGAACTAGATGCTGTAGTCAGCACTGGAGTGGGGCTGTGAACTTGCTTCCTGCCTGTGTAGGTTGGCAGAATGGGCTCCATGGCCATTATAGCTTGATGGTTAGGGACCTGAACCTAACAGGGCTGCCTATCTAGTTTCCTGGAAATATGGGACCACTGGCTTGGTTCTACAGGTGGGAAGAGCCACTGGCAAGGCTCTCTGGGTGCCATTGTTGGTGGGGCTGTCAGATGGGTCACATAGCTTCCTAAGTGTTCTGCTTACAGTTACTAATCAGGTAGGGCTTGAGACTATATTCAGCCCCAGGAGGAGCTTCAAATTTGCTTCCCAACATGGGTTGGGATAAATAAGGGGCTCCAGGGCCAGTAGAGCTCATTGGCTGGGGACTACAATCAGGCAGAAGAGTTCACTGACATACCTGGCCAGACATGGCCAACATCTTAGCTTTACAAATGGGCACAGCTGCTGTCTGTGCTCTCTGCTTTGGTAACTCTACAAGTGGGCTCTAAAGTGGACCACATAGCCTCCTGCATGTTCTGGTGAGGTTTTCTGGTTGGGTGAAAATGAAGTATGTACTCAGCAGTATCATGAACCCACTTAACCTGCCTAGGCAGGGCAGCAGAACAGGCTCCAAGGCTGGTACATCTCACTGGCCAGGAAGCCAAATCATACAGACATGTACACTCAGCTCCCTGGCCAGACAGGGCACCCAGCTGAGTTCTGCAGGCAGGCAGAACTGCTCTCTAGGCTTTCTGTTCAAGTGCTGCTGGGCTACATAGCTTTCCAGGTGCTCTTGCAAGGTTTTGTGGTCAGGCAGGGAAGGGGCTGCACTTAGCATTAGGTGAGGCTGTGATTAGCTTCCTTTCCTGGATTGGGTGGCAGAATGGGCTTCAAGGCTGGAAGGGATTGTTGTTTAGGGTCCTGAATCAGACAGAACTGCACACCAAGTTTCCTAACTAGACAGGGCCACTGGCTTGGCTCTGTAGATGGCCAGTGTTGCTGGCTGGGATCTCTAGTTAGGTATGACTATGAGGAGAAATTTGGTTTGCTGAGATCTGAGCCTTGATTGCTTTAAGCCCTTCCCACCTTTTCCATCACAACCTGATCTCCAGTGGTGAAGCCCTGCACATTCTCCCCATGATCCCTGAGAGGCAACACCCAAGTGGGCTTCCTGGGAAATGATCCACAACACTTGTAGATCTGGCCATCCATTTTGGGTTCTCCTACTGAAGAAAGTATAGGCCTGGGATGCCCCCTTGGTGCGGTGTCATGCTGGCCTGCAAGAGGGACAATGCAATCGATGCAGTCACTCTTTCTTTTTTTTTTTTTTTTTTTAATTCTCAGTCTGCATGGTCCAAGAGGATGCTTCAAGCCTTACCCTCATGTTCAGGGATTTTTACCGCGGTCTATGGGTTATTGCTTGTTTGTCATCTTGTAAAGGGGACTGGAATCAGGAATGACTTGATAATATAATTATTATTAATTGCCATCTTGATAATATAATTTTTTTGAATTTTGAGAATCCTTATATATTGTTATTTGTCCTTTATCAGATACACATTTTGAAAATATTTCCTCCCAGTACACACCAGTTTTTCATTTTCTTTATCTTTCAAAAAGATGTTTTAAATTTTGGTGAAAGTCTGTCAGTATTTTTCTTCTATGTTTCATGTTTTGTTTTATTTTTGTTTTTTTTGTCTTTGAGTAAACCAAAGTCATGAATATTTTTCTTTCTAGAAGATTCTAGAAGTTTTATAGCTTCATGTTTTACATTTAGGTCTGTGACTTTTTTGGGTTAATTTTTGTATATGGAGCAAGGTATGGCCCAAAGTCTTTGAATATGCTATTGTGCTAGCACTATTTGTTAAAGAAACTGTTGTTTATCCACTGAAATGCTTTGATGCCTTGTAAAAAAAAATAACTGGCCACATATGTATGGATCTATGTCTGGAATCTCTATGTTGTTTCATTGATCTATGTGTTAATCTTTCCACCAATATCACTGTCTTAGCTATTTTAGTTTTATAGTACATCTTGAAATTAGATTCTACAAGTCTCCCAATCTTGTTCTTTTTCAAAATTAGTTAGGCTATACTAGATCCTTTGCTTTTCTATATACATGTTTTTGAATTTGATTTTTGATTTCCAAAGCATTCTGGGATTTTGATTAGGATTGCTAAAATTTTTTTATCAGTTGGAGAAATTGCCTTGGTTCTCTAGAGACAATTCTGCAGTTATTACGTAGTGTTTGCCTCTGCTTCCCATTTATATCACCCTGTACCCTGAAGTGAATATGCTGTTGGCTCAGAATGATATTCAGGCTTTGAAAGTAGTGTGATGGTTGCTTTGCAATTGGGATTGGAATCTCTGGACTCAGGCTGCCTATAAACATGGGGAAGTTCATGCCAGGCAGGAACTCTGGTGGTAGTCAGAGGTAAGGATGTGCAGAGGGAGATCAAGTTTTTGTTGTTTCCTTTAGCTTTGAGTAGATTGGAGCTAACTTCATTGGCTTGGGCTGTACTCCTCAGAGGAAAGGCATGACTGAAATCTGAGAAAGAGTATTAGCTTTCTTTGATTGCTTTAAAGTCTTATCTCCCATTTGCTGTTATCTTGGAAATCTCACTCATTCATTCTATATTCCAGTTGTTTCTCATTCTATCCTTTTTATTTTTTCTTCCCCTTACTCCAAATTCTTCTTCAGATTTCTGATGCTTATTAAGATGATTCCCTAAAGGTTAGAAATATGAAGTAAATATATTTTGGGTAGAAATTTCAAGATTAAAACAATATTAAGCATTAAATTAATCAAAGTGCTGATTATAATTAATTGTTCTGAGACCCTAGGAATGTTTCCCCTGATTTGACTCCACTCTTAATCCACAACTACATCTCCAAATGTAGTGCATCTTTTACAACTTAGTGGAATCCCTGAGTTTCAGATTTTCTTTCTTCTCCATGCCTGGCAGCCATGGACCAATTAATCTGAAAATATGAACCTTTGAGGAGGCTATTCTTCAGTGACTCAGCAGGGCAACAGATGGCAGAATGTTTAATGTTTATTCCAAGTGCATATACTTATTGGATTCACATCCATGAGTGCTTAAAAACACTTTTATTTGGATAGAAACTGTTGTTCACTCAGACAACAATCTGTGTGAAAACACCACCTGAATTACAGTGTCTTTGACAGGTGTGGCACAGCCATTGCAATTTCAGGGATCATGAATCCATCCTTCCTTATCTTGCTCTCTATTTTACTTACCAGGGATATATTTTGAAATGTTGGGTTTTCATAACATTTGTTAATTCATGTATTCATTCATTCATTCATTCATTCATTCACGAAACTTGTGTTGAGCACTTATGCAAGTACATTATACAACTATTTACAGATAAAATGACACAATAAAATAGCCTGCAATTCAGAACTCTATAGTCTATTGAATTTAGTAGCTTCGTCAGTAATGTTTAATCCTGTTAAAGATAACCCTGCTTTTGTTTTTTTGGGGTGTACTTTTCATTCTAAAGTACTTTGAAGATTGTTTGGGAAGCTGGGTTAGTGCCTGTCTACCTGAGGCAGTTTTACCTGGAAGGGAATAAAACTTCTGTTTCAGAGCACATGTTATTTGAATAGATCACATGTTTAAGGTTCTGAGAGGGACCCAATAATGTGTTTGTAAGATATTTATTATTTATTTATTTTTTAATGTTTTTAATTTATTTTTGAGAGACAGAGACAGTGGGAATAGGGGAGGGTCAGAGAGAGAGGGAGATACAGAATCTGAAGCAGGCTCCAGGCTCTGAGCTAGCTGTCAGCACAGAGCCCGATGCAGGGCTCAAACCCATGAACCGTGAGATCATGACCTGAGCCGAAGTTGGACACTTAACCGACTGAGCCACCCAGGCGCCCCAGGATTTTTAAGGGTAAAATAGTTGAATTGCAGTTGGTTAAGACCATTGCCTCTTTCCATTCTGAATTTCCCCTGTTGCCCTTTTCCTCACACCCGATGGTAATGGAAGACCTATGGACATTTTGGGGCTCTAACATAAACGGAAGTTGTGTTAGGGCTCACTTAGTTTGGGTTTTGTACGATGTATTTATAGTTTGCAGTCTACTCCGTGAACAGTTTTCTAGCTGTCCTATGTAGAAATAATGTAAATAGACACCCACTGTTCACTGAAATGACTCCCCTGGTGTTTTATTATGAAGTTGCAAGAAAAGAAGTCATAGTACACAGCTGTGCCCAGCATGAGAAGCATGTGATGTGAAGGAATAGTTTAAAATGTGGGAAGCTAGAAGCTGTGGGAAATTCTTTCAAACTGTAGATGTGCAAAATTGTAAGCCATAGATTTAATTCTTATCAGTGCTTAAACAAAATGGGAGTTTTTTCTTTTGATGCAATTATGTTTGATGCAGTGCACACAATTGTAAATGCACTGAATAGCCTTATTATTGATGAGAACTGCATGGAATAGGATTTATCAGAATCACTATATAGGGCACAAACTGTAGCTGTAGTATAAGATAGATGATACATTTATGTGATATTTTATATTTTAAGCATTCTAATGTATTGTATAGCATCTTAGCATAGCATTATCATTAATATTCTGAAGCCAAGATAAACTATTCTAAACTACCAAGTATAAATTAATTTTGAACAATTACTTTAGAGGAAAAAATGCAACTAAAAATTTTCTATATAAGAAATGATATCACAAAATTCTTGTCCTATAAAGAGACAACAGAGTAATAGTCAAAAGATACGAGGACAAAAAAATACACAGACGTGTCCGTCAATTAATAAACATTCTGGTGACTTTCTGGACTTTGTGATTTTTGTTAGCTTTTACAATTTGTAGTTATAATTTTTCTCATTCTAAATAAGTACTTATATGTCTGCCTAAATTTATATTAGTAATTTTGCATGATTTCTCTTAAAGGTGTCTTTCAAAATGTGTATGTATCACAGCTTCCAAAACTTGGATCTGCTCTCTATCTGCCCCAGATTTCATTTTGTTTGTCCAGTGATTTCTCAAGGCAGAGTAAATCTTCAGGACTCTATTAATCCTATGGGAGGAAATGCAGGCCTGGAGGGGTGGTGCTGTGAAGAGTGAGGATAGGATAAAACTGGAGGAAAAGGGAAGTAAACAGGTTGAACACTGTTCAACACATGGTTGATTTAAACTGATACTGAGTTGAGAGAAGGAAAACATAGGAGGATGGAAATGGAGACGCAGAGGAAGACGGACAGGACGGCAAGCCTGTTTAGTTCTTTTTTTTTCATGTTTTATTTATTTTTGAGACAGAGAGACAATGTGAGCTGAGGAGTGTCAGAGAGAGAGGGAGGGAGACACAGAACCTGAAGACAGGCTCCAGGCTCTGAGCTAGCTGTAGCACAGAGCCCGATGCAGGGCTCAAATTCACGAACTGCAAGATCAAGACCTGAGCCGAAGTCCAGCGCTTAACTGACTGAGCCACCAGGCGCCCCAAACCTATTTAGCTTAATGGAAAGAAAACAGAAGTTAGAATCAGAAAGCAAGTTCCTGAAACTGTCCAGCCATAGGTCATACCTACATGATCAATTCATTTACTGCCTCTGGGCTTCCGGCTTCCTCCTTTGTGAAATGGAGATGATAATACTTGCCCTGGGGGTTTGTCAGGATTCAAAACAACTACACCAACCCCACAGCCCCCTCATAGCCGTGTCCCTGCTGTTGATCAAACAGTGTGAAGGTGGGGAGGGAGCCGCAGCAAAAACCGGAATCCTGATCTGGAGAAAAAAACAGACAAATGTGAAGTGCAAATGAGACCAGGCATCGTTCATTTCTGAAGGGAAATGTTAGGAAAGCAAAAGCATGAAGAGAGACAGGAGGCAGAAAAATGACTTAGGATATATAAGATAACAGAGGAAGAGAAAGCAGATTCCTCATAATCTGACCCCTATGTAATGAGAAGAATGGATTCCTCCTTGATGGAAGTGGCAGAGGGGGAATAGAAAGCTGGGCAAAACCTTATACAGGGCTCTTGCTTCCAAAAGCTTGAAAGTGGTAGTGCCAAAAGGTGTATGGTCACTTGGCCAGAGTCACTTGGTTGGTTGTCAGTGTGTCTGCATTTGTCAGGCCGATGAATGGCTAGCTCCAGGGCTCTGGGGCAACTACAGAGAGGGTCTGTCTGTGGAACTAGGTCTAAGAGAAAATTCAGAGGCTCCATTCTGATAGTGAATAGTCTGGGTTACAGTGGAATTTTGCAATGAGATACAAGGGTCAGCAAATAAAATTTTCAGTTTGTATCTGGTCAGTTGTCATATTTACTGAAGTTGGTGGGGTCAGGGGGAAAATAATAGACTTTAAAATCATAAAAAGTAAATTTGGGGCACCTGCGTGGCTCAGTCGGTTAAGCCTCTGGCTTCTGCTCAGGTCACGACTTCACGGTTCGTGGGTTCGAGCCCTGCATCAGGCTCTGTGCTGACAGTGTAAGGAAGCAGGTTTGAGCCGATAGAAGGGCACACATTGCCCAAGGCAAGAGGGACCACCCTTGTAATACCCTTAACATTCCTAAGGGCAGGTCTATTGCTTAAGGCTAGTTACACCCCATGTGAGGGTCCTGGGTCCTGGGTCTACTCTGTGATTGGTTAACACTCTAAATGTTGTAATTGGATAAACCTGTCAATAATAATTGGATTCCTGTAACTC
>NC_043714.1:39501678-39527798 GCF_006229205.1 Suricata suricatta
GGCAAGAGGGACCACCCTTGTAATACCCTTAACATTCCTAAGGGCAGGTCTATTGCTTAAGGCTAGTTACACCCCATGTGAGGGTCCTGGGTCCTGGGTCTACTCTGTGATTGGTTAACACTCTAAATGTTGTAATTGGATAAACCTGTCAATAATAATTGGATTCCTGTAACTCCCCCTTCCCAAACTCATAAAAGCCCTGCCCCAGCTTTGTTCGGGGCTCTCAGCATGGACCCACCACGCCAGTAAAGTCTGTGAGCCCGAGTTTAGGCCCTGGTGAGCCTAAACCCGTAATAAAGCCCTTTGCTTTTGCATGCGTGACTCGGTCTCCCTGGCGGTTTCTGGGTTTTGGGGACGATAAAGAAATCTTGGGTACAACAGCAGCTCAGAGCCTGGAGCCTGCTTCAAATTCTGTGTCTCCCTCTCTCTCTACCCCTCCACTGCTCGTGCTCTGTCTCTTTCTTTCAAAAATAAATAAACATTAAAAAATTTTAAATCATAAAAAACAAAAAAGCTTATTACAGAAAACAAATATGCTATCTATAGGAGTGAAAAAACATACTTAAGGAGGCTTCTCCTTTGAGGAGTGTTAAATTTGAAATGTGGACTTCTCAGGCTATAAATTAGAACCTACGTATTTACGTTTATTTTAATTCATGGTTGGCTCTTTGGTCCATATCTGTTGCCTAAATTAAGGCCCAGGAAACAGATACTTACACTTTAAAAAAGAGGAGTGGTGAGAAGTGGCACACATATGTACAAAAACAGATGTGTGAGGAGAACCATAGGCTGAAGCTGAGTCTTAGTAATGTGACAGAACTCTGTCCTTGACCATACCTGAGTCTTCTCCGGGCCCTCTTCTCTATTAGGCCTTGGCCTTGGGCCCCATCCATTACCTCCATCCTAGTCCTTGCTTGGCCAAACATAGCCCATGGTAGCAAGAATCTTGCTAATTCAGTTGAGAGAGAATCCCCATCCTTGATATGGGCCTGTGCTCTCAGTGTCTTCTCTGTAATTTTCCATTCACCAACCCTCTTTTTGGCTATAAATCCCCACTTGTTCTTGTTTCCTTCAGAATTTAGCCCAGCTTTATACTGAGTTCTCTTTTCCCCTACTGCAACAGTTTCTGAATGAGATCTATTTTCACTGCTTTACTGTCTGGCTCTAGCTTTCTTTAACAAAGGTAAGATTGTTACTGGAAACCATCATTATGGGCCGGTAACCACCAAGTTGGCAAGCACTGTGTTAGGCACTGTGGAACGCTCTTACCTGAATAATTTTAGTAACACCCATAATTGCCGCTTGTATACAACTAAGAATTTCAAAGGCTTTCATACGTATTATTTTATTTTTTCACAGTGACCCTTGTGAAGTAGTCAGGGATTTAATGAATGAGGAAACAGGCTCAGAACATTTGTGTGTCTTGGTGAGGGTCACTCAGCAAGTGATAGCCAGACTAGAATTGAGGCTTTCAGAATCCTGACTCAGTGTTTTGAATTACAATTAGAATTTAACTCTTAAACGAGACCTACGGTACACTGGGGATGCCCTAGCACAAAGTGAATTGTCATGAAGATGAAGAAGTTGCTGAGTTTTAAGCAGAACAATAAAAGAATGAGGAGGCGAATCAGTAATTTATCTTGGGCAATAGAGTGAGTAATTATTTCATGGATATCCTTGAGCGAGCAGTTTACTTCTTTCACGCAGAGAATCAGAGTTTCAGTATATTTAAGTTAAGCAGAAGATACTTAGACACATTTTGAACAGATCTTGGCTGTAAAGCTGATTACAGTCTCCAGCATATGGCATCACCATCATTCAGCAAACTCACTGAAGGATCCCGGATTCTCAGCCACCGGCTAGATGCTGGAGGTAAATGGCGGGCAGCAGGCAGTGTCTGCCATCTGACGCTCTTGGCTGGTTTGTGCAGGAGTGACGCTTTCAGACACTTAGTTCCAGAACAGTCAGGAGGGGCTTGCTCTGCCTCTGAGAGGAGGGTGCTGACTGACAGCAGGCCTTGGTCTGCTTTGCTGTGTACCTGTCTGTGGCAGGAGGCTGGGCCAGCTGCTCTCTGAAGCTCTGATCAGTTCTTCTCTTTCACGGAATTGAAAATCCTATTTTCACAAGGGCTGCTGTTTCCATTGCTATGAAATGATGGTGAGGTATATCACAAATTCAAATGTTCTGACATGGGCATGGGACTCTAGAAGAGGAGAAGATGAGCTGGAAAGAGGTACAGCTTTCCTCCAAGCCAAATGCCTTTGCTAATGATCAAGTATATTAACAAAACAAACTATGAAAAACTTACAGGAAGGCAGTGGGCTGGGAGATATGGATATGTGAGTGAGGTTCTTCAACAGCTGTGCCTGGGGTGAGCTCACTAGGTAAATCTTAGCACCTTCCATTAGAACATTTCTCAAGCCAAAATGCTACCTGCTGGACATCCCAACAGCTGCACTCTCTGATTTTGATGTAGGAGGAGGTTGATAGGTCTGTGGCTGGGTAAATAGGGAAATTAGCTACCCTTTGCCCCTGGGCCACCTCCCCTCTAGGTGGGAGGTGATGCCTACCTTTATGAGCTGCTGAGCTGGCATCAAGACAGATACTGATGTGATGAGAAAGACCACCTTCTCTCTAAAGCACTTTCAGATGCACTCTCCTTGGCCCAGGTGTTGGGAGAAAAATTATTCAAGTGCCACTGTGAATTGTCCCTGTGAGAATGTTTCAACCCTATTCCTGGAATTCTCCCCTCTCCTGCATTTGCAGAGAAATCCCTGTGTGGCTTAACTGTGTCTGAGATGGAGTTTTGAGGCGGGGTATCATGGAGATGAAGCTCCAAGGTCAGCCACACAGCTTTCACAGTGGAGCAGCAGTCTCTCTTTGGAGCAGGGTTGGCTGTGCACGCTTGTCTTCCCCACCCTCTGGCCTGGTCTTCAAGGATGTCATGGTGAAAGTAAAGGAAACTTTGTTTAGTCTGCACCACAGCCTTGAATAGGCCATAAAAACTCCCCAGGCTGTGACCGACCAGACTTGGAACGGCACACCTCCGCTCGTCACTTACGCACCTTCTTTGTCACTTTGTATTTTGCATGGTGTCTCTCTCTCCACCCTGGTGGCCTGAAAACACACGCCCAGCATCTGGAAGTTGCTGTGCTGATGCCGTGTTCTCCAAAGCCCCAGGCACATGTTGATGAAATAATGGGATATAGGCCTTTGTTGTTACTGTTGTTGTTACTTTTAGGGGATGGAGTTAAACGTAGACCTTTGGAATTCACGAAATAAGGTGTGACGTTTATAAGATAAAGTCCCTCTCCTGAAACCCTCCCCCACTCCAAATGCTAGTGGCTTGCATATCTTCATTATGATTTGAAGGGTTGTACAACATAGGCCTTGATTAGGAACATCTCAGTTCCTAACAGTTTCTGAAAAAATAACAAACAAAAACAAAACCCTCAATACCTGAGCATTAAAAAATGTCCTTAAATATGAAGTGGTGGAAGGATTTCCTTATGCACAAGCCCTCCTTTAACTTAGTTTTAATTTAGAGAAATTAAGAAAATTTCACCATGGAAAAGAGGAGGAGGGGGTGGGGGGACCGAGGAATGGGGATGGAGAAGAAGGAGAAGAAAGAAAAGAGTTTGCTGCTGAGCCGAGAATTCAACTAGAAAGCCAAGGCCCAGCTTGGAGCAGAGTTTTATGGCTAAGTTATAAACTCTGAAAGTAGGGCTTTCTAATGGAAATGTTGACAGACTCTCCCCTATAACCAGGCTAGCGGATGCCCGCTGTAATGTACTGTGTAATTTATAGGAGTCACCTGTTAAGCCATCTGGGAAAGAAAATTTCCCTTCTTTTAAAATGTTAATAACTTGATTAACCTTTTGAACTTCATCATTATTCCAAATGGAGTCCGTGTGAGTCAATTGCTGCTACACAGCCAATTTGTATTTGCAGATAAAATTTGAGATTAAAAAAATCCATGCTGACTGGTTTTCTTGCTCTTAAACCTGTAGGAAAATGAGTTGTTAAGGGAGAGCCCACACCCTGATGCTCAACTTCTGCAAAGTCCAGCAAGTTAGTGTCTCCTTGTACATGAAGCCCTATGGGTGTTTATCTTCTCTTCCTGCTTCCTCCCCCATGGCTTTTCAGGCAAGAAACTGGGAACTGAGCTCCCTCGTACCCTCAAGGAAAACAGATATTGTTCACTTTGGGAACCTTGACTCTATAACTGTTTAATGGATTGCTAAATGGCTCGTAAATATGGTTTTATGACTTCTACACTTGGAGATTTGAATATCATATATGAATTCCCCTGTTCTCCTAGATTGTTCCTTTTTTCATTTTTTATTTTACTCTCATTCTTTACCAAAGCATTCTTCTAGAATCTCTCTATTCTCAGCATCCATTCCCCAATTAGCCCCCAGGCTGGGCTCCACCAGCTTGCCTCTGTAATTCTCCAGGATCTCTCTACGGGCCTTTTTAACCTTACAGAACAAAATCTTACTGAATAAATCTGTTAGCGTTAGAATTCTCTCAGACAGCGGTGGGGTAACTTAATGAATACTAGTTTTGATCATATAGGATGATTTAGTACTTTTTGAAAATGAAATTGCATAGCTGGGGTGTTCTGATTTGAGAATGCCATTTCACACACAGATCAAGGGTGCCTGGGTGGCTCAGTCAGTTAAGCATCCGCCTTCAGCTCAGGTCATGATCTCACGGTTCGTGGGTTCAAGCCCCACATCAGGCTCTATGCTGACCTCTAGCTCAGAGCCTGGAGCCTGTCTTCAGATCCCGTGACTCCTTCTCTCTCTGACCATCCCCTGCTCATGCTGTCTCTCTCTCTCTCAAAAAGAAATAAAAACATTAAAAAACTTAAAAAAACAAACAAACACAGATCAAGGCCCTCTTATTGAATTGTTTTTTATTGTTGTTTAGTTTCTCCAGGCTATTTTACTGGTAATCTGGGTCACATGTGTTTTTATGTGAGGGACACATTGCTTTCTATAGTATATGATACTCTTTTTTTCTTTTTAATGTTTATTTTTTTAAAATGTTTTTATTTATCTTTGATACAGAGAGAGAGCATGAGAGGGGGAGGGGGAGAGAGAGAAGGAGACACAGAACCGGAAGCAGGCTCCAGGCTCTGAGCTGGCTGTCAGCACAGAGCCTGATGTGGGGCTGGAACCCACGAACGTGAGATCTGACCCGAGCCGAAGCCGGAGGCTTAACTGACTGAGCCACCCAGGCGCCCCTAATGTTTATTTTTAAGAGAGAGAGAAAGACAGAGTGTGAATCAGAGAGGAGCACAGGAGAGAGGGAGACAAAGAATTCGAAGCAGGTTCCAGACTCTGAGCTGTCAGCACAGAACCTGATGTGGGGCTTGAACCCATGAACCATGAGACCATGACCTAAGGCAAAGTCAGACACTCAACTGATTGAACTACCCAGGTGCCCCATATGGTATATGATAGTCTTAGGTGATCTTCGTTGGTTAAATCAGGAGATCCTTTTCCCCCTAGACCTCTTAAGTGGTTGTACCCAAAGTAAGTCATATAGAAACAACTATCTTAAGAAATGTAATCCTGGAAGAGCCAATCATGTTAAGAGACAGCCCCACAATTTCCTCCAACGCTTTGATATGAGAGAGAATGCTTACCAAAAGGACATACTGCCCAAGAAATTAGTTGTCTGATGGGAAGTAAGTTTATGGAATCCTCTTGAACCTTATGGTAATTTTGTCTCTTTTTGTCCTTAATGAAGGCAACTGATCATTCTGGTACTGAAAGGTCCTTCATTCCAGAAAACTCTCAGTTCTAGGCAAAACTAGGACAGTTGACCATCTTCTTCTTCTTCCTGAGAAATTTCTTATTCTCTTTCATTACCTGATTGTATGACCACAAAGAGAAGATAGAACTGTATATATAAGACTTGGTATAAGGAATGATTTTCTAATTGCTAGCATATACACAAATGATTGGGCTTTCTTGAAAGACACAGAAAGCTCTTTGTCACTGGGAATGTTCACGCAGGAGTTGAATGGCTACCTGCAAGAAGCTTGGGGGTGAGTATTCCTACATTGGCCAAAAGACTCAATGATCTCTAGTGGTCTTTCTACTCTAAATTTAAAACAAAAATTATAGGTGGCTCCAAAAGACAGAAGCATGACAACTATAGGTGGACACATTGGGAATCTTAAATTCTGGAGCTTTTCTGTGCTCTGTGTAAGTTTTGTGTTTTTTGTTAATCTGGTTTCATATCTTGCCTGAAGTTCTGTGTGAATGTGTATAGTGCTATGCTATTTTGTAAAACAGTGTATGCTACTTGGATTCTGACGGCCTCTTTGATTTTTAAACACTCGTTCTTCGATTGAGTGGAGCTGGGGCTCTTCATTTGAAGATGATGGTCATTTTTGCCTTGACCATTTCTCCACTGGAACCATGGTTCCCACTTGCAGTTTGATGTGATTCACCCTTCACATACTCTAACACATGTACATTTAACAGCTGTGTGAAGAGAGGCCTCAAAATGTTGAGAGGAAAAGTTTACAGTGAGATGGTGTGGCACAGCCAAGAATGCAAAAGTAAAAACTCTGGCTCTGAGTCCTTTCTTCTAATGACTAGACACCACTCTCTCACTGGAACGTATTTGATTTTAATGCCTTAAAGGGGCACAGGGAACTGACTGGCTTACAGAACTGAGAAATACTATTTCTGATGGATCAGCACAGCCTTCCCTGCCACTTTCTTGAGGGAGCTTTTAATCTTCATTTTTTTTTAATTAAAAAATTTTTTATTTTTATTTTTGAGAGACAGAGACAGCATGAGCAGGGGACGGTCAGAGAGAGAGAGGGGGAGACACAGAATCTGATGACAGGCTCCAGTCTCTGAGCTGTCAGCACAGAGCCTGATGCAGGGCTCAAACCCACGAACTGTGAGATCATGACCTGAGCTGAAGTTGGTCGCTTAACTGACTGAGCCCCCCAGGCTCCCCTAAGCTTCTTTGATAAAGTCCCTCTCCTCCCTTTTCCTTTCTCTCCATACCTCTTCTTCCCTACGTCCCTCCTGAATGTTTTGGATGGAAGTTTATTCTAATATAAGTTGTTTAAAAACAACAGAAATTTCTAAGTACTTAAAAGTGTTTACCACTGTGTAGAATGATAAAGAATCTAAATTAGGTGGTTTTTTTTAGGAGTTCATGTCTTCTTGATGTCTCTATTGAGATCTTAGAGGAAGGGATCTGAAAACAAACATACTTTTATTTTTCTGTGTCTACACTGAGCTTACCCTCCTTGAATTTTCAGAGAAGTTTCTTGGTTTATTTAATCCCAAACTTTCCGAACTCCATTCTTTTCTCTATTTCACTTTGTTACCCTTCATCTTCTCACCCCAGATGGTTGGGTTCTCTTTGATGTCATTGGAAATTCTTTCTTTTATTCATTAAGCATTTACTGAGCACCTGCTACATTCTTTGTATCCTGCTGGCTTGAGATAGTAAAATAAGTCATGTCCCTATTAGATCTTCAAAGATCTCACTTTGATATAATGGTGGTGAGAGAGAGAGAGACTTCTCCAAACAACTAACAATACTATAATTTGATACATTTTGAAAACTCCAGAAAGTAGGCATTAGACTTTTCTAGAACAGGCAGAGAGGCAGTCACTCTTTGCCCATTAACATGATTTGCTGGTCACTTATTTTCCCTGCTGATATGATCTTAACTATGTTGTAGATTAGCAAATTCAAGCTTATATTTTCCCTTTAATAAATCAGATCACTTGGATTGAATTGCATCAATATTGTTTTTTTAGATCTGATTTCTGACCTTTGTTTTGGTAAGATGCAATGAGTTCATATTTTGGGCCATCTTAAAAAATCTCTATGAAATTTGTCATTGTATTTTTGTAATAAGGTATTTAAAAAATACTTTAGGGGCAGTTGGTTAAGTGTCTGACTTCAGCTTAGGTCATGATCACGCGGTCCATGAGTTCGAGCCTCATGTCGGGCTCTGTGCTGACAGCTTAGAGCCTGGAACCTGCTTCAGATTCTGTGTCCCCTTTTCTCTCTGCCCCTGTCCCATGCTCTATCTCTCTCTGTCTCTCAAAAATGAATAAATGTTAAAAAAAATTTTTTTTAAATACTTTATACAATGTTTTGTTTATCACGACCCAAGGGAGATTTTTTTCCATGCTCAGAATTAGAAGCAGTTACTTATTTTTAGAGAACGAATTTCTTTTTAGCTTCTAGAGATTGTCACATAGTTCAGTCACTCTTATCCAATACATATATCCCCTCAACTAGACATCTAATCCAGTGTTTTTCAACATTTTATCCTGTATACTGTGTAAACTAAAAATACATTTTACATTGCGACCTAGTGCAAATATCTATATGTATATGTATAAACACACAAAAGTCATTAGAAATAGTTTCACAAAGCATACTAATTTCTTCTGCAATGCCCTACATTTCTTATTCTCTTCTGTTCCAACGCATCCCATCCCATTTCATTCCATTCCTTCCCAATGTCTTAAAAATGCTGGTCAAAACTCATAAATTGATTTTTACAACTCTTCAGTGAGTTGTGACCCACAGTTTGAGAAACACTGATTCAATCATTTTCTTGAACATTTCTCCCTATAGACAACTTGATACTTCCCAAGGAAGCCCATGTTATCATTGGAAAATTTGTAGCTCCTCTTTCAACAGAGCTTAAACCTGCCTCCTTGATAGATCTTTCCCAGTATCCTTCTGATTCTGTCTTTCATGCAGAACAATCCAATCCTTCTTATTCCTGACCACTCTTCTAATATTTGAAGAGAATGGACCCCCCTGTACCCCCAAAAACCCTCCTCACCCACTTATATTTGGTTGTGTCTCCAGCAAGAGGCTTGGTGGCCAGATGTCAATAGCTGAAGAAAAGTGTTAGGCCAGGGCAATTAGAAATGTTCCCTGAAGCATTTGAGTAATTTGAAGGAAAGTGTTGCTTTTTAAAAATGTGCTCAATTTAACTGAACAATTGCCCCAATTCCCTACTTTACTTCAGCTGTGGAAAACCTGGCCCAATTTCTGCTACATATTGATTTTGCTCAAAGGTGGCAAGTGACAACACAGCCATTACATAAATGACATGAGAAAACAGCCTTCTTCCCCTAAGGTATTTAGCACACTCCACAGATGGCAACGACCTAATTCAGTCCAAAGAAGAAACAAGTGAAATCATTCACTCAATTACTTTCATTGGGTTGAGGCAGTGTGGCTCTCTCTCGGCTTTCCCAGAAGAAAAAATCCGTCCTGAAACTGCCATGCACGGGCAATTTCATTACAACAGAGTTCCAGTCACCTCTTATTTTCTTAAACTTGTATTATTGAAAGATTAGTCTTCTGTTTATGGTTACATTGCCAAGTATCCAAAGCAGAACCCTTTCCTTCATTCAGAGTTAATCGAACTGAAATGGACATGGCATTACCAAGGCCCATGGCCCTATGAGATCAGGAGAATTACTCAATCTGTACCACTTAGCATAGAAATTTTCGAAAAAAAGTTAGGATAAATTGACAAAGATTTCTTGCTTCAGAATAGAGAGTTCAAAATGCAGTTCAGAAAAACTTTATTATTATTACATGCTGTAATGGGAAAGATTAAAATGTTGAATGGCTGGATGGTAGAACTCACTTAAGCGATGGCTAAACCTAATGTTGAGAGGTGACCAGAGTATTCGCTTTGTTCTTGTTTTCTATAGAAAAAGTAAACAGCAAATCTGTCTCCTTGAGGGAAGTCTTGGAGAGAATAATTCTCTAAATTGACTACAAATTTTTCTAAAATATGTTGGTTTTGAGAGGAACCTCCTTGTCTTTTATAGTCCTTTAGCTGAATTCCAAAGAACTTTAATTGAAGCTCAAGAATAAAACACGGATATTTAACCAACTGATGAGGATGAATTAAGAATTAGCATGTATTTTCTATTTTCATAAGATTTAAGTTTTGCGATAGTTCTTTGCTGTTTTCAGATCCTTTACTTTAAGGTGGTTTCATTCAGAAAACATACTGAGGAGAAGAGCAATCACCCCATTAACAATCTTTTCTTCTCTGTTTCTCTTTCCCATTTCTAGTTTGTGTCGTATTGCATCTTTCTCAGTTTAGTTTATTCTTGGCTAGGATTTCTTACATTTAATTTCTTTATTAATTTGAATTTATGCTTTTCAGTTTGGGCTAAGAGCTTTGCTAAAGTCTTGGCTAAGATCTAAGCCCTTTGACAACAGAAGGCCAAGGATGGTGTGAGTATGGGAACTAAGTGGGAAAAGAATAGAAATCTGTGTTATTTCCCATGATGCCATTTATCAGAAGGGAGTGGTGTTCCTGGGATTGGTGAGAGATGATTTCTTACAAAGGGAGATGTGGCTTTTTGAACACAGATGGTACTCTCAGCTGGGTGGATCTTTAAATAAACATGAAGGACAAAAACCACATGATGATTTGGGAAGGAATAATGAATATTATTAGCCTAATCTTCATTTACTAGCTGCTTTCATTTTATTTATCCATCTTGCTTTGACATGGTTGCGAAAAATCAAGATTTGGACAGACTCATTCTAGGGATTGCAAGGCTGAAAATATCCTGCAGATGGATATTTTTTGGCACATGTGATGTTAAAAAATAAAAACAGTCATGATAAAAACTTTCAGGAGAATAGAACAGAAGGGGACTTCTTCAACTTGATAAGGAGCAGGTACAAAACCCTACAGCTAACATCATCCTTACTGGTGAAAAACGGAGTGCTTTGCTCCTCACATCAGGAACAAGACAAGGATGACCTCTCTTACCACTCTTATTCCACAGAGCACTTGAAGTTCTGGTTAGTGCAGTAAGGCAAGAAAAGGAAATAAAAGGCATGCAGATTGGAAAAGAAGAAATAGCACTGTCCCTATTTGCAGATAATGTGATGTTTATGTAGAAAATTTGAATCTACCAAAAAAGTCCTACTGAGTAAAGTCATAGGATACAAGATAAACATACAAAAATTAATTGTATTTCAATACAGTAGCAAGGAATATGCAGATGCATGTTTTTTATAGTTGCAAAAAAAATCCTCTTAGTCATAAATCTAATAGAACATGAAGAGAACTTATAGGCTGACAAGTATAAAACATTGATGAAAAACATAAGTAAATGGAAATGCAGTATGTTCATGGATTGGAAGACCTAACATACTAAAGGTATCAGTTCTCCCCAACTGACGTAGATTTTAATGCAATTCAAAGAACTAGAATAATTTGTTTAAATATTAAAAAAAAGTTTAATGTTTATTTTTGAGAGACTGAATGTGAGTAGGGGAGGGGCAGAGAGAGAGAGGGAGACAAAATCTGAAGCAGGCTTCAGGTCCCAGCTGTCAACACAGCGGGTTCGAACCCAGGAAGGACTGTGTGGTCATGACCTGAGCTGAAGTCGGACACTTAACCGACAGAGCCACCCATGCATGCCCCCACCGTAATTTTTTGAAGATGTAGAAAAGATAAGTCAAAATTGTGTGGAAAGGCAGAGGGACTAAAATAGTTAATATACTTCGAAAAGAAGAATCGTGTGGGAGGAATCAATGTACCCATTATCAGGGTTAGTTGTATAATTACGAAAATCAAGACTGTGTGGTATTAGCAGTGGGAGAGGCACGTCAATAAATGGAACAAAATATAGAACCCAGAAATAGACTCACATAAATATTCCCAACTAATTTTTGATGAAGGTGCAAAAGCAAAGGTGCTGAAACAAGTAGACACCCAGGCACACAAAAAAATGAGCCTCACCCCGAGTCTTATGTTTTATATAAAAAAAAAATTTTTGAGGCACCTAGGTGGCTCAGTGGGTTAAGTGCCCTACTTGGGCTCAAGTCATGATCTCATGGTTTGTGAGTTTGAGCCCTGGGTTGGGCTCTGTGCTGACGGCACAGAGCATGGAGCCTGCTTCGGATTTTGTGTCTGTCTCTGTTTCTCTGCTCCTCCCTGCTTGCATCCTATCTCTCTCTTTCTCTCTCTCTCTCTCAAAAATAAACACTAAAATAAATCTTGAAAACAAAGGAAAAATTCTAGTTATTAGGTTTGACCCCAAAACATGATCTATAAATAATAAATTAAATAAACTGGATTTCATCAAAATTAAAAGACAAATGCTCTGTGAAAGACTTTAAAAGAAAGACAAGCTACAAATTGGCTGAAAATATTTTCAAACTACATTTTATTTTACAAATGAATAGTATCTAGAATATATGAAGAAATCTCAAGACTCAAAAAAAAAAAAAGACAAAAATAAAATCAAGTTGGAGAATGAGCAAAAGATATAAAGAGACTTTTACCAAAGAGGATATACAGATGGCAAAGAAGCACATTAAAAGATATTTAAAATTATTAGCCATTAGGGAAATGCAAATCAACACCACAGTGGGATATTACGACACACGTGGCAGAGGGTTAAAATAAACAGTAGCATCAAATGCTGACACAAGTGCAGAGAAGTTGGATCACTCCTACGTCACTGTCAGGAGCGTAAAATGGTACAGCCATTCTGGAAACCAGTTGGCAGTTTCTTAAAAATCTAAATTTGTAACTAACGTACCACCTAGCAGTTGTACTCCTGAGCATTTATCCCAGAGAAATGAAAACTTTTGGTTGTTTAAGAGAGTATGTGAATGTTTATAGCAGCTTTATTCATAATAGCCCAAATTTTGAAACAATATAGATATTTTTAAATGGGCAAATGGTTAAACTGTGGTATACCCACACCAGTGAATAGTACTCAGCAATAAAAAAAAAAAGAACAAAATACTGATAAATGTAACAGTACTGATGAATCTCCAGAAAATAACCCAGAGTGAGGAGGGAAAAATTCCTGAAAGCTTACATACTATGATTCTATTTCTATAACACTTGTGAAATGCCAAGATTATGGGAATGGAGAACAGATTAGGGGTTGTCAGGGATTCAGGAGAGAGTGGGAGCCGGAAGTGGTTGAGGTTATAAAAGGGTGATTTGAAGGACTCTTGTGGTGATGGAAATGTTCTGGTATCCTGACTATATCAATGTCAACACTCTGGTTGTTTTGTTAGAATGGTCTTTCAAGATGCTACCTTTGTGGAAAGCTAGGTTAAAGATATATAGGATCGTTGTATCATTTGTATTATTTCTCACAACTGTATATGAATCTATAATTATCTCAAAAGAAAAAGTTCAAGTATTTAAAGTTTCATTTCATCAGGACCCCTACTATTTTCAATTTAATTCATTAGATTAGCTCTCACTAATTTCAATTTAATTTCAACTATTTTCAATTTAATTTCAAACCTAATAGTTTGGTTTATACAGTTTTGTTAATCTGACACCTGCAGGCATGAGAAAGAGAGGGGGAAAAAAAAGAGAGTATGGGATCTTGTTGATAAAATACACAGAAGAACATGGAAACCAATTTGACAATAAACTATTATTAAAAAAATAAAAATAAATAAAAAGAGAAATGTTGTACATGCCTCCCCTCCCCCCAAAAAAGAAAGCTCAATATCACTCATCATCAGGGAAATACAAATCAAAGCCACAATGAGATATGACCTCACACCAGAGTGGCTAAAATGAACAAATCTGGAGACTATAGATGTTGGCGAGGGTGTGGAGAAACAAGAACCTTCTTGTACTGTCGGTGGGAATGCAAACTGGTGCAGCCGCTCTGGGAAACAGTGTGGAGGTTCCTCAAAAAATTAAAAATAGAACTCCCCTATGACCCAGCAATAGCACTGCTAGGGAATTTACTCAAGGGATACAGGAGTGCTGATGCATAGGGGCACATGTACCCCAATGTCCATAGCAGTGCTCTCGACAATAACCAAATTATGGAAAGAGCCTAAATGCCCATCACCTGATGAATGGATCAAGAAGATGTGGTATATATATACAATGGAGTACTACATGGCAATGAGAACGAATGAAATAATGCTATTTGCAGCAATGTGGATGGAACTGGAGGATATTATGCTGAGTGAAATAAGTCAGTCAGAGAAAGACATATGTTTTCGCTCATCTCTGGATCGTGAGAAACTTAAGACTATGGGGGAAGGAAGGAGAAAAAAGTTACAAACAGAGAGAGAGGGAGTCAAACCATGAGAGACTCTTAAATACAGAGAACAAACTAAGGCTGAACAGAGGGTGGGGAGAGGGGAAAGTGGGTGATGGGCATAGAGAAGGGCACTTGTTCGGATGAGCACTGGGTGTTGTATGGAAACCAATCTGACAATAAATTATATTAAAAATAAATAAATAGTTAAAACACCTCAAAAAAATACACAGAAGAAGTGCCATGTAGTGTTCCTCTATTGGGGACAGATGCATTCTTTTTAGAAAATTGGGTGGGTTTTGGAAATATTATTTTTTTCATATTAGATCCATACTGGGAACGGGGTCGTATTTGTCATAACACATTATGCTATAAGGATTTTTGCATATATCTCTCCTTCATTAAATTCCTTGAGGGCCAGGACCATGATTTGTTTGTTCTTTATATTATTTTCCATATATCTTCTTTCCTCCTATCATAGAGGCTTAATTGAGAATTTAACGGGGGAGAGAACAGATTTCTGAGTTGTTTAATAACAGCATGATCAAAATACTAACCACAAATACCCATGATCTAGTAACTACCTTTCTAACCTTAATTTGCATGACTTCCTTCCAGGCTGCGTACATGTTAGGGAGTTTTCTCAACTTGCTTTTGCCCACACTGTTTCCTTTGTCCAGTATTCCCTCCTCTGTCCCCACATATCTGACTTCTATTGATCTTTCCCTGTTCAGTGTAAAGGACACCTCTTTCAAGAAGTCCTCTATTTTACAATTTGTATTTCTCGTTACTTTCGACCTTGTAGGGGCATTAGGTTTTTCCCTGTGCCACTTGGCAGCTGATCGTTGCTGATCCTCATACAGAAATGGGTTTACTGTGCTGCCCACAGCAGACACCATAAATGTATATTGAATGAGAAAAGAAAGAAATCAGAATGCACAGTCTAGTGTTAATGGAGGCTCTTATGTAGCCAAATAAAAATGATAGGAAGCTAGAAAGGAGAATGGGTGAGAAGTAATAGACAATGTTAAAATATCGCTAGGCTGATTTTACCTGGCATCAGTAGAGAGTAAGCTGCTCACCACAGCCAGTTTCATTGTAAATCATGTAACAGACCTTGTAGAAATGCCAAGATAGTAGAAGTCAGCTTAAAGCACTGAGCTCCAAGACACGCTTGACTTGAAACATTGTTTACTTTCTTCATTAGGAGCTAAAGAGAAGCAAGTACAAGGCAGCGGGTAGCAATTACCTAATATCTTTGCAGAAAGAGAGATTTTTCAAAATGTGCTTTTCTCACTAATCCTTGAGGGGAAATGAGGTTTATTTATGGTGTCAGAAGAGAACAAGGCATTAATAGTAAAAGATTTTATATGACTTCATGTTTTTAGGAAAGTCATTTGTTTACAAATCCGACTCAATCAAACCCAAAGGTATTTAATATAGTCCAGATTTGAATGTCATCTGATTTTGCACCCAAACTTCAGACTAGAGGAAGTAATTATGATAAAGTGCATATGTTGATGTAAGAAGATATGGATTATAAGTATTTCCTTACCATAGATGAAAATCTTAGAGTTAGACCATCCTATAATCCAGAAAAAGAATGGAATAATTGAGCACATTTCTTCCCTCTTTCACTTTGACTAAAATTGTATGGGGGTAATGGAGTTGTCTAAGTTACAGAAGTATTTTACTTGATAATTCAAAATTTATTTGATAATTCAGAATAACAGTCTTTTGACCAAGATGTAATTTTGTAAATAAGGTAAATGACTGAAGTTCAGTTGTATGAAAATGAGTGGTTATGGTTATTTTTATTTTTCAAAATATGTTTGCAGTGTTTGTTTTATTTTATCCTCCTTTCAATAATCTCATGGTTTAAGAAGGGATGATGATGATGATGATGATGATGATGATGATGGTGATGATTATTTTTACTCTAGCCAACTAAGACCTAAACAAAGGAATACCCCCAAACAGGGTATTAGATTTTAGAGCTGGAAGGAATCTCATGAGACCCTATCTGTGGAAGCATTATCGTATGTTGTATCATGTGGTTGATTCTGCAGTCTTTTGGACCAGCTGCCTTGCTTTAAGATGTGTGGAGTTACTCTCCTATTTTGCAGGCAAAGCATCTGAAATTTGACCAGTTTGTGCTTTGGCCAACGTCACTTGGCTGGGACATGGTGGTAACAGCATACCCATTGGGTATTAGGCAAGAGAGCTGCTCCCAGATTTTATTCTGCATCTGTTAAGTTCTGGTTCTAGGACATCTAGACTCACTTGTGTATCACAACTTCCTACCTGAATCTGTGGAGAGGTATGACCTGAAAAAGGCACTGGGAACCTGATGGGAAGCAGTAATAACCTTGGCTGTCAGAACAGTGGCAAAATGTCATGGAAAGAACTGTGCATGATACCAGGAAGCAAGGCCTTGCCTGAGGTCACAAGACAGCTGAGCCCTTGGATAGTGCATTTGTTAAACAAGCAACTCTCCTATTAAAGACACCAGCACCTTGACTGAGAATTCTTGGAGTGCTGACAAAGTTATCACAACTCACAGAGAGTGGAGACCTGTCACCCAACTCCCTAGAGGACAGCAGATACAATAAGCTTAAGTATAAGGGGGCTGTAAAGAAAAGTCTTCTGGAAACTTCTAAAGCAAAATTTCTAATCTTAGAAAATGGAGCACCCAAGACAGCAGATTTCTTCAGTGAATTTAAACTTTATTTTATGAACAGAACCATCTAGTCAGACTTGCATGGGTGGGGGTGAAGGTTCTTTTTACCATAAGAACCGTAGAAGAATAGTGGGGGGATTTACTTTATGCTTTGGATTAGGTGAGCCCTCTCAAGGTTCTTTTCTGATTCTTAAGCTACAGTTTTGGGAGTCGCTTAACAGAAAGCTTTTACGGGAATTGTTGTCAACTGCATAGCAGTCGGTTGCTGTTATTCCTCTATGCTGATTGTTTTGTTAGTAATCAAGTGGCAGATTAATTTCAACAGCTGTTAATTTGTGCTTTATCCATATCTTGGCTCCAAGAAAGTAACACCTTTGTGATCCCTCATTTTAGGGTCTCAGAAGTTGCTTGAAGACCCTCTGTGGAGAGATTGTGCTATGTTTTTTTCAGAGAGAAGGAAAGCTTGTTGGCAGGGTGGAGACGGTGGGCAGCCTGGGAAAAGGAGAGCTATTTCGCAAGCCGGGAACTAGTGCGAGCCTGTGGGCCCTTCGGCCCTGAACAGCCCTGAACGGGGAGGGCTTCATGGTTTACCCAAGCAGCTTGGCCTCCAGATGTCAGAGCTCCGAGCTGGGGCAAAACCGCATGTCCCCGCTTGGTCCGGAAGTGCTGAGCTACCTGTCTTTATGAGGACCTCCTGAGCTTGGACCTTACGCATATTTGCAGAGAGTGGTATCCATGGAAGATGAGAGGGCTCTCTCCAAATGTGAGGACCAGGAAAAGTTCCTTGGCACCTCTGAACAATCCTGAGGACAATGGAAGGGGACACCAGTAATAACAGAAATCACATTTCTTGACATTTCAGTGGCATCTGATAGAAATCACTTTGATTTAGAGAAAAAAATGTGACATCAAGTCTACCTATCAATATAACAAAACTGACAGTATCTGGACAGTTCTTTAACATTTACACTAATTTATGCATGTGATCTTATTGTGTCCTAATAACTCTGTAAAGGAGTTAGTGTGGTTATGTTCATTTTATAAGTGATATTCCCAAGGTCCCAGAGTGGGTAACTGACAGTATAGCTTTTGTTGCTTTCACTCCCGAGAAGGGATCCCCTACTTCTTGTCTACGCTGTGTCGTGCACCCCCCTCCTGGGGAAGAATGGGGGGCCCACTGTGTCGGGAGCCAGGAGACAGATGATGAGTATGCTCTGAGCTTCTGTTCCAGAAACTGTGACTAGCCATTACAGAGTTTGACTTTTTAATTTCTTTTTATATTACGGAATCAATTTAACAGGTATTGTAAAGTTCCAGGTCCTGCGTGGTGCTGAGGACGTAGTGGATACCATGATGGGTGTGGGTCTGTGTCTCCAGAAAATTTATTCTTTGTTGGAAGCAGATCAACAAAACCCATGTTAGAAGTAAACATAAAAAAGTTAGTTATGGACTCTGATGATGGCATGCCATGAAGAAAATAAACAGGGTCCTGGAATAAGGAGAAAGGACTATAAAACAATCTGAGGTATATAATTAAAAAAAAAAACAAAACCTCTTCTCCTAGGTCCCACCTCAATTTCCCCCATGGTACACACCCTTTAACATCTTTCTTCTAAAACAAATATATGCAAATACATATGGCTGCTTAGTTTTTATAAAAATAGAATAATGCTATACATAGTACTTTAAACCTGCTTTTCTTTTTTCAGGATACATGATGGATACCTTTTATGATAACACACTTAGATCTGCTTTGTTCTTTTAAATTGCTGCATTGTATGGTTCCATAATATGAATGTATTTGGCTATTCTATTGATGGTTACTCAGGTTGTTTCTAGCTTTTCTGCAGTTACAAGCAATACTGTAATAAATATTTAAAAATTTTGGGGGGGGTGCCTATGTGCCTCAGTTGATTAAGTGTCAGACTTTTGATTTCCACTCAGGTCATGCTCTCATGGTTTGTGGGATCGAGCCCCACTCTGGGCTTCGTGCTAACAGCACAGAGCCTGCTTGGGATTCTCTCTGCCCCTCCCCTGCTCACGTGCACATGCGCAGGTGCTCTTTCTCAAAACAAATAAACTTAAAAGATGTTTTTATTTTTAATTGATATATAGTTGACATATGGTATTAGTTTTGGGTATATAACATAGCGTTTTGGAAGTTCTGTGTATTATGAAATGCTCACCACTGTCTGTGTGGTCAGCCTCTATCACCATTCAAAGTTATTGTAATATTATTGACTATATTCCCTATGCTGTCCTTTTTATCCCTGTGACTCATTTATTTTATGACTGGAAGTTTGTACTTCTTAAGCCCTTTCACCTTTCACCTGTGTCCCCTTCTATCTGGCCACCATCAGTTCTCTGTAGTTAGGGGTCTATTTCTGTTTTCTTTTTTCCTTTGGTTTGTTTTTTTGTGTGTGTTTTTAAAAATTTGTTTTTTATACGACATCCTTACATATTGATGCTTTTCTTTTTGTTGGAAAGAGTCCTAGGTATTATAGCTGGTCCCAAAGTTGTATTCCTTTTAAAACTTACATACTGTCAGGCTACTCTTCATAAAGTTTGTGGCCACGTGCTCTCTCAGTCCTCGATATTCTCAATCTTCTTCATTTTTTCCAATCTTATAGGTGAAGAATAGAATCCCATTGTTCTTTTGACTTAGTTCGGCAACTAGAGCTCACAAAACTTTTCATAGGTTTATCGATCATAGCTTTTGCCCATTCTTTTGTTGCATCGTTAGTCTTCTTACCGGTGTATGGGCGCTCTGCACATGTGAGGGGTATTAATTCTTTATCATATGTGCTGCATATATTACCTTCCATTTTGTCATTTGCCTTCTGGCTTTGTCTTAGCATCATTGAAGGGTTTTAAGCAGGGCAGTCACCAGATTGTATTTGCATTTTCGGAAGTTCATTCTCAAGGACATGAGGGCTGATTGGAAGGAACAAGATGAAGCAGCTGGGTACCTATTGGGAATTTGTAGGCAAATGTGAGGAGGTACATTCAGTGGCATTGGAGAGGGAAAACAGATGTGAGACTATGAGGAAATGAAATGTATACAATGCTCGGACTAATTGAATGGGCTTGCAAGGGCAATTGAGGTTGACTTTCAGGCTTCTGAAGCAGGCAAGTGGGAGGGTTGGGGGGCATTTTCTGAGAGGACAACAGGCCATGTGTGAGAGTAGAGGTATATATAGCTTGGATTCAGATAGGGTTTGGGGATGTCTAAGGATGTTCAAGTGGAGAGAGTAGTAAGCTGATGGGTGTTGGGATCTAGCCCACGGGAGAATGGTCTAGGCAGAGGAGTGGGGCCAGGATTTGGCAGCACACAGACGACGCCTGACTACAGACATGGTAGTGAGAGAACTTGTCTGTGAGGTAACGGGGACTCTGAAGGGCATAAGGATCTGAGGAGGAAGCCCATAGGACTGCCATGTTCAAAGGGTTCGCTGAGAAAAGGAGTTGGTAATGGAGGGTGTTTCTAGAACCTGGCAGGCTACTCCTTGCCTTTGACTGAGGGGGTCTCCAGACTGAAAGGAGGCCTGTGACGGTAGTCATGGCTCCTTCTCTTCATTCCCCGCTGCAGCATAGGTGTGATCCAGAGATTCTCACCAGCTCTTCTCCCACTGAAGGATATAGGCCTGTAGACTAACTGTGGCCACTCCAGGCTTCCAGCCAGGAAACCAACACATTCCCCACTGGGTCCCACTTCCTTCACATTCTTGGTCTTTTTCTGACCTCCACTGCAGGGCTCAATTTACCCTCTTAGTGAAAGGTGGTGGAATCTTTCACTAGCTCACTACAGCTTAATTTATGCCAAGGAAGTGAAATGAATTCTCCTTAACTAAGTTCCAGTGAATGAGCTCACCCCACATTTGGTTTTTGATTTAAAAGACAACTCCAAGATTTGGCCTGTCCTACAAATCCCAGAAAACTGGCTCCTGCCCATATGGAAATATTTGTTGTGTAAACTAGATTGATATGTAGCAATTTTAAAAATTACTTTTACTCAATTTTGTCCTTTGGGATTCAAGGAGTTCCAGGTGGCACAGAAAGAGGAAACTTGAGTGTTTGTCGCAGTTGATAGTGACACAGTTTACACAAGGACTTGTGAATGTAGACATGATCTAAGAAGCCAACGTTTATGGAAGAACAACACATGCTATGTAAAACACCTGGTCCCTTAAACAGGAACCTGATACTTTCTCAGTTATCCAAATGTGAGTTGGTCATTAACTCATAGTCTCTGGCTCGGTGGCTGTTTGTCTCTTCACTTTGATGCATTGAAAATTTGGCACAAATATACGGCCATCCATAGTTTAAAAGTGCCATGGCAAATGAGTCATAAACATTGAATGTTATGGTTGGCAAAGGCTTCAGAGACCATCTAGGCCCACCCCCTCATTTTTCAGGTGAGGAGACTGAGAATTAAAACTTGCCTATGGTCACATGACATTACTGGATTTTGTCCCGGTTCCCTGATCTCTGGTCCTATGCGGTTAATGCTGTCACTACCCCTCCATGCTGTCACTCAGGGGTAATCAAGAAGGGCTGGCTTCTTGACTCTTGTTCTCCACCTGTCCCTTCCCCTCCTCCAGTGCCTCCAAATAAACATACAAGTAAAACTACTGCTCTTGCTAAAAAAAAAATTAAGTCTTAGATATGGCCTCTGACTTCCGAACAAATGGCCACTCTTAAGAAAATTTCTTCTACACAGAAATTTTGGAGCCACCACTGACTTTGACCATGAGCATCTGGGTGATGATCTGGACCAAACTACAGGGCTTTCCACAGTTCCCCTTCCACTTTCTTCAACTCCCTTTTTATACCTTGCTCCAGTGATGTTGTATATAGTATATTTAGCACTTGCAGGGGATGGTTTTTTAAAAATATATCTCTTATCTATGCTGAACTAATTATTCAGCAGAATAATAATAATAGCCAGAAAAGAATTATTCAGCAGAATAGTAATAATAGCCAGAAAAGAGACATAGTAAAATTTTGATTTCTTGATGTATGTGTATATAATCATGTGAGTAAATTAAATAAGTAAATAAACCAAATATTATGCTACCAATTAGGAAAAAATAATGGATTAACACTTTTAATTATATTAATGTATTTTATGGTGAAAGGAGAAATCCTTATTTTGTTCTGAGACTGTTATCAATAATATTAGTTTCTATTTTTCAACCTTCTACAAATTTGTCAGTGACAAATTTATCTTCTTTGCATATTCAAGTTCAGTAGACAGTATAGCCATATTTGTCAACTTATCTTTACTCATAATTGATGGAAGAATACTTTTAATTAAGCCTAATTTCAGGTGGTTTTTTCATTTGAAGCAACAAATATGCAAATATTTAGGGAGAGTTTTCACACCTACGGCCAAGTTCTGTAGAAATTCATAAAAACCCAGTCATGGTATAACAAGAAAGGCAGTACTGTTCATGTTTATTTTTTCTTCAGACACATTTCTAGTGGCTCTTATATATTTCTCAGTAAGAACATTTCCACTAAAATATCTAAACTAGAAAATTCATGAGAAATCTCTATTATTTCTGTAAGAATTTACACAGTTGTGATTTTTCTGCAAAAATTATTTTAAAATGACTGAATGAAAGAGGACATTGATCCATGGTTTTAGAATAATGTGCAGTTCTTGGTGAAAATGAGGGAGTCAGATATTACTGTGTAATTGCTTTTGTCAATGTAAGACCAGTATCTTTTTGTGGTCTCTCTTGGTGTTCTTCAAAATTTGATTCTCTTTTCTAGGAAATACTCATTTCCTTATACTTTTATTTTTGCTTGGTTAATGCCCTTAAACTGTGTAAGATCTAAATGGATCAATTTTTAAGGCTTTATACCAGAAAAAAGATAACTGAGAAGAAGAAAAACTCATGGAAGAGAGAATAAAATTTGAGCGAATCCTCTTGTTCCATATTTTCTCTTGTGTCTTTTTGTGGTCGTAGCTTCAACTTCCTACGGAAATCCTTTTCATTATTATACGTACATTCTGCAGTGTTTCCCAACAGGGAAGTGATACTGGATTGAATTAATTGTTTTTTTACGCAAGTTCAAAAAAAAAAAAATCCAAGGGCCTATACAGAATGCCAAATTGAAGTATTTCAAGTTCTATTTCTTTGCCTTTACAATCACCTTGTTACCATTGTTTATTTTGAATCTAGTACATAAATACAGGAATATTTAATACCATGGGGTTGGAGCATTGACTTGTACCCAAAATCAACTTAAAAGATACTGAACTATTACCAACTTATTCTCAAAACAATTATTTGTAGCTGAGTCTATGTGTTGAGGGCTGACTACATACCTAAGAGTTTTCCAAATTCACTTTCATGAATAGTACAATATCTAGTGAGAATAATTAATAAATGTAGTAATTTGAGGCTTGAATATTAATGTCAAAACACAGCAGAAACTATAATAATTGTTTAGAACTTAGACCAACTAGTGCTTTTTTTTTTTTTTTGAAACGGTAGTTTCTCACTGACATTGTTTAGAATTGTGAGCACATGGTGATAATAAAAAGCATATAAACAGTTTAGTTTATCATTGTTTTTAAAGTCTCTACAAAAAAAATATACCCACAAGGTTGAGGTCACTCACTTTTCTGCCCTTCCTATGCCACCTCAGGGATTCCTTCTGATTTTAACTATGGGAGTGACCTGTGGGTCTGGCTGCTTTTCCAGAGATTATGCTTATTCCCCATTTCTTTGGCTTCCATGAGGAATTGGTGGGAAAGGAGAAAAGTCAACTTGTCACAGTAGATAAGGCAATCATTCCAACTACCTTCTGCCCTTTTGCTCTTCTCTGTAACAAAGAAATGTGAAGATTAAGTTAATACATACAAGTCAAGTATTTAGAACTACATCTAGCACATAGACAGTGCTCAATGAATTCTTGCCATGACTTGAAAGTAGAAGGAGAGGCAGGCTGTCTGGTTCTGGCAGCTCCTTGAATGGAGCTCACAAGACTTCTCACAAGACTCTTTTGAGTGTTAGAAGACTGGGTTTTCAGCAGAAGTTACTTCTTCTACCATGTCTAAGGAATCCTAACATTCTGTATGTGAAGATGAGGCATTTTGGAGGGAAGACATGACAAACCTTTGCATTAGGCATTTTCATCTCAGATGTGCTGTCATCTCTGAGGTTGAATCCTGCCTGAGTCCTAGGATTTCTCTTCAAGAACCTTCATCACCAACACTTTCTACAGAGTCCACCCTGAAAATGGGGCCTGTGCTTCTTTCAGCTTGGCCCTGGGAACTGGGTGTTCCATTGAGGAAAATAAAATAAGACCTGCCAAAAAGAAAATTTTTTCTCCCCAACTCTTTCCCCTTCCCCTCCCCATGAGTATGAAGGCTATTTGCCCATTTAGAAGAATTGAGGTATAATTTACATATGAGGAAACCATAGGTATTGTTTATTTCAATGAGTTCTGAAAGTTCTATCTATTGCTCAAACCAAGATATCATATATTCTCATCATCTTAAAATTTAGATCTAGTTCTCCAGACGTTGGCTATTGTACAAAGAATGTGGGACAGAAGGGAGATGGTGGAACTGTGGCTGGAGCAGTGAGGTGATAAGGTGTCTTAGCCTGCAGAAGAATGCTGACATCTCCCTGATAGGTGGATTCATGAATAGCCCTTACTCCAAAAGGAAACTTAGCTGAACTGAAAAGACTGAGAAATAAAGAATGTTCTTTAGATACAGTATTTTCAATGGTGTTGAGGAAATACTTCCTTACGTTCTTGCTAGAATAGGTAGTGTGAGCTTTGAGTCTTCCAGATTATGTAAAGAAAGTTTATGTTAATATCACTACTTTTTATCCTTGACTTGTACATGGACCAGAGTTCTAAGAGGCAAATGTTTGGTGTTGACCCACGGACTGGAGGAGCAGAGGCAGCTTTTGAGCAGAACTGGAGCTCCTTCAGTAATACTTGTGACTCATTGAAAGGCTGGTGAGCTTGGAATGTTTGTAATCCACATTGATAATGACAAAATCCCTATTGCCACACTAACTAATGAGATATAGATTCAAAGGAAAAACTTTGAAATTCATGGCTTGTCATGTATCAGTGAACTTCTGCCTAGCACCTTTTCATGTCTTTTAAAAAAAATATGTTGGCATTATGTAGCTGTGAAATTATGTAATCTTGATTTGTGTAGATTTGTGTAGTCTTTGTTACTTGAATCTGAGCTAAGGGAATGTTCTATTTTGCCAGAAACTCCCAGCTAGCTTAAATACAATGAAATAACAGCACACTATTAACACCGTATATGCTACGAGAAACTTAATGTTCAGCAGCTCAAAGGTTAAGCTTATAGTTTTGGAGTCTTGTGTGCTTATGTATACAGTAACATACTACTTATTTGATTGTTTTTAAAGTTTTAATTCCAATAAAGTTAACATACAGTGTTAGATTTGTTTCAGGTGTACAATATAGTGATCCAACAATTCTATACATTATTCTGAGCTCATCATGATAAGTGTACTCTTAATTCTCTTTGCCTGTTTCACCCGTTCCCTCCTCCCCTCCCCTCTAGCAACCAGCTGTTCTCTATATTTGAGTCCATTTTTTTGATTGTCCTTTCTTTGTTTCTTAAATTCCACATATGAGTGAAATCATGCAGTATTTGTCTTTCTCTGACTTATTTCATTTAGCATTATGCCCTCTAGTTCTGTCCATGTTGTTGCAAATGGCAAGATTTCATTCTTTTTATGGCTTAGTAATATTCCATTGTGTATATGTGTATGTGTGTGTGTACACACATTATATTACTAAGCCATAAAAAAGAATGAAATGAATAAAGAAGACATGGTGTATGTATATGTATATATCCACACACATACACATATATGTACACACACATATAAACATATACATGTAGACACACACACAGATATACACACACACTTATACACACACCATGTCTTCTTTATCCATTTATGAACACTTAGGTTGCTTCTATAATTTGGCTATTGTAAATAATCCTGCAGTAAAAATAGACAGGCATATATCTTTTTGAATTAATATTTTCATATTCTTAGATAGATACCCAGTGGTGGAATTACTGGATCATATGGTAATTCTGTTTTTAATCATTTTTTACACCCTCCATACTTTTTTTTTTAGTTCTTATTTATTTCTGTTCTGATCTTTATTATTACCTTCCTTCTGCTGCTTTTGGGTTTTGTTTGTTTTTCTAGCTTCTTCAGTTGTAAGTTTAGATTGAGATTTTTTTTTTTTTTTTTTTTTTTTTTTTTTTTTTTTTTTTTTTTTTTTTTTTTTTTTTTTTTTTTTTTTTTTTTTTTTTTTTTTTT
>NC_043714.1:39527898-39633842 GCF_006229205.1 Suricata suricatta
CGTGCCTAACATGTGACACGTTTTGAATAACGTTCTCCTTGCACTTGAATGCGCCCTCTACTGTTTATAATGGAACGTTCTGAATACATCTCTTGAATCCATGTGGTCCAATGTGTCATTCAAAGCAATTAGTTCCTTGTTGATTTTCTGTCCGGATGACTTATCCATTGATCTAAGTGGAGTGTTAAAGTCCCCTACTGTTACTGTATTACTATCAACTACTTCTTTTACTTTTCTTATTATTTACTGCTATATGTATTTAATTGCTCCCATGTTGAGTGAATAAATATTTATAATTATTATACCTTTTTGTTTTAATCCTTTATGATTAAGTAGAGTCCTTTTTTGACTCTTGTTACAGTCTTTGCTTTGAAGAGTATTTTGTTCAATATAAGTATTGCTACTTCAGCTTTCTTTTCATTCCCATTTGCATGATAAGTGCTTTCCATCCTTTCACTTTCTTTATATATTGAAAGAAAAAGAGTGAGTGAGAATGTGGGAGGGGCAGTGGGAGAAGGAGAGAGAGAATCTTAAGCAGGCTCCACGCACAGTGCAGAGTCTGATGTGGGGCTTGATCTGACAACTATGAGATCATGACCTGAGCTGAAATCAAGAGTTGGATGTTTAATGAACTGAGCTACCCAGGTATTCTTCCATCCTTTCACTTTCAATCTGCATGTGTCTTTCAGTCTAAGATGGGTCTCTTCGCGGCAGCATATAGATGGGTCTTGCTTTGTTATCCATTCCACTATTCTATATCTTTTAATTGATGCAATTAGATCATTTCCATTTAAGTAATCATTGATAGGTATGTATTTATTGCTATTTTGATACTTGTTTTATGGTTGTGTAGTTCTTTTCTGTTCTTTTCATCTCTCATGGTTGGTTGGCTTTAGTGATATACTTGGATTACTTTCTCTTTATTGTTTGTATATCTATTACTGGTTTTTCATTTGTGGTTACTAATTAGGTTTGTATATAACATTTTATGCATGTAGGAGTCTATATTAAGTTATTGTCACTTAAGTTTGAACCCATACTAGAAGCACTAAGTTTTTACTCTTCCTCCCCACTTCATGTTTTAGGTATATGGTGTTATACCTTGCATCCTTTTATTTCTTGACTCCTTTCCCTAATTTTTATAAATATACTTAACTTTACTACTTTTGTGCTTTCTGCTTTCCTTACTTCTTCTTTTGTCTTTGATCCACTCAGAGTCCCGTGTCAGGTTTCTTCAAAAACTGGTTTAGTGGTGATGAATTTGTTTCACTTTTGTTTATCTGGTAAATTCTCTCTCCTATTCTGAATGATAACCTTGCTGATTAGAGTATTGTTGGTTTCAGGTTTCTTTCTTTCAGCACTTGAAATATATCAAGCTACTCCTTCCTGGCCTGCAAAGTTACTGCTAAAAAAATCAGCTGATAGGGGCGCCTGGGTGGCTCAGTTAAGTGTCTCACTTCCGCTCAGGTCAGGTTCTCACAATTCGTGGGTTCGAGCCCTGTGTCAGGCTCTGTGCTGACAGCTAGCTCAGAGCCTGGAGCCTGCTTCAGATTCTGTACCTCCCTCTCTCTCTGACCCTCCCCTGCTTGTGCTGCCTCTGTCTCTCAAAAAAAAAATAAAAAAAAAATCAGCTTATAGACTTATGGGGTTTCTGACATATGTAACCATTTTCTTTTCCTTGGAGCTTTCAACAGTCTCTTTATCACTATGTTTTGCCATTTTAAGTACTAGATGTCTTGGTGTGAACCTCCTTAGGTTGATTTTGTTGGGGGCTCTTTATGCATCCTGGATCTGGATTTTGTTTTTTTCTCCAAATTTGGGAAGTTGTTAGCTATTATTCCTTCCAGTAAATTTTCTGCCCCCTTTTCTCTCTCTCCTCCTTTTGGGATCCTTATAATGCACATGCTATTACACTTGATGGAGTTGCAGATTCCCCATAACCTATTCTCATTTTTTTATTAGTCCTTTTTCTTTCTCCTGTTCAACCTGATTGCTTTCCATTTCTCTGTCCTCCAGGTTGCTGATCTGTTTTTCTGCTTCCTCTAGTCTATTATTTATTTTTTCTATTTTTCTGTATTTTTAAAGTTTATTTGTTTATTTTTGAGAGAGAGAGAGAGAGAGAGAGAGAGAGAGAGAGAGAGAGAGAGAGAAAGCGCGAGCGAGCGAGCTAGAGGGCAGAGAGAGAGGGAGACAGAGAATCCCAAGCAGGCTCTGTGCTGTTAGCACAGAGCCCAATGTGGGGCCTGAACTCATGAACCGTGAGATCATGACCTGCGCTAAAATCAATAGCTACTTGCTTAACTGAGCCATCCAGGCCCCTTGATTTTTGTGTACTTTTAATTCTGTTATTGAGTTCTTTTTCTCTGATTGGCTCTTTTTTTATGTTTTCTATCTTGTTATTGAGAGTTTCACTGAGGCTTCCACTCTTTCCTCAAGTCTCCTGATTATCTTTATGACTATTATTTTAAATTCCCTATCAGGCATATTACTTATTCCCATTTCATTTAGCTTTCCTGCTGGGCATTTGTCCTGTTTTTTAATTTGGGACATATGCCTCTATCTCCTCATTTTACCTAACTCTCTGTTTCCATGTGTTAGAAAAGTCAGCTCTGTCTCCTTTCTTTTCCTTTTTGAAAGTAGTGGCCTTGTGAAGAAATCCTGGAGTGCCCTGCAGTACAATGTCCTATGTTCACTAGAATCTGGCACCTCAGGTGTGTCTCCTGTGTGTGTTGCATGTGCCCTACTATTATGGCTGAACCACATTTGCCTTCAGTCTGCAATTGTGCTTTTTGCCTGTTGTGGGCAGGATTTTGGTCCCTGTGTTGTTAGTGGGCTAATCTGGGACTGCCTTGTGCTGGAGTTAGGTCAGGCCGGATGTTTTTCACAGCTGTGTTCCCACCATCCTGTAGGGTGTTCTCCCTGTGTTGTCTCATGAGAAGCTTTCGTTTGTGGGTTGGACCTGCAGTCAGACCCCACATCTGCCCCTTGCTCCTGCTGGGACTAGAGTCAGTGGTTTTCTTCCCTTATTCCTGGGCAGAGATCACTTTGGAGGTGGTGCTGACCCCTCTTGGAGCTGCTTGCACACACTGCTGTGCTTGTTGCACTCCTTTGGATGGACTCCTGCTGAGGGTGTGTTGGGCCCACAGAAGAACCTGGGATGGTGTTAGGGAAGTTTGTGCTGGTAAGCTGTGGGTGGGGACTTATAGCTGCTTTTGAAAACTTTGCTGAAGCCAGGTTAGGGCGGGGGGCTAGTCAGCAGGAGAGCATGGGGTGAGTCACACTGTTAACTAGCTAGGTAGAGAGTTTTCATGCTAATCCCACAGGTGTTTGTGTGTCTAGGCTGGGGGCTCGGGGATGGTGCCTGCAAGCTCCTTTGTTCTTGGAGATTTCTCCCAGAGATCCCTGACCCCCATGCACGTGCTCTGAGATTAGTGAAAAGATCTCCTTCTCGTACACCCTGCATTGTTTAAACTGCTGCTTCTATGCTGTATCTCAGTGGGGCAGTTTGTTATGCTGTCTTTTTAAGGATGGGGATTCAGTTTTCTGTTGCTCTTCAGCTCTCCCAGAGCTGAGCCCACTGATTTTTAAGTTCCAGGTGTTAAGCCCCACTGATTGTAAGAACTTGTGAAGTTAACCCCCTTTGTTTTACAAAGCCAAAAGTTCTGGAGGTTCATCTTCCCAGTGTGGGTCCCCCAGGCTGTGGTGGCTGGTGTATGCTTCTCTCCCCTCTGCACCTCTGCAATGTTCCTCCCTCCCAAGAATGGTCCTATGGGTCATTTTGGCTCCTGACATTGTCTCCGCCCTTCCTGTCCTCTTTGATGTGGTCTCTTCAGTTCATTTAGCTGTGGGGAGTCTGTTCTGCCAATCTTTGAGTTGTTTTCTCATTTATTGACTCTGATGTGGATGTTATCTAGGTATATCTGTGGGAAGAGGTGAGTCTAGGATCTTCCTACTCTGCCAGCTTCTGTGGAAATCTTCTTGTTTATTTTTAAGGGAGTATTCATTTGACAGTGAGGCAGTCGCTCTATATTCATATGGAGTTTTTAAGGAGACTAGTCAGTGTGAACAAATTGAGTTATTTCTTCAGTTTACTAGCAGGTTTATATTAAATTATTATCTGGGAGAAATACTGACCGGGCAAGTTACAATGGAATAAAATGGCTGCTAGGAAGGTCAGGTCTAGGAGACATTGCTCCCAGTGACTTCTTTTAACTCAAGAATAATTAATTATTCTGAAAGGGAAGAGCAAAGTGAGGGTTGGATTTCTGTGCAGCGGATCCTTGGAGGGCTTCCCCACATAGTAGACTAATTTCAATGCCCAAGTTTAACAAAGCAGCAAGAGAAATTAAACAGGGAGTCTGCCATGCTTTACTCCTGTGTTCTAGGTGACATGTTCTAGGATAAAATGTGTAATCACATTTTATTCACTAATTTGATGAGAAAGAAGAGTAGTATGTTGCCTTCACAGTTGGCTACTCAGGATGCACAGCGCTGGGGCAGTTCAGGGGCAGGGGGACTTGGTGTATGACATTAGTATTGAACAATTCATTTTTTCCCAAATGAAAAAATTCCATGTATGCTCTTTCCCTTGACATGAGAATGTAGTGACTTCCGTTTAGGAGTGGTTTTGCAGGTCCTACAGAGAATAAATGTATAGTGCCAGCTGGAAGCTGCATTGTGAAAGCAATTAAACGTATTTTTAGGCATCATATGGATGTTTCAAAGAATGAGAGCTTTGATGTTGGGAATTTAGACTACTTTTCAAGTTAGGTTTGAAAATCTCCATTGCCACTTGGGTGCTTTTTCTGCAATTAGAGGGCTCTAACACCAGATGGCACCTTTGTTATAATCATAAGGTGTGAAGAGCTAGACCTCTCACACAATATGAGTATGTGTGCATGAGTACATGTATGTGATGTAAACATGTTTATACATGTTATTGTAGTCTTATGTGTGTGTGTATTTTATTTATACATGGTGGCTCTACAAAAATTTTAACATGGTTTAACATGGGCAAATGAACATAGACTCTAATCTTGACTGCCTAAAATCAAAGCCAGATTCTGTTACCTACTAGCCTTGATTTCCAGCAAATTATGTACTACCTACGCTTCAGTGTCCTCATTTGTAAAATGATGTTAATAATAATATTGCCTATTTCATAGGGTTGTTGGAAGTTAATATATGTAATGACATATTTTTTAATGAGTTAATATATTTAAATACTTAGAATAGTTGCTTGTACATAATAAGTGTCTGGCATATAAGTGTTAACACTTATTAAATAATTTATTCAAAAGGTGATTGGGACTTGTCCATCCAACAGTTTTATCTCTCTCCTCATTTATCTGTCTCTTCTTGTGTGGCAGCCATAGTATGGGGAAGGGTTTAACCCACCTCCTACTACAAGGGAAGGACCTGACTTATGTAGCGTAATCAGGAAGGTTCTCTTTTGCTACAGTGATAGGTCCAGGTAATCCAGACACAAGTCAGTCAATATATGACATTTTTCCTGAACGTTGTATTTTGTGAAAGTAGAAGAAAGGGTGTTGATCAAGCTTAGATCAACAAAATGTGAGTGGAAGGTTTTGGAGGAAATAAAGCCTCTTGTAATATATGGATTCAAACCCCAGAGTCACTGCAGTTCCTGCTACCATGAGGGAAAGCAAACTGAAGATGATGCCGAATTCACAGGAGGGAGAACAGGGAAACCAAAAGAAGCCATTGCTTGAGTACAGCATGGAGCTGGAGGGTCAGACCAGTCCTGAGGCCTGCCCGGCCTGAGACCTTTAATCCCCTTCATTCTTTAGGTCGATTTGAGCTGGTCTTTCTCAGAGAGTACGAATTGATACAGGGTTAGAATACATATTTTTTATATGAAGTGTTCTTATATGAAAATATAAAATAATACAAAATTTTAAAAAATCATCTTGTCACCACACTAGTCGCTTCTTACTAGTCCTTACCTGTTATGTATGATTCTTCATTCTTCCTTCTTCCCTCCTTTTACTTTAGGGCCTCAAAGAGCATGCTTTGGTTCTTTGAGCTTACCTGTTTAGATGGATGTTGAGATATCCATATGTATCTTGAAACAGATCTGTGGGTGAGTTTATAGTTAAAAATCCCTGGTATGGCCTCCTCATATCTAGTTACTTAAAGCTTGTTTCTAAATCCTTCCTTCTCTTGGCTAGAATAAACTTCCAGAAAGGTGAAGGAAGTGAAGGAAAGGCATAGTGCAGTCTTAACTAAAAGACATGGTACAACTTTTTTCAAACTAGAAAACTAGTTCTACCAGATAACAGTTAAATTAAAAACAAAATTACACCATAAAGGCTCTGTGGTCAGATCAGTGGGGGAAAAAAATACATTTAATAAAAGTAAACATGATTTTTAACTGTGATAATTTTCAGACATTTAAGATGCAAAATATTTTATCGGGATAAATGCTGTTGTAAAAGAAAAAAAAACATTGAAATCTCAGTAGCTTAACATAGTAAGATATTTTTTTCTGGCTCATGACATGGTTTAATGCTAGAGCTGTTGATTAGGTGGCTGTCTTCAAGAGACAATTCATAAAGCCAAGCATCATCTACCTAAATTTCATTATCCTCAGTGTATAGCTCCACAATTCAGCCCAGATTTATCTCTACTTCAGAAAGTTGGAATGGACAAAGAGAGATGGTACATGGAAAGTTTTAATGGGCCAAACCAGAAATTGGCACACATGACTTCTACCCAGAATTCACATCCCATTCTCCAGAATTCAGTTACATGGCCTTTCCTAACTGCAATGAATGCTGGGAAACGTGATCTGGAGAATAGGATATAGATTTACACATAACAGTCTTTGTCACACTCTGTTTTAACTCCCTAAGAGACACAGATAGCATAAAGCTTCTCTCAGACCACTTCCTCTAAGACCTTCCCCTTCATCATTCCACTCAATCATTTTATGGAACACACTCTGAGAAATACTTATATTTCTTCTTTTAGACTCTCCTCTTAAAGAGTTGGTGTTGGATTTCATGCCTTCTAAACCATGCTGTAGAAAACAAAAGAAAGCTGTGGTTAGAGGTATTTGTAGATAATGACTCTTTGAAGGCTGTATTTTCAAATCAAAATATTTTCTTAGTCATTTCATACTTTATTTTGTGTTTGAGAAGACCTTAGGTGTGAATTTTTTTCTGTGTGTTTGCCTAGTTCTTGCAAGCACAATCCAAGCCCAGTTTCTCTCCATACTGCTATGCCCTAGGAGAATTAAAACTCCATTTAAATAGAAACTGAAATGCATTCTGTTGGTTTTCTGGCAAGAAAGAGGAAGACAATTTCCTTCTATTCCTCTGCCCTCCTATATTTCCCAGTGCCTTCCTGCATCTTCCAGGGACTTCTTCCTTTCCTAGTATTTTCTTTCCCATGATGAATGGTTGTTTCAAACTTTATTTACCTCTTCTACTAAAAACTCATCACCATGAACACAGAAATGACTAACAAGCTTCATGTGTTATTCTTCTGTTTGATATTTACATTATAGCATGGGGGAAAACATGAAAGGAGAGGAATAAACTTCTACTAGAATTTCAGGAATCATTAACAGACCTTGGGGAGATGTTGTGAGAGGGACAGCATTAGTAGGGCACTCAGAGTACACAGCTATCTCCCAGGCCCATTTATGAGATTAGCCCTGACCAAAGGTGCCCTGGTGTTTCTTTCAGGGAAGGCAGATCAGCTTTTAATTTGGCCCTCATGCCATTTCTCTGCACATATTGACTTTATTACAGAAGGGCGGGATTTTTTTCCTAGACAAGTTTATGAGATGTCACTTCCCATTACAACGATTACAAAAAATTTAACAAGTTTAATTTCCTTACCTGTTTAGTTCCACTTTGGCAGCAAACCTAATTTGTCAAAATGCAGGAGTATTCCTAGATTATAACCCTGAATAAAAATATGACCCCAAATTTGCTCTTTTATTTTTCAATGCATCTATTCTAGATATTTAGATCTATTTGTACCTGAACATTTTTGGGACACAACAGGCAAGGAATTATTTCATCTGTCTAATGAATCTCTGATTAAAGGCTTTTATAATCAATAAAAAGGAATAGTTTGGCAAATAAGCATTAAATTTCACATTGTGACGTGGAGAGGTCACTTATCATTCTATAGACTCCGTTTCAGTGGAGGAAGTTATTTTTCAGAAGTGCATTTCCTATGGAAAGTTGCATTTTATTGATTTGTTCCAGAAGTTTTGCCAAGAAAAATTGCAAAAGTGAGTTCCTAATTTGCACATGAATTTTGGGCAAACATTTTATAAAAGTTTTTGATTTATTTTAAAAAATGACAATTTTTATTCCATGATTGACATGAATATATACTCTGATAGAGCAATGGCGGGAATTTAAAAAATATCTGTACTACTGTGTGCTGTATGCTTTTATTTAAAGAAAAATTAAATTTGACATCAAATTCAAGATAATGGTTTATAATACATACATAGATTTTTGGTAAAAACCAAGTCATGTTTGATTTTAGAGAAACTAATGGCTATGGCAAAAAGATCAGTAGTAGAGATTCAGAGTACGCATTTTTCTTGTCATTGTGAGAGCTATTTATTCTTATGTTGAAAATTAAATTTTTTATTAAGAATACAACTCCCTTGGGCGCCTGGGTGGCTCAGTCAGTTGAGCATCCGGCTTCGGCTCAGGTCATGATCTCATGGTTTGTGGGTTCGGGCTCTGTGTCAGGCTCCATGCTGACAGCTAACTCAGAGCCTGGAGCCTGCTTCAGATTCTGTATCTCCCTCTCTCTCTCTGACCCTCCCCTGCTCATGCTATCTCTCTCTCTCAAAGATAAATTTAAAAAATTTAAAGAATACCACTCCTGGATATTGAATCACAAAAAAAAAAAAAAAAAAAAAAAGGAAAGAACAAACTTCCCATTTAATTCATGGAAAATGGAAGCTTCAAACCCAGAAGTGACCATCACCATGTTGTACTGTGATTTCAATAACAAAAGATCTAGGAGTGTGTAATCTTAAAATTTTCAGGAAAAGCAACAGGTGTCTATACTGTTGAACCCCTCCAGCTGTTTCTCAGGGCCTTCAGCTACAGATTTTAAGTGGGTACACAGATCCATTCAGAAACCAGGTGATAATCATAGGAGACACATTGTATTTTTTCAAAACAACACAGGTGCATGTTTTTTTATTAAATGATACATTTGTAATGAAACAATAAAACTGACTCATTAAATTAGGCTCCCATTTTCTTGCCTGCCTAAGAGATACACATATGTATCAACCTTGGTATCACTAGAATCTTGAAATTACCTCTGTTTCTGTGTTTCACAGAACTGGTATCCCTCATGGAGGGCACCTAATACCTCTCATGTTGGTGAGAAGTTTTCCTACCATGATTTATTCATTTTTGTAAGGCTATGGCATCAAGAGGTAAAAGCCTACTGCCTATGAAACCTGGGCCCTATTCAGCTGGGCCCACGCTGACTCTTTGGATTCATCTGAATCTTGGTGAGCTTAAGGTGAGTGAGACACATCACTTCAACATAGAGTTGGGGTGTGCTGAAGGCTGCACAGCTCTAATTAAACAAGCCACTGTGTTTTTATGGCAGGATTCTGGAGGGCTGCACTGATTTCCTGATGAATGTTGACAGGGCTGTTAAAACCATGAAACAGCATCTTCTGAATGCGGCATTGAGTGAAAGGACTAGCTGAGCCATGCTGCCCTTGGGCGCTGTTAGCTGATGAAAGTGGAGCCACAGGGAGAATCATCTTTGGCCTGGGAATTCATTTTCTCAGCTTGTTTGTTGGTAATTTTTTCACAGGGTTAGTAACTAGGTTTCTTTACTGCAGCCTTTAAACTTTATCCATGATGTAAAGGATGAGCCATTGTGTCTGTATGTCCTTTGCTTATCCTAAGACTCCTGGTGTGGTTCACAAGAGAACTCCATGTCCCCACCTATTCTGAGGTATCATTTTAACTCTGTGTGTGTGTGTGTGTGTGTGTGTGTGTGTGTGTGTGTGTGTATCCCTGTATGTGTGTGTACCCCTGTGTGTGTGTGTACTTCTGTAACTGAAGACTTCAGCCAAATTCATTTCAACTTTGATCTGACCATTTATTTTGATATGAGCCTTTAACCTGAGACTCAGTTTTCCTCAGCTCTAATATAAGCATGATGATACCTTGCAAATTTATTATGGGAGTTATTAGGCTCAATAAAGGGCACCTTTTAATATTATTTAGACAGTCTGGTGAGAGAAAAACATAGGAGTTAATTGCCATTTTTGTTAAGAATTTGTTAAAAATTTGTTTTTCAAAATGGAAATGAAATTAAATCTGAACACTTTGAACTGCATTTTAGGTCTTTGGTAAGAATTGACAGACCTCTTTGAAGAATTGATTTTGAATTTTTTAAATGTGTTTTTATTTATTTTAGAGAGACAGAGAGAGACAGCATGAGCAGGGAGGATCAGAGAGAGAAGGAGACGCAGAATCTGAAGGAGGCTCCAGGCTCTGAGCTGTCAGCACAGAGCTTAATGTGGAGCTTGAACTAAAGAACCACAAGATCATGACCTGAGATGAAGTTGGACACTTAATTGACAAAGCCACTACTTTTATAGAACTTTTAAATAAAGTCCTGAGGGAAGTTGGGTGAAATTCTTCCAGTTATTACAAAAAATGTGGTAACTGAGAGCTATTTAATAAACCAGCGTGGCTCAGTTGGTGAAGCATCTGACTTTGGCTCAAGTCAAGATCTCATGATTCATGAGTTTGAGTTCTACACGGGGTGAGCTTGAGCCCTGCTTGGGGTGAGGCCCACTTCTCTCTCTCTGCCCCTCATGCAGTTCTCTCTCTGTCCTCTCTCTCTCCCACCCTCACTCACTTGTGCCCTCTCTCCCCCCCCAAAAAAAATCAAGGATAGGTAATAAAAAAATGAGAACACATTATAATATGTGAGTTGTAGGTTAGATTTAAATCATCACATGAATTTTCTAATGAAGTGTTGAAAATTTAAATTAGGAAATTGGAAGAGGTCTCGAATACCTCTTTTCTGATATTTTAAATTTGTAAGTGATAGTGTAATTTTCTGATAATAAGATTTTGAAAAACTTTAATCTTTTGAATTAGCAGTTCTATTTCTACTCATTCAGTCTAAGGGGAAATATAATGTTAAGAAATTTGCTTTATGCACCAAGATATTTACTATAGTATTATTTTTAAAAACCCATGGAAACAAATTAAAAATCCAAAAATTGGGGAATGATTAAAACAATTATGCTAAATCCCATGTAAATATATATTGTATAAGCAATTTATTTGTAAGAAGTTTACTGGGGAAATGCTTCTGCAAAGAAAAAATACACAAAGTTGTATATAAATTATTTTAACAAAGTAAAAGCTAACTGAAAAAAAGGCTAGAAGAAATTAGTTAGCTGAACCTTATACAGTTGTTGATTTTGACCTACAGAAGTACTATTTCACATAGTTTAAACTAATAACCCATGAATATCTTTGGGAAGTGATGAAATTTTTAGCGATATTCTCTTTCTGTGAATTTTATTTATAACTTCCTATTTTTACAGAAACATTTTTTATAATTATAAAGAATATTTAATAGAAAACAACTTGGTCACCTAAAAAGGGACTGTCGTAATATAGGCAACGCTTAAAAATAATAAATTAGATTTCCATTTTTGGCAGTATTATAAGCTGGATATTATGAAAAGCCATACAATACAAAATAATCCAAGGTATTATATAAACTGGAAAACTTTTCAATGCATGGCTGAGTTGGCAAAAGAGTAAGGAAATCCTAGCAGTCAAACATGAAGCAAAAGCATAAATCCTGGGAGAAAAGTCTGTGACTGCTCTCTGGGCACTATGGATTTCTGGTGATCCAGAGATTAGGGTTTTGTGGCCTCATGGGGAGCAGTGAAAAAATCTTAGTGTGCACAATGTAGAGAATCAGATCAAGGACCTGTGTGAAGCCAAGACCCTACCTACCCAAAAGGACCACACCTTCAGTGAACAGTGAACTAGAGGTAAATCCTAATTTACAGGGAAACTTGCCTATTTTGATGACAACTCTAACTGGAAAGAAAACCAAAATTATTAGGAAAAAAAAGGTTTGAAGGTGGCTAGCTGGAGCAAATATAAATTCTCTCTGAGTGAACTTCATCCATGCTTTCAACTTCATGCCTCTCAGAATTCCTTCAGGCAAAAGTACATCAGATAATGGGCTCATTAGTGGAATATCACAACATAATGTGAGAATAAGTAACATGGGTCAAAATCAGCAGAAGTACCCAATAGTTGAATCAAATACACAAATATTTATGATATTCAAATGATCAAATATGGAATAGAAAATGAACATAGTTTGTAAGTTTAAAAATATATAAAAACTATTGAAAGTCTGAGTAAGGTTAATAAACTCTCAGTGATGACAAGGCACTTTTGATAGAGAAATTATAGACTTAGAAAACATAATTGAAATAAACTCAATTTTTAAAAAAATTTATTCGAGCTCTGCATTGAGCTCTGTGCTGACAGCTCAGAGCCTGGTGCCTGCTTTGGATTCTGTCTCCATCTCTCTCTGCCCCTCCCCCGCTCATACTCTGTCTCTCAAAAATGAATAAATGTTAAAAAAAAATGGATTTTAAAATGAGAACGTTCCAACATATAATCAGAGTTAAAGAAGAAGATACTGGAAAGAATGAAAAATAGATAATATTCTAAGAGATAATAGTGAAAAATTTCCCTGACACAAATCCTTAGGTATTGCTAAATACCAAGCAGGAAAAATACATAGACACTCATTCCTGGTTACATTGTGGTAAAGCTGCAGAAAAACAAAAAACCCCAAATCTAATAGTAAAGACAGATAAGCAACAAATAAATAATAATTAGATGGAAGGCAAAAATGAAAAATAGAATATAGTGTTATGCTATTTTAAAGCCTAAGAGAAAATAAATATAAACCTGGAATTTATTTTTTTAATTTTTATTTATTTTTTATTTATTCTTATTTTTGAGAGACAGAGAGAGACAGTGCGATCAGGGGAGGGTCAGAGAGAGAGTCACACAGAATCCAAAGCAGGCTCCAGGCTCTGAGCTAGCTGTCAGTACAGAGCCTGACGCGGGGCTCGAACCCACAAACCGTGAGATCATGACCTGAGCCGAAGTCGGACGTTTAACCGACTGAGCCACCCAGGCGCCCCAACCTGGAATTTATATAGCTAGCAAAATTGTATTTTAAGTAGATAAAGTTGATAAAGACATTTTCAGACAAACAAAAACCTTTTACTATCAAATATGGTATTTATGGCGTTTAGTAAGGCAAATATAGAAGAAAAAATAAGGCGGTAAAAAGAAATAAATTGATAATCTCAGGTAATATTAATGAACTAAACTGTTCAGTTAGAAGGTTACGTTTGACTGGATTTACAGAATCTAACTCTATGTTGTTTGTGAGAGACTTACTTACCTACAATACAAAAATATGAAAATTTAAGAGGTTTGGAGAAGATATACCAGGAAAATAATAATGAAAAATAAATTGGTGTGGTTATATAATATCAGACAAAATAAGGCTTTAAGATAACTTTAACTTAAAAATATTAAAAATAGCAATAGCATAAAGCCAAGGAACATAAAAAGAAAGAGATGGCAAAAATAAAGGCAGAAATGAGTGAAATTAATGAAATAGAAAATAAAGAGAATCAACAAAATTGGGTTTTTGTGAAGTGACAAATAAAATTGCTCAATGGCTGATAAGTTTGATCCAAAAAGTGAGATATAAGGCATCAAAAAATCTATATTAGGAATAAAAAAGAGATATAACTTCAGTTGCAGAAGATCCTAAAAAGATAACAGAATATGATATATAATTTATTTCAGCAAATTAAAAATTAGGGTGAAATGTACAAGTTTCTTGAAGAAATATTTATCTAAACAAACAAAAAAGAGAAAAGAGAAAATCTGAATAGTCTCATTCCCATAAAACAACTTGCATCCACGGTTTAAAACCCTCTTGCAAAAAGAATGCTAAGGTTAGATGATTTTACCAGCAAATTCTTCCAAATACTTTCAAACATTTAAATAACAAATAAGTCCACATTTTTTCCCCAGCAAATAGGAAAAGAGAAGATACTCCTCAACTTGTTTTATGAGGCCTTTAAACCTTATTATCAAAACCAGACAATGGTATGAAAAGAGCAATTACAGTCCAAGCTCACTCACTCCTAGAGATGCAAAAATTCTGAAGGAAATAATAGGCAAATGAAATCCAGTGCAACATGCGTCATTCCTAAGCTGGCTTCCTAGTTATAAAATCAGTTCAATATTAGAAAAATCACTATATTAGCAGATTAAAAAGGAAAGTGATACAATTCTCTCAATGGATGAAAAATAAAAGCAATAATTAAGGCTACCAGTACATTTATATTTAAAAAATCTTAGTAAACTAGGAATAGAAAAGAACATCTTTGATCTGTTAGGTGGTATCTACCAAAGAACTACAGAAGATATATATTTAAATTATGAACTGTAAAACCATTCCCTTTTAAATCAGAAGTAAAACAGTAATGCTATTAGCTTTTCTATTCAATAGTTTACTGATAGTCTTAACCAGCTCAGTAAAACAAGTAAACTAAATAAGCCGTATAAAATGTGAAAAGGAAGAAATTGAACTGCCGTTACTGCAGATGGTAGAATTATCCAGGAAGAAGGTACACCAACAATTTCTTTTGAGTTAGTAACAGAGTTTAGGGTATGAGACATAGCTCAAGATACAAGAGTTAACTGCATATTGATAACCAACAAATAGGACAGGTATATATTTAAAAGACGGTTTTTACAATGGCAACAAAAATAAGGTTCTGGGAATAAATCTAATACGAGATGTGCAGAACCTTTAGAGAGAAAATTATGACGATCTATTGAAAGATACTACTAAGACCTAGAGAAAAGATACCTCATCTTTTCATAGGAAGACTCAGTATCACAAAAATATAAATTCTCTTCCAAGCTCCAGACTCCATGCAATTTCTGTCAAAATTTTAGTCAAGTTTTTAACAGACCTCGACAAATGAATTTAAAAACCATAAAGAGATGAACAAAGGGCCATGAACAGCTGAGATACTGCTGATGAAGAGCAGAGCGGGAGCACTCAGCTTAGCTGAGGTCAGGAACTACTACAGACCTATTGTTAATTATAGCAGCATGTTTTTGGCAAAGCCTAGTAGAGAATTAGGTCAGTGGAACAGAATAGAGAGAATAGAAGCTGACTCGTGCCTGTTTGGAAGCTTCCGTCTCACAGAACTGGCACTGCAGCCAGGGTGGTCAGGATGGGAGGGAGGCCCTTGGGGTCGTGGGGGCAATACTTATTCCCCAAATGTTCCAACATAATTTTAATATTTGATAAAAGGTATGACATACTTGTGTGAAGCATTCTCACAGCCATCTCAATTTCTTTCTTCCGGCCTGTCTGATTTGGGGTAAGTGGGTCTGGGGTTCCTTCAGCTAGCTGGGGTGGTAACTGGCTAATACTGACTCTGAAGGGCTCAGCTCCTTCAGTAAACTTTTCCTGAATTTCAGTTCTGGGTTCAGTTTTTGACTCTGTTCCAAGAGAGCACCTGTGCACACCTCTACTAGAATACCTACTTTGCTCTATTATGATATTTAAAATCATGGTCTGGTAACAAAAACTGGCTGGTTTCAAGCATGATCTTGGGCAAATAGCTTAATCTCAGCTTCCTCACAATAAAAGAAGGATAACAATAAGAATTGTCTTCCACCTTAGAATTCTTATGAGGATTAGAAGATACGTTCAGGCAAAACATTTGGAACACCTTCTGATGCTATAATAACATAGACATCTTTATGCTTTCAAATTATTTTAAAATTCATGTATTTGTTTCTTTTCCTGGGACTGCACACTCCTTAAGTTCAGAGACTGTCTTATCTTCAGATGCCCAGTGACTATTATGGTACCTTGGTAGGCAAATGCTGTTAGGAAACTGTATCATTGGGAATGGTGATTTTCTATGGTCTTTCATGACTTTATTGATTTAATTGTTATTCATTAACCTAAGTAAACAAAATTGAAATGGATAATTCAATTATTCATTCATAGTCATTCAGTCGAAACTTAGAGCCTTCACTTTAGGAAGGAAGTAATAATAACCACACTGAACTGAGGCCTCTCAGAGCCAGGACCATCTTATCCCCATCACTGCTTTCTATTCAGGGCCTCGCCCACTGTTTGGCCCAATAAATGCTAGATGAAAGAATTAAAGAATGGAAAGGGGTCAAGAGGATAGGGAAGACGGTGGGGGAATACAGCATTCCGGGCGGGAGAAATGGCACGCTCAGTGTTCCAGAGGTTGGTTGGAGGGATACTCAGACGGTTAGGCACGATCAGAGAATAAAGCGTGGATTGGGAAAGGGGAGACATTAAGCTGGGCAGTAAGAAGTAGTTCTTACGTGGCACACTGAGGAATTTCAACTTTTTCTCGAGACCGGGTAATTGAAGATGTTTAAGCAGAGGAATGTTATCATCAGATCTGCATTTTAGGAGGATCACTGGTCATAGTGGGAGGAATCATTCATAAAGTGCAAAGTTGGAAGCAGGGAGATGAGCAAGGGACTTCTCTGTCATGCCTTGCTTTACCCACTTGACTTGCAGTTAGTTGTTCAACTATTGTCTTTGTATGCCTTAACTGTCTCCTACAGAGAAACATAGTGCTTTAGAAATCTTTTCACTTTTTTCCCTTTCCCTTCCCACTTGGGTGACTCTGTGTGCTTTATGTGGCCATTCCATCATTTTCCTTTATTTTCAGGGTACATAGGCACTAAACTTTCCATAATTTACTCTAAGGTACTTTCCATTAATGTCCAACCCAGTGTCTTTTGTTCAGTGGATCAGACACATTTTTCCAAATTTTGCTTCACTGAAGTTTAATGCCTTATTTTTTTCCATTTCTATGACTATCCTTGGACTTAATGGGAAAAAATGAAGCAGCACATTCAAAGACCGATTTGGCTGCCATGCATCCCTGTTGATTTATCATCAATAGGTAAACAGAAACTCTATTTTTTTTTTAAGCCATGCTTGAGATCTTTCTGAAACAACTCTCAGACAAAAATTGTTCCACATGCTTTTGCAGATCTTCTTTGGAGCTATTTGTTCTATATATCTAACCTGGGTGTCTTTAGTCCCAGTATGTGAGCAAGGCGGGCTCCAGAGGACTACAGCACCCACCCTCCTATCAGACGTGACCTGCACCCCGCTCCATCCACACACCTGCTGCTCCCTAAGCTAACATCCTCTAACTGTAACCTTATTTAAGAAACTCTGTGTGAAACGAGAGGGTGTAGAAATAGCAGGTGACTCCATTTCAGCAGTTTTGGTGGCCAGAGAAGAATTATTGCTTCCTTCACTTTGTGACTCTGGTAAGTGCCCAAGAGGTGTAGTCAAAAAATCAACACATTAGTAATCCAGCAGGACCAACTCCAGCTGTTTAACATGGCCCAGCTCAAATGTCACATCCTCGGTGATGCCTTCCCTGACCCCCTTCCTCTCCTAGTCACAGTTTCACTACGCCCTTTGTGCTCTGATAGCCTTTTGTTCAAACTACTACTAATATAGCATTTACCATCCAATGTTATTTTAACTTTTTGAAAATTGCATTTGAAAATGGTAGAGCAGCAAGAAGATGGATTTTCAAGGAGGACAAATTGGGGTGTCCATCCAACTATGCTACATTCAGGTTTGAGAATTTGGGTGAGTAGAGTACCCACTTGGAACCTCAGTTTTCTGATCTGTAAAAAAGATTAAGAAAAAAAAGCAGATAATGAATATAGCACAGAACCTGTCCTCCAGCAGGTATTTAACAAATATGTTTCCTTTCTTCTCCCTTCCTGCTTAGATGTGAATCAGTTTGTCTCTCCCAAAAGACCATAAAGCTCTCTAGGGAGAGACCTTGACATATTAATCTTTCTAGTCCCCAGCCCTAGAACAGTGCCTAATACAGGTGTTCAATACAAGTGTGTTGGCTGTTGGATCAAAGGAATGCCTTGTCAAACCTGGGATAACTTGGCTGAAGTTATTGGCCAGCCTCCCATAACAATGCATATGGACCTCTATTTCGGCGTGCCTCATTATTTCACCCAAGTGCTTGATTTGTGGATGACGAAGAGAGATAGGGAAAGTTAATTAAGTCCATATAGTCTTTGAACTTAAGTAAATGTAGACTCCTTGTTAGAATTACTACTCTTTGGAAAGCTCTGAGTTATAAATTAAGGACCAGGTTTACTTGGTGAAAAAAAAAGATTGGGGCTAAATATTGGAGCCATTGAAGCTATTCTGAGGAAGATTTTGACTACAGTTGAGGTGTTCCTCAGGAATAGTCCTGCAATACAAATATGGATTCATGATCAAGGTTTCTTGACCTTCTTCTGTGGAAAAGCATATGCATTTGGCTAAAGAGAAAAAAGTAACTTGGAAGTTACCATATTGCTTTAAAGTGGTTTCAATATCTGAATGAATCTGAATCAAGTCATGTCACCACACTTCAAGCCAGTGTTTCATGTGAACTATGCCCTGTTGTACTTACTCCATGTGTCGTGACCAAATAAGTTGATCCCCTAGTAAAATAATGATAATATAGATAAATGAGGATGACTTGTGAATACTTTGCACTTACTGGACATCTTTTTCTTTTGACCATCTTCTCTCCAACACTTTTCAGACCAGTCCCTGTTTTGATCTCTGTAAAAATCTGGCATTCTCATCTATCTGGTCAAGTCAGCACACGCCATGAGCCAAGCATTATTCTGGGTGTTGAGGGTATGGTGGGAGGCAGGATAGAGAGTTTCTAGTCTCAGGGAGCTTACATTTTTGTGCACCTATAACTCCTTTTATTTACTCCTATTTTTGATGTTTTCACTTTAATTTCCTCATCTTTGGTTTACCTATGAATTCCATTAAGTGCATCTGGCACATCCCATTTTCTTTATTAAGGTTTTTGACTTCTCTTTTTTCTTGAGGGTTTACTTATTTTTTAAAGTTAGGATATAGTCATAAACTTTTAGAGCTAGGTAAGCTTTGAGTTCATGGAGTCCAACAAGAATCCATGGCGGTATATTGATTTATCCAGCCACTTGGTTAACACTCTGGCAGGCAAAGCCCAGCACTGACTCCCATGTTCATTGTTCTTATTTTCCAGTACACTATGCCCTGATTTCATATCTCATGTTTACTCCAATGCAGAACTCCTGTATTCAGCAAACATTTGTGGATTCCAACTTCCTTCCAGGCTCTGTTCTGGATAGATACTAGGGAGACAAAGACATTAGAAAGGAGATCATAGTCTTTCTTCTTTGCTTATTCCTCTCACTTTGACTTTCTTCAAAGTGTAATAAAATTTGCTTGTTCCTCATATATCCCTGTCAAATTTCTCAGTTTTTTATTTGATATTTTTAAGCTTTAATTTTCACCTGTATTCTAATTTACACATAGTTATGCCCTCTGTTATTTCACTTCTCTTTTAGATATGCCATTTTACATGGTAAATAGGTGTGCGTGCATGTGTGTGTATGTATGTGTATATGTATGTGTTTGTATGTACATATGTATATAAAATATGTATATGTATATATAAAATCTACTGTAAGAATTTTCATACAGATTGGTCTTAAAATTTAAATTTCAGATAGTCACTTTTCATATTTTCCAGCTAACACATGAAACTCCTTCTTAGCAAGTGGTATTAAAAATACAGGTGCTAGAACCCTGCCCCCCAAAATTTAGAATATCTGGGGCTGGAGCCTAGACACTGGAATGATTCCAGATACGGTTCTACCATTCAGCCCAGGTGGGGAACCACTGGTCAGCTGATGAGTGTCATTTCCTACCATAATTTTCCTCTTTTCCACTTAATTTGGGAGAGTTTTATTTTATATACTGGCCCTTTTCCTACAATTTAAAGCCATAATTGTATATCTTTTACCAGAGGTGAAATAATTTCCAGACTTTTGCTAAATGCACTCTACCCCATATATCTGTATTCCTATATTGATCTATATAAAGAAATTTTTTCTTGCTCTGAAATACTGACTTTTCTTTTCTCCTCTAGAGTTCTATATGTGTATACGGTTTAAATCCATTTTCCAGCCTGAAGGTTTATTTTCCCTGTACTTGTGGGGTTCATATCTCATTTCATCTTTTTAGCCCTATTTTAAGTGTTCTTTGACACCCTCCCCATTTTTTGTCTTTTGCTGTCTCTAGTTCAGTGTCACTGTGTTCTTTCTATAGACTTGGATTTAAGATTCCTATTTGTTTTTCATTCATTTTCCCATCTCCATAAGTTTTTTGATATTCCAAAAAAAGTAGCTTTCCAATTTTTCCTCACTATTACTGCATGTTGCTTATTCCCAACACTTATATTCTCAGTATGGAAACTCGAAATACACATTCATTTATTCTTTCCCTTTTATCTTGTCCCCAGTGTTTTCTGTGGTCACCTTTCAGTCCAGTGCCTAACTTCTTAACTCTTCTTCCCTGTGTTACACTTGTGTGATTCTTCAGCTATTCACAAAACACATTTATCCCACTTTGTCCCCACATTTAAAATTCCTGGAAAATATTTAATCCTCTTTTCCCCTGATCACAGATCTCTTCCACAATCGTATTTTTCTCATGCAGACTCTGTTACTTTCAGGGGGACAAATACATCATCCTATCTGCTAGTTATGCCACATACTTGCTTTTAGTCACTCTTTCATGTATTAGGTAAACTAAGTTGGGATCCCAAACTGCCTAGAGTCATCTCTCCGTAGTTGTTTCTGTAGTGCATATCCTTTCTCTCCTTGGTGCAATTTCTCTAAACAAATGCTATATCCTTGTTACTCTGGGAGTCACCACCAACTCTAATGATAGGTGATTTGGACTATTGCAAATAGATGCATGGGCACATTCTGTAGTCCTGGAACATTAGTATTCAAATAGACACTATGCTTCATCTTGTCTACACTATCTTGTACTTAATTTGGGCTTATTTGGATTTCTCTTGATCCAGTTTTGGTTTCACAGGGTATCTTTCTTTGACCCATGGTCTGTGTTGCTCTATTGATGATTGCTTCCCATGTGAAATTGTTTGGGCTAGCTGCCACTGACTCCCAGCTGCACAAACTAATTCATCCCTGGAGCTTGGCATCCCTGGGCACTTACACGTTGTTTTTCCTGCTCACTTTACTGGGAGCTGCCAATACACCAGTTGCCTCAGATTCCTTCTGCTTTTCCTCACTAGCATATAGTATGGTCTGACTTGGTGAAGTTGAGGTTCAATTTCACTGAGAAGAGAGGCAACCTAATGTAAGCTGAACATGGAAAGTGACAGAATAGAGACCTCCACTGTTATTTATTCAATAGCTTTTTGTTGGGCACTTGATCTAAGTCAGGTACTTTACTAGTGTACACTGGCATTACGAATATGAGTAAGATTTTAGCTCTGACCTCAGGAACTTTCAAATTAATAGCAGAGATGGGTAGTTATACCCATAATAAAGTACCACAGCAGATATACCTTAACATTATTGGAAAAAGTAGAATGATCTGGTGCTGACAAGGACAGACTTTGAGGTCCAACTGACCTGCACTTGAAATTGCACCTCACTACCTAAGACTAGTCTGGCCCAAGGCAAGTTCCTTAGTATTTCTACCCTCCTCTTTCCTGTCTGTGAAAGGATTCTAAGTGATGGTTTTTATAAGATGGCCATAAAGATTTAAGTGCTCAACAAATACTGGTTTTAAAAATGATAATGGTATTACGGGCTGCTGTGGGGACAATTTGAAGAATACATAGGTGATAGTTAAGTGAAGACAAGAAAAGGAAGACATGCCAACGTACGGAAATATGAAATAGCATAATGAAAACCCTACATAGTTCATCATGTGTGTCAGGAACAAAGTAATCCATGATCAGAAGAAGGGAAGATGGTGGTGGAGACAAAGAAAATATTAAAACTCATTTTTAAAATTTATTTTTTATTAAAATGTTTTTAAACATTTATTTTTTAGAGAGAGACAGAGTGCGAGTGGGAGAGGGGCAGACAGAGAAGGAGACACAGAGGTTGAAGCAGGCTCCAGGCTCTGAGCTCTCAGCAGAGAGCCTGACCCAGGGCTTGAACCCACAGACTGCGAGACCATGACCTGAGCCGAAGTTGGATGCTTAACTGACTGAGCCACCCAGGTGCCCCTAAAATTTATTTCAACGGAAGAAATTCTGCAACAGAAACCATCTGTCCCTTTTCCCCACTTCTGCGTGCAACCTTAAACTTTCACAGATACCTAAGAAAAGTGAGGTGCTAAGGATGGCAGAATGAAAAAAAGAGATGGCAGAAATGATGGCATACTGACACCCAATTAGAAACAAGTCATAAAATATAGATCTTGGTATCTAGGTCAAATAAATAATCAGAAACTTGCACCCTGTTCATTTCCTGCAGACCCATGACCCCCAGAGCTCATCTCCTTCTGCCACTACATTAAACTTTTAGCCAGTCCCTCTCCCTGCTTTTTGTTATCAGACACATAAGTATGTAGCTTAAGATCTTAATGAAAGAGTAGAGCAACTTGGTGCTAAGACACCTGAGCCCAGCAGCTGTGTGCGAATGACCTGCAGACACAAAAGCAATACTCCTTGTCCAAGCAACTTAGACATGGCTGCTCTGTGTCCTGTAGACACCCAGAGTTGAATTTGTACAGTCGTTGCCAGAAAAGCAAACCACACCCACATGTCAAAACAAACATGATATCCAGGGGAGGAAAATCAAGGTTTCAAGTTGTTTCTTTTCTTCTCTCTCCAAATCCCAAGAATCCAGTGAGTTTTAATAACACTTCTAAAATGTCAGGAGAAAAAAAACCTTACTTTAAAAAAAGTAGGAGCAACCAAGGGGGTCTTTTGTAGAGTCTAGTTTCACTCCAGGCCTCTCAGGGATGGTAAGGGTGCAGGTGTGCCTTGCTTTAAGAAAATGCAGTGAAAAGAAAAAAAAGCATCAGATAGATACTTTAGAAGGTATTCATATTGTAATACAGGTTTTTAATTTTATCTGAATCATAGGTTTGCTTTAAAACAGCAGTACGCTTTTGTGAATCAGTTTAGATTGCAAATTTGGTAGAGTTGAGAAGAGAGTGTTGAGAAATTTAGTGTTCAAGGATTAGATTATATTTATTTATGGAAAATATATCAAAAACAAAGACTATGCATATATGAAATGTTGAGAGTCATTGAGAAGGGAAATGGTATTTATTATGTGTAAGGCACTTTATGTATGTGATAGGGATAAAATTTATTAAGTTTACTTTCCTCTCCCTTTTCTCTGGCTCTTAGTCTATGCAGCTCCCCTCTTCCTCTTCCCTATAAGAAGAGACCTGAATTTGTGGCCAGGTTATTATGATTTTAAGATATAGAATCAGAAAAATATACGGAATCAGGAGAGTGGGTAGAAAAAGACAAGACTGGGTCGTTGAGGAAGGAAGAGGGGAAGAGGCTGAAAAAATAAGAGTTGGTACAGAATATAGTGTTGAGAACTTAGCAAGAGTGTAGACTCGTAAGGGACTTGGATGAACGTTTCAGAGATTCTGTGGGCTCTGAGAAATGAATTTTAAGAATTCAGGCTTTATGAGTTCAATTTCCTTTGTGTTCTTCAAGAGGTGCAAAGAAAGATTAAAATTTTTTTTCAAATAGCTTTTGAATCCTGGACTGTGCTACTTTGAATGTGGAAATCCATTGACACGGCAGGAGGAGGCTCTGATATCTGTTTGATCTCTCAATCTTGTAATAACTATACAGCGTGGGCATTTAATTTTCATTGTATATACAAGAAGCTGAGTCACAGAGATTTTTAGGGACCTGCTAGTAAATGGCAGAGCCTTGATTTAAAAATAGGCCTGTTTCTAATAAAAAAAAGTTAAGAGATAATAGGTATTGGCAAGGTTGTGAAGAAAAGGGAAGGAACCCTTGTACATTGTGGGTGGAAATGTAAATTGGTACACACATTATGGAAAATAAGAGTTAGGTTTCCCAAAAACATTAAAAATAGAACTTCTATACTAATCTATATAATGGATCAGTCCCACTACTGGGTATATATGCAAGGGAAATGAAAGCATTTTGAAGAAGTATCTGCACTCCCATGTTCACTGAAGTACTATTCACAAGAGCCAAGATGCAGAAACAACCTAAGTGTCATGGATGGATGAATGGATAAAGAAAAGATGAGTGTGCATGCACACACACACACAGGAATATTATTTAGACATAAAGAAAGGAAATCTCACCTTTTGGGACAACATGAATGAACCTGGAGGACATTACGCTAAATGAAATAAGTCAGATCCAGAAAGACAAATACTGTATGATTGCCCTTATCTGTGAAATCTAACAAGTCTGAACTCAGAAGCAGATGATAGAATAAATGGTGTTTGCCACAAGCTGGGGGTTGGGGAAAATGGGAGGATTTTGGTCAAAGGGTAGAAACTTGCAATTATAAGATGAGTAAGTTCTGGGGATTTTATGTACAGTATAGTGACTATAGTTAATTGTAGTGTATTATATGCTTGAAATTTGCTAAGAGAATAGGTCTAGAGTGTTCTTAACACACACACACACACACACACACACACACACACAAATGGTAACTATGTGAGGTGATGGATGTGTTAATTTGATTTTAGAAATAGTTTTTCAATGTATACACATAATAAATCATGTTGTGTACCTTGAAAAATAGTGAACAACCTAAGTAGATACAATTTTTATTTGTTAATCATACCTCAATTAAGCTGAGAAAAGCCTTAGAATGTTCAAAACTTCAAAAAGAAACCTCTGTGTGTGTTGTTGTTATATATCATGTCAACTACCCTTCCTTATTTCCTGGATTTCTTTTTTTCTCTCTTCTATAGTCATTTAGAAAATAACAACCTTGGTTTAATTCTGCTGTTGGTTACCTTTAATTTTTGATTTTTAAAAAATTTTAAATGTTTTTATTTATTTTTGAGAGAGAGACAGACAGAGAATCTGAAAACAGGCTCTAGGCTCTGAGCTGGCTGTCAGCACAGAGCCTGATGTGGGGCTCAAACCCATGAACCATGAAATCATGACCTGAGCTGAAGTTGGACGCTTAACTGACTGAGTCACCTAGGTGCCCCAACTGTTGCTTTAAACTTAAAAGTTTAAGTTATTCAAAAGTACTTCTTATGTTGTTTTTTCTGTTGAAGTAAGAAAAGGTGTATATTTTGATTTTTTGTCTGTGTAAAGTGAATATTTTGACATGTTTTTCCTTCTAACACCATGCCACATTTTCCTTCCCCCCTCTTAAATTGTATAGGTTTTTGAGGATATTTGTTTTATCTCTATTCTTTTTTAATGATCATTTTTTATGTTTGTAGTCAGATTTTATCAACTGTAGTTCTCAGTTCAGCCATACAGATATACAGTTGTTTTTTCCAGATTTGGCAATCAGGTGCTTGACAATCAAAACACTGTGTTGTCTTTCAGTGCTTTATCTTTGTCTTTTTTTTTTTTTTGAGTTTTTTTATTCGAGAGAGTGCAAGCAAGCATGGGAGAGGCAGAGAGAGAGAAGAAGAGAGAGAATCCCAAGCAGGCTCTGCATTGTCAGTGCAGAGCTGGATGCAGGGTTCAGCCCCCACAAACTATGAGATCATGACTTGAGCCGAGATCCAGAGTTGGACTCTCAACTGACTGAGCTACCCAGGCGCCCCTCTTTATGTCTTTTTAATGTGTTGTCACAACATTTTTAGTGGAAGGATGGGCAGAAGAAGAGGGAAATGTAATAGAGTAAATATATATATTTTGTTAGGGAAAGCTAGTAGATGAATCACTAAAAATATAATCTTACAGAAGAAATGGCTGAAATATTTAAAAGTGATTGCCTAGGATATGGGAAAGGTGAGACAGAAGCATCAGCTTTGTACTACATACTTTTTAGTATGATTTGATTTGTACAGTAGCTATGTGCATGCGTTTTTAAAATAACTAGTGTTATATATGGCAAAGTCCTAGTCTAAATAATAGACAATGGAATAAATGTGGATAAATAGGTACTATGTCTGAGGTATTCTTTTTCCTAATATATGATCTTCCAATCTGGTAGTGGGGAAGAGTTGGAGACGACTAGGAAATTTTGATCTGACATCATCATAAGAATCAGCCTCTGCAGCCTGCCCCAGTCCTATCCCAGACCGAATCCCAGAGGATGGCTACAGAAGTCCTAGACAGATTTGGGGATCCAAATATAAGGAGTCCTGTATTCTGCTTCTTGTCAGAGTCTTGGGAGGCAGCAAGCCCTACAATTCCTTGGGCTTTGACCATGGATTAGACCAACAGAAGCACCTGTATTGGATGCTAAGGCAGATAGACCTCACGGAAATTTATAGAGCCTTCATATGCCCTACTGGGGTTCAGGGATAGCAAATTCTTTCCATGAGATTGACATTGTCTAGCATCTGAGACTGAGGTTGGGAGACTTAGAGGATGGAGATTCCATGGTACATGTGGTGTGAACCATAAAGCCAGGGGCCAGATGGAAACAAGGACTTCTCAGTTGTGGCCAGCATGGAGGGGGGAGGATGACTAAGAACGAGATAGAGCCTTGTACATCTCTGTAGATGCCCATGTGGAACAGAGCACCATCAAGGCCCAGGAGTTTTCTCTCGATGAGATCCTGCTCTTGTGAAAGTCTTGTGAAGCTTGGGTGCCTCACCCCACCATCCTCTCAGAGAGATTTATGGAGAAATACTTAAGTAAACTGTCAGGATCCTTGGATAGAATCAAAGAAACAATGCTGGTTAACAGAAGCAAAAAAGGAATTGATGGGAAGGATACCAACCAGAGAGTTCTCAGAATCAATGGGCTCAGGAAAAGGGCAGACTCATCTCCTGCTAAAAACCACAGCATAGGAAACGTCTGGTAAGATACAGATGACACCACCACTGCATCACCACTGTCAGAAATGGACACAGGACATCACTGCCGTCAGCCTCTGCCACTCCCAGAATGGGACTTTGGATCTCATTGCTGCTACTGCTGCCAGAATAAATTCTCTAGCATCCCTCACTTCCTGCTCACTGCTGGTTTGGTGTCCTGGGAAAGCCTACCTATTGGCCAATAACAGCCATGTGTCCACTCAACAGCTGCTTGGGGACAGACCTGTCTTTAGCTTTGATCCTGAAGGGATGTGTCCTCCCATTTATTGTGGCATCCCTCACCCCTGCCCCTACTCAAAGGAAGAGAGTCCGCACTTGTACAGTCACAAATGACAGTGTCTGGGACTCTCGACTGAGAATACCTTAAATAAACCTGACCTACACGGAACTTCTGCCACTGGAAAGAGTTTTGGAGCCTTAGAATCTAAAATCTACCTTAAGAAAAGATAAATTTACATTTTCACATCCCTGGGCTTCATTCTGAAGAAACGCCTTTCCCATGCAAATGAATGCTCTGTTTGACCTCACAACTTCCCTGGACAGCACTATTAGCCCATTTTCTAGTTAGGAAGCTGAGAGTCATGAAAGTGAAGAGACTTTTTCATACCAGTAATTGGCAGAGCCAGGATCGAACCCTTCCGAAACATTATATTGTGATTTGTTCCTCAATCTGTTAGGGCCAAATGTTAGGGTTAAAGTAGACTATTTTAGATCATTTGTCCTTAGCATGGTGTGTTATCCTCATCTGTTAGGCCTAAATGGGGAGTCAGTCCATGTGTCTAAAATGCTGCCTTTCTCCTCTAAACATGATATGGAAGTTTAAGAAACCTTGAAGAATTCATTGCTTTTAGGTCACAGTCTTGTGCCACTAGAGAAACAGAATTAGTCAGGAACAAAGAATAAGGTATTCTTTGCCCACCAACCCCATTTTTTAATCACTTGTCTAAGCTTCTTTCTTTTGCGTTCCCTGAGTAGGAAGAAGTAAGTAGAGAAGAAAGGCACTTTCTAGGTCATTTCGTCAGCTGCTCTTTGCCTTGACTGTATGTGGAGACATGGTTCCCCAGGCCTTTACCTCCTCTTAGCAGAGTCTCTAGAAGGCAGGAGAGGTTTAAGACCAGGACTTTAATAGGTGTAAGTAAGAAACCTATCTGTTTTCCATTAAGGAGATTAACTTCTCTGTTGAGATTGTTGTTATAGGACTGGGTTGGGGGCTGCTCGGGGCTGACTGGTGCCTTCTCTGGCTGGGTGGGCGCTGCCCCCTCCAGCTCTCCTTCTGAAGCAGGCACTCTTCTTCCAAACCTGCCTTCCTCTGCTGCTGGAGTCAGATTGTTCAGAGGATCTGCTTTCAAGTAGTGACACAGTAGGGTAACCAAGGCGAATCCTTGTTTTCAGGACAAGGGAGCATTGTGCCCATATATTTTACAGCAGTTCAGTGAGCCATTCCTATGTTGAATTATAAAATAAGTACATTTTATGGCAAAAATAACATCCTCTATTTGTCTCCCACACAACATCCATCTCTCTCTCTCTCTCTCTCTCTCTCTCTAACATACTTATCTCTTAATCTTGTCAACCCACGCCTAGTATAGAGCCTCACACAGGGTCACCATGTAGTAAATATTTGATGAATAGAAAAATGAAAGCTCTCTAGAGACTAAGAAACAGATGTAAATCTCTATAGTCCAACAAACTGGATTTAGAATAGACCAAAAGGGTGCACTTAAGAATGTCCCTGAAAAATACTTGACAATTTACTGTAGTCATTTTGTTTGCTGGGCAGCCTTTCTTCCTACCTCTCTTCTTCCTCTTCCTCCTCTCTGTTTTTCCCTCTCTTCCTCCTTCCCTCCCTCTCTTTTTCTCCCTTCCCTTCCCCCTTCCCTTCCCTCCCTCTGTAACTCTCCTATGGCAGTTATCAAACACACATACAGATAGAGAGAATTGTCCACTAAACCCTCAGGCACACCCAGCTTTGATAGCCATCCATTTTTCTGCATCATTTATAATCTGCCTTTTTTTCATATATTTTGGGAGTAAATCAAAACTCAAACTTGCATGATTTTGCCTTCAATTATTTTCCTATGTGTCTCAAACAGAAGGGGACTTTAGAAACATACAATACCATTATCACCTTCTCTCCCAAATTAACAATTAGTCTATAATACCATCTAACAGTTAGTGTTTGGCTTTCATCTCTTCTCGGTTTCCTTAAGATTTTTTCTTAAATGTTAATTGTGGCTTAAGACTAGTGTTTTTGTATTCTTCATGGTAACCTCCAGCACCTTCCCTCCAAACCCCACTGGAATACTTATAATTGCTAAATGGATAATTTACATCTCCATTAATTCACTCCAGGAACGAATACTTAAAATGCACCCATCATTATAAATGATTCTGAAGCTACCAAGGTGTATAAGATGGACAGTGCCCTTGGCCTCAAGGAGCTTACAGTTCCAGCTTTGATGTTCCTTTAACACTCAGCATGATAAAATCCATCATCATACTATCTTGCCCCAAAAGTCCAGCTCTCCTTACGTTTCCCAAGTCTGACAACGATGTCACCATTCTCTGTACTTCTTGACCTCTGCATTCTTCACTCTCTTCATCCTGTCAGTACCACGCCTACCTATTTTTCTTCTGAAATTATTTTTTCTTAATTTTAATTTTAGAGAGTACATGAGCAGGGGAGAGGGGCAGAGGAAGAGAGAGAATCTCAAACAGGCTCCACCCTCAGCTCAGAGCCCATCACGGGGCTTGATCCCACAACCCTGATATCATGACCTGAGCTGAAATCAAGAGTCAAATGCTGTACCCACTGAATCACCCAGGTACCCTTCTTCTGAAATTATTTCTATTCCTTTTTTTCTTCAGGAAGGCAGCCTTCTGTGCTGAAGAAAGACAACCTGTGTTAGAATTTACAAGAGTTCTGCCTTTTTTGGGGGCCAAACTAAGAGGGAGTTAGCAACAGCTCTAAAGGTCTGGAGTCCAGTGTTGTGCCAGGAGAGGCTTCATCTGAGATGGGTCCACGGGTGACAGTAGGATGGAGATAGGAGACCATGTGGCAAGGAAACCAGAAAATAGTACCGTGCATCCCATATGTTGTGTGGGAACTAGGAAATGGGCAAAAAGAAGTAAAGCTGTGACCAGGAATAAAATGAAATGGGGCAGGTATAAAGCGTGATTCTGGTTGATTTATTTGGAGTTTCATTTGGAATCAGAGAATAACTGTCAGAACCCTTCCTTTATCTAATTGTCGTCTAACAAATTACAGCAAAGTTAGCACTTCAGATAAAACTTTTTATTATTTCACAGTTTTGCACATCAGAAATCCAGGCAGCTCAGTTAGACTCTCTGCTCAGGGTCTCACAGGCTAATATCTGGGTGTTGGACAGCCAGAGGTCTCGCTTGGAATCTGGGGAAATCGGCTACCATTTCCATAATCCTCTCGAAGGCTCTCAAATACACAAGAAGAACATGTTGGGGATAATTTCTACTTTCTCTGCACTTTTATTCACTCACGTCACTGATACTAATGATGAACATAATCTACCCATTTCCTCAGCTTGAACAATGGTTTAATCTCCTTATTTAATCTAAGAGCCCAGTGTTTTCTGTTTACTTAAAAAAAAACCCGTAGAATTCTTTTGTAAGTTTGAAAAGATTAATGTTTTGTGTGTGCATGCATGTGTGTTTTTATTTAAATTAAATTCTTGTAACTTCATGATCTCACCCCATTGAAAACTGAGATGCTGGGACCCATTGCCTTTTCTCATTGATGTTAGGGCCATCTGGAATATTTAGTGTATTTAACACATGATCACATCAACAATAAACTTGCTAGTTGCTTTTCAAGAAGCCTTTTTTTTTTTTTACCTAGTTTACAGAAATTATTAAAAATAAGTCTCATGCTATTAGACTCCTATTCCCCAGGCTCTCTTGCAACCTTCTCTCAAAATATTTAGGGTTTTGCTAATTGTAATTTTCATTTTTGAGGTTAGTATGTGAAAAATGAGGATTTTCAACAGGTTAAACAATTAGACCAAATATGCAGTTGAACATTAACAAACCTACTACTCCAAAGATAAACAGCCCTCAGTTTTCTTTCAAATACTGGGACACCGTTTTCTTAGTATGGGATTGCAATCAGTACCTATTTGTTTCTTAACATTTTAGGAAAAATTCCCCCCTCGGCTTCTTTTAGAATCCAATAATTTGCCTACACTTGGTCTTAGCCAAAAGGCCGAGAAGCGACCCAATAATTTGCCTAGATAAGATAATGCATTTGCTGGTAATTAAAATCTCAACTACTTCCCTTGAAAACCAATGGCAGTCTTGGAGAATGCATTCTTAGGAAATCAAAGCAATAGTTAACAGATGTGTAAAGGTAACATTCACAAGGTTAGGCACAATTATCTGATAGAAGTGAGATGACAAGTTGATTGTTATATTTTCAGATTCATTTTCCCAACTCAGGATCCATTTGACTTAAACAGATAGTGCCCCAAAGAAAACTGTGACTCCAAAAATGATTTCTACGGGAGGCCTTCTGATATTTAAAAATGTGTGTTCCATTGTATCCAGTACTTGAATTGGCTAAAAGGAAGTGGGATGGTTTTTTAACACAGTTGTGAATCCATCATTCTTCCCTTCGATCGAAGCAGGATAAAAGCAGTGGTGGTAGGAATAGCTGGTCTGTAGTTGGTGCTCAGGAAAGAGGTGCTGAATAAATACATGAATGTATAATGAATGAGGATCGCACAAAATCAAGGAGGCCGCATCCTCTGGAGTGGTGTTTTCCTAAGGCAGCAGGTGATTTGCAGGAACCAAGAGCAGAACAGCTGCTTCCCATCACCTTCCCGCAAACCCCAGCAGTGGGTGTTGCAGTGACCTCAGTCTTGTTGGCACGTGACTGCCCAGGGAGGACGTGCAGGTTCAGAAAATTTGTGAAATAAAGTCAAGAAAATTTACAGGATGCCTGCAGGGCAGGGGGTACCAGAAAGACCAAATGGGAGTTTATGTAGTGACTATACCGGCAAAAACTTCCCCTGGTGGCTGGCTGTGAAGTCTAGAATTTGGCTCCTCATGTCATCAAGAGTGACACATGTTATTAATGGCACTGCTTCCTGGAATCTACTTGAATCTTGCAAATTTCTCTCTCTTCTCTCTCTCCCTCCCTCCCTCCCTCCCTCCCTCTCACACTCCTTTCCTCTCTCTCTCTCCACTTCTCTCCCATCACCTTCCCTCCTTTCCCCCTCCCTCTGTCTCTCTCACACTTTCCCTCTTTCTGAGGTGATGGTGGACTGGTACAGAGAAGACAGTTTTTCTCAGGATCTGCTGAGGTGGAGAGGCAGTTCCTCCTGTGATAGCACATTCATGAACTCAGGGTCATGCTCCAAGAACATCTAAAGATGATTCAGCATCAGCATGAGGTACTTTGAGTTTTTTGGCATTTTCTAAGTTACCGGAGAGGGGGGACAAAAAGGTGGAAATGAATCACTTCATGTAAATAAAACTTCAGTAGTACTTTTCTGGAAAAAAACAGAAACAGCCCATCATAGAAACGACAGTTTCTGTGCCAAGAGGGAAGTGAGCAGGGAGCAGCTTGAACATGCACCAGGTCACCTCCTGTAGTGGCCTGTACTCCAGGAGTAGCCTGGTCTTGAATGGGATCATTCAAGCAGGAAAGGCAAGGAAGACAAATATGTGAATAAATGTCATGGTGAAAATCATGATCAATAATTGTCAAAGGGGCCGATAAAGCAGCTGGGCAGGGAGATGTTAAAGAATGTCCTTCCTCCTAGAATTTTAAGATCTGTTTCTGGAATTGTCATCACTATTGTTATCATTTACAGAGGAAATTTGCAGCCGCTGGCATCTAGGGTTTGCTCCTTGTCCTGATAGGGCTGGTTGGGGTCTTGATTCATTCAGACTGTTGTGTCACTTGAGCTGGATGGTAAGACTTAATGTTTCAAGTACTATTTGACTTCTTAGAAACTCACAGGTTTCCAGAGGGCCGTGAGTTCCCCTGCTCTCACCAGATATACCCCCAACCCAGTAGAAAAGGCTCCAGCTGGCCCCATCACTTGCATTCCACCCAGAACTCAACAGGCTTCACTCCCCTGCCAGTTTGCACAATTATTCAAACAGGCCATGGGAACCAGGGAGTGCCTCTCTCTCTCTCTCTCTCTCTCTCTCTCTCTCTCTCTCTCTCTGTCTCTCTCTCTCTGTCTCTCTCTCTCTGTCTGTCTCTCTCTCTCTGTCTCTGTCTCTCTCTCTGTCAAAAATAAATTAAAAATAAAAAACTTAAAAAAAAAAAAAAAGAGGGTGAGAGAGAAAGATTGAGAAAGCCAGCGAGCATGAGCTAGGGAGGGGCAGAGAGACAGGGAGACACAGAATCGGAGGCAGGCTCCAGGCTCTGGGCTGTCAGCACAGAGCCCGACAGGGGCTCGAGCTCACAAACTGTGAGATCATAACCTGGGCAGATGTTGGACACTTAACTGACTGAGCCACCCGGGTGCCCCTTCACCCTCTTGATACTTCAAAGCGTGGCTCCCACAGCCAAGTGCAATTTCTGTGTGACCCTGCCTGGCATACTGTGTCCTCTTCTTCCAGGCTGTGAGTATATGTGGCTAATAAACTGCCATTGACCTCATCTATCCAATGTCAAGGGTTGTGTGTTCAGCCACACAAGGGCGGAGAACGCCTCCTTTGACAATAGGGTGGCAATATTGTGATTTGTAAGAAACGGATTTGGTCATTGCGATGACCAAAATATATCTCATATATATTTGGTCTTTGTCCAGAGTTTCTGCTTCACAGCTCCCCAAATCCTTGGAATTTCCTGAGCAGTAACAACAATGGGAGCATCTTTTGAAATATTTGGTCTTTTATCCTCTGTTCGAAATCACTTCAGAGTCATAAAGGTAATAAGTGTCTTGTTATTCAGTGCAAGCCCTTCCCACCACAACTGGGTTTATGTTCACATGATAACTTCGGAAGGGACCTAGGGATGTGGGGGCGTTCTTTAACCATGAATAGAGGGTTATAACTTTCATTCCTGCCCTGACTTCCCAGAAGGAGAGAGGGACTGGAGGTCGCATCAGTCATCAGTTGTCCACAGTTTAGTCAATCATGCATATGTAATGAAGCCTCTGTAAAACCCAAAATTCCAGGTTGTGGAATCAAGACACTTCCATGTGCCACAGGGCTGGCCCCCAAACTCCACAAGGACAGAGGCTCCTTTGTTTAGGACCTCCTTCTATGTATCTGTCTCTTCATCTGTCTGTTGATTTGTGTCCTTTAATATCTTTTGTAATAAATCTGTAATCTAGTGAGTGAAAGGGTTTCTTGAGTTCTGTGAGCCACTCAAGCAGATTAATCCAAAATCCAAGGAGGGGTCACGGGAACCTCCAGTCTGTAGTCATTGGGTCAGAAGCACATAACAACTTGGGCTTGTGCTTGGCAAGTGAAGCAGAAGGCAGTCTCGTTGGACTGAGCCATTAACCTGTGGGATCTGATGCTACCCCCAGGGAAATAGTGTCAGAATTGAATTGACTTGTTGGACACCCAGCTGGTGTCAGAGCATTGCTTGGTAGTGCTGAGGAATCCCCTACTTGTACATGTTGAAATTGGGTGCAACACCCTTTTTAAGGGTGAATAGGAGGTTATCAGAACTTGTGAACTCATGAGTCTTGTGTGTTGACCAGTGCTTGGCTCACCCAGTAGCCAAAAGACTATTCAGATTGGTGGGGGCATCTATGTGCAGATGCCTGGGAATACAAAACATAGAATAAGGACTCAATAAGCACAGAACTGACCTGAACCTTTGATTCTCGGAGCAAGACTAATGATCCAGAGACCAGGACAGGATCAGGAATCGGAACTTACTCAATTAAAAATTTACTGTCTCTTCACACACCTGCCTATCCTGATGGTAAAGCACAATCTTTAAGACTTACAGTGTTATGGAGTCAGCTCTTTATGTCTGGGGACTGTAATTCTTGAAGTCTCTTGATTGCATTGCTTAAGATGAATTTGACATAGAAACATCAACATGGAAAAACAATGAAACTGTTAGTTAAACTAAAATTAGAAATAAGGTACTACCTTAGATGCTTTCCTCTTGATAAAAACAGCCACAATACTAATTAGAGATTATGTTGCACTGACTGCAATTATTGTTTTATACTTGGCTGTGTTATTCCCAGTGTCAAATAATATTTGGTTCTCTTTTTCCCCATATAGAACCTCAAAAGCCATCAGCCCATGGAATATTTTCTTTAAACTAGTCAATTTGGTGGAGTAATTTATTTAAAATAGGTTTTTTTTTTAAAAAAAATATATATAGTTTTCTCTCTATTTCACAAAATGAGTAATGCAAGTTGGGATGTGGAGCTATAAACTCATTGCAAAAAAAATTACACAGCAAAACTGCTATTTTTGGCTTTTAATTCCTACCAGTTTGCCAACTTGTTGCAAGTTATACTTATCAAGGGATCGTACACTTTTTCCATCTTGCTTCATCTTGAACCCTAAAATGCTAACAGAGACCATGAATGGTCTTTGACTTAATTAGCTAGCGTCGCTATTGTTTGCTACATCTTCTAGCTCTAAATATCTCTAAAAATAGGTTTCCTTTGATTCCAGCTTTTAAGTGACATAAATTGTATTCAAAGGAGAGAAAAGCATTACTTAAGTTATCTATATCTGTTTATATTTCTAACTGGTATGCTTTATCACACAGTCCTTGGTTTATATTATAGAAGGATGGATCTATTAGAAGTTAGCAGAAACCACAGGCATTCCTTTGAAATAACTCTTAATGGGAAACGGTTTTTAAAAATAATATTTGAACTTTACAAAAATGAATTTTTAAAGAAGTAATTTTATTGTGTTCACACCCTATGAAATTTGAGACACTGAAATTAAACATTGTAATATATAGTACACAGGTGCAGTCGCTATTTTTTTTAAATGAGGTATTTAGTGAATATCATTTGGGTCATTGAAATTAAACAATTTTGACCTATTTTACACAGAGAAAGATCTCCACACAAGGCATAGATTTATGTAAAGAATGTTATTTAATAGTCAAGAGTCTTTATTGGCCAGATTTCAAAGGAAACAATTGCCAAGTTCAGATATGAAATTTAACAGAGCATGTGGTAGACAGAATTCTAAGATGGCCTCAAGATCCCCTCCTCCCTAACCCCCCATGGAGTATGTGGCTCTGACATTCTGAGAATGTGAATGTGGTGGATTCTGTCCCATGATTAGGTTATGTTACGTGGTACAGTTGACCTTAGTGTAGGGCAATTATTCATGTGGGCTTGACCTACTCACATGACTAGGGTCACAGAAGAGGAAGTCAGAGATTTGAAGCAGGATGATTTGATGCACTGTTACTAGCTTAAAGATGAGTGAAGCTAAGTGCCAAAAAGTTATGGGCAGTGTCTAGAAGCTGACAGTGGGTTCTGGCTGACAGCCAGTCAGGAAAGAGGACCTCAATCCTATTATTGCAAGGAACTAAATTATGCTAACAACAAGAATGATCTCTGGGAGTAGACTTTTCCCTCGAGCCTCCAGATAAGAACTCAGTCCAGCCAACACCTTGGTTTTTGCCTTTTGATACATTGGGCAGAGAATCCAGCCACACAGCACCAGACTTTTGACCTAAAGGACAATGAACTAAGAAGTGGGCATTGTTTTAGACTGCTAAACTTGTAGTAACTTCTTAGACAGGAATACAATATTAATACAGAACACAAGTATATTTTACTAGAAATATAAATTGGAGAATTTCTATTTATTTCTCATGGTTATTTTTCACAGAATAGGTGGAGAGGCAGGGGAGGGCATAGACTAGTGCTCAGCTATCTCAAATTATCTGTGATGAAGCCCGGATTTTGTGTATTTTTAGTCAATCATGGATTGATTCTTTTATTAAATTTGATAAAAATGAATCAGTATAAAAATGAAAACACAGAGATATCTGATAATTAATTCCAAATCTGTTATTATTAGATTCAAATAAAGCTACTTAGTCAAATTGTTATAAATATTTACAAACACTTATTCTCAATTTTTATATTTCTTACAGATTAATAACAGTCCATGGGCCAGCTCTGGTCTGTGGACTACATTTCGAATAGCACTGGTTTAGATCATGTTAAATTTGAAGGTTTCTGAGGCTAAAAACGTTAACCTGTCCTAACACTTTAAAGAGATAAAAATTTAACCATTTGTGTGTTTTTAGCTGCTTTAAATCATAATAACTAGAGAAATTGATATTTTGGCCTCAAAACCATTTTATCACCAAAGCACTAAACTATACTGAAAGTGAAAAAAGTAGTTTATGTGAACTTGACAGAAATAGACTAAAAATATTGTCATAGGCCTGAGCGTTTGTGCATGTTGAAGATCTAGAGAATGATACTAAATACCTTTCAAATAAATGAAAAAAATTCAAGTTGACCACTTTCTAATAATATGGAGTGGATCCCTGTCCCAGTGCTAGCTGTTTTTGAATGGAAAACCACAAAGGTACAGAATTGACAGGTACAGGCACATCATGTCCCAGGAAGCACTTGTTCTGTTCATCATGATTCATTAGTATTTTTTAGCTTTCTCCTAAAAATTTTCATTTGGTACAGACTTCCATGAATCATCTCTATTGCCTTACTTAGATAACATCCCTCAGTTTATTAATCTGTTGAGTAGAAATTACTTCTTACTATCTTTTTCTAGTAGCTTTCTTCATGTTCAAAACATTTGTTATAGAACTTAAAAGAAGGATCTTTTGATAAGTTAGTATTCATAGGCAAGGAGCATAAAGAAAGTGAGCTGGTGTAAGCATGATTTCAGTAAGAGCAGCAGAATCATTTATATCATGTTCATATCATTCTTTACATACTTTATAAAGGAATTTAGCTTGGCAAGGATTGTCACTCTATGGAGAAATACAGCATGGATAACAGCAGTTTTACTGAGCATGGCACCATGTTCCTGCAAGCAACGTCAGGGTCATCGAATCTAGGCACTCATTGACAGTGCATAGATAACGTGAGCTCTGCCTCTATTCTCTGCTAAATTCCATGTGTACTTTGCTAATCATGTGACATTCTTCCCACTAACCCCAGATACAGCCTCAGAATCTTTCTCAACATAGTATTCTAGGAAATCAATAATGATGAGTTGAGATTGGCTCAAAATTAAACCTATATGCTTCCTATGCACCTAAATCATTCAAGATAGATTCTCTTTTTCTGTCAATTGAATTGACTGCCATTGCATTCTCATTAATGAGCATCTGGGCCTAGGAATGGAAATAGAGTGCCATAAAGAGAAAACAACGTTCTCAATGTAATTTCTAAATACAGGAGTGTAGCTAGATTAAAATGTTTAAAAGGCATTTTCTTGGACCAGTTACCTACCAGAATGCCCCCTCACTTTAACCAGAATGCACAACTGGTTAAAATGTTACTCCTAGAGATTTATCAATGGGTTTTCCAGCAACTAAAAGGCAAAGGAGAAGATCAGGTGTAATTTTACTGGAGTCAGTCTTTGGCCGGCATATGTTAATGTTTTCAGTCATGACCAAGGAGATGGGATGGAGTACACTCAAGAAATTTGCAATTGGGCAAGTTGGCTAGGACCTTACATAGCTACATTGATATTCAGAAAGGCTGTGATACTATAAACATGTTCACTGCTCTGTTTCTCTTATAAGCCAAATGTAGGGAACAGTGAAAGCACTGCTCCATATAGATTTACCTTTGGTAAACTGGGATTTGCAAAATAATCAGTAAGCACAATGGCAGTATCAGTTGACCAAGACTTGAAGGTTGTGTCACAGAGCATGCGGCTGGATGTGTTAGGGTTGGTGCCACATTACTAAATCATTCAGTGGTGTCACAATCCTGGCTTTATGTGTGGAGCTTATGTTGCATTCTCATTGCTTCTCATAGAGGAGATGCTTAAAGTGAAGGATACCAATGCAAGTATACCCGAAATTATGACAAAGAATTTGGAAGGAAACTGCAGCTGAATTTTTTGTCTTACATGAAACAAAATAGGCATGTGTACCCTAAAAGTTACTCATGAACTACTGTAGGCCAGTGATCCAGTAGTTCCTGGGGTGTTGCAAAAAAAAAAATCGAGTTTTCTGATTCTTCCATCTTGATACTTTGATGGACTGAACAGCATGAGACTGAAGGAGAAAATGAGGGAGGCAACATACCTTCACTTTAGGAAAGTTTTATGATATAAACTATATGGCAGGCTAATCACAACTTCTGGAAGTTCAAACAACTAAAGATGAATGAGAGGTGACTTCCAAAATGGTAAAGTGATGAGATCTGTAAACTTTCTAACTGATGAAAACAACTGTAGCTGAAGATCACTGACAAAATGAAAATCTTTGGAGATTATCTTAAGGGCATACATTTAGAAATAACTTGAATGGAGTTTATTTATATTTGATGAACAAAGAAGCATTTACTCAAGAACATCTCTATCAATAAGGATAGAAAGAGTTTGTAGCATTTAAGCCATGACTCCCTCCTTCCCTACCTTCCTCCCTCCCGCTTCAAGGTGTGTGCAGCTAGGGACACAGGGCTCGCTCCCCACCACCCAGATGAGGGTCATACTATCTCCCTGGGGAGTCCAGGCCACCAGAATCCCCCACAGTGTGCAGTCTCGGATGTCATGCCTCAAAGGATACAGACTTGGACATGTACTCCCCTCCCTAAATCCATGTTGCAGAATCTTGTCCTCAGAAAGAGTGGCTGAGGGGTCCAAGGCTCTCCTCTATCTAGGTCTTACTCATGGGGTGGAAACTCTACCTGTGAAAAGACCAGAGGCTGCTGCCCTAGCTTAGCACTAGGGCATTCCTGAGGCAGGGTTGTCATTTGAGAGAAGCAAGTCACTGTCTCCACCCTAAGCTCTGGAACAGTGGCGTCGATGTTTTACCCGGGAGAGAGCAGGCCATAACAACGGAGACCTTCAAGCTCTCCAAAGGAACTGACTTTAGTTGTTGTTGTTGTTTATGTTTATTCACATTTGAGAGAGAGAGAGAGACTGAGAACGAACAAGCAGGAGAGGAGCAGAGAGAAACACACACAGAATTGGAAGTACGCTCCAGGCTCTGAGCTGCCAGCACAGAACCCAACACGAGTTCGAACCCACAAACTATGAGATCATGACCGGAGCCATAGTTGAAAGCTTAACCAACTGAGCCACCCAGGCGCCCTGGAACTGACTTTACTTGAAACCAAGTGTGTGGAAGTGTATGCCTAAGTGTGTTCGCAAAAACAGTGGAGGCTGTGGTGATAAACAATTGAAAGGAATCTGGTAGCTACTTGACAGCAGCAAGTTAAACTATAAACCAGCTAGAAGTTTGGCAGAGAGGACCAAGGAAAGAACTAAAACAGTCTTCACAACAAACCTCAAAGACTGCCTTCAAAGATTACACCGCAAAGGAACACAAATTTAACTGAGTCAAACTGCTGAGAAATTTATGCCCCATGGCATTATCACCTAGCAGTTGGTAGAAGCTAACGGCTGAGTGTGATACCAACACAACAGATAAATTAATAAAAATATCAGATAAAGAGACCATAAAAAAGAGCTCTGATAAACCACTGTCATCCCAGGTGACTGAGCACACCCAAGGCTGTGCTATTGTGGCATGACATCAGAGACTGCACACTTTGGGGAAATAGACTTCACTAAAATAATCTAGGTAAGTCGTCAAACGAGCAATAATCAAACAGCAACAAAAACAATGCCTGCGGGAAAGAGGGTATCAATATCCAGAGTTGCTACAACCTTTTACCTAAAATGCCCAGTTTTCAACAAAAATTAATGAGACATGTAAAGAACCAGGAAAGTGTAACACACACACACAGAAAGGAAAGCACCAATTAGAAACTGCCTTTGAGAGGGCCCAGATGTCTTTTTTTTTCCTTTTTTAAAAATTTACATCCAAGTTAGTTAGCATATAGTGCAATGATGATTTCAGGAAGAGAATCCAGTGATTCATCACCTACATATAACACTCAGTTCTCATCCCAGCACGTGCCCTTCTCAATGCCCCTAGCCCATTTAGTCCACCCCCCCACCGCAAACCCCTCCAGCAATCCTCAGTTTGTTCTCTGTGTTTTGTCCCTCTCCTTTTTTATTTATTTCCCTTCCCTGATGTTCATTTGTTTTGTATCTTAAATTACACATATGAGTGAAGTCATATGATATATGTCTTTCTCTGACTAATTTCACTTAGCATAATACACTCTAGTTCCATCCATGTTGTTGCAAATGGCAAGATTTCATTCTTTTTGATTGCTGAGTATTATTCCATTATATATGTATGTGTGTGTGTATATATATATATACATGCATACATACATACATGCACATTACATCTTCTTTATCCATTCACCAGTCGATGGACATTTGGGCTCTTTCCATACTTTGGCTATTGTTGATAGTGCTGCTATAAACATTGGGGTGCATGTGGCCCTTTGAAACAGCACTCCTATATCCTTTGGATATATGCCTAGTAGTGCAATTGCTAGGTCATTGGGTAGTTCTATTTTTAATTTTTAAAAATGTTTTAAAATAGTTCATTGTCAAATTGGTTTCTATATAATGCCCAGTGCTTCTCCCCACAAGTGCCCCCCACCATGACCATCACCCCCTATTTTTAATTTTTTGAAGAAACTCCATCCTGTTTTCCAGAGTGGTTGCACCAGTTTACATTCCCACCAGCAGTGCAGAAGTGTTCCTCTTTCACTACATCCTCACCAACATCTGTCATTGCCTGATGTACGTTGTCTATGTATGTTGATTTTAGTCATTCTTACTGATGTGAGGTGGTATCTCATTGTGGTTTTGATTTGTATTCTCTGATGATGAATGATGTTGAGCATTTTTTCATGTGTCTGTTAGCCAGCTGGATGTCGTCTTTGGAGAAATGTCTATTCATATCTTTTACCCACTTCCTCACTGGATCATTGTTTTTTGGGTGTCAAGTTTGATAAGTTATCAATTTTGGATACTAACCCTTTATCTGAAATGTCATTTGTGAATATCTTCGCCCATTCCATTGGTTGCCTTTTAGTTTGGCTGATTGTTTCCTTCGCCATGCAGAAGCTTTTAGTTTTGAGGCCCCAATAGTTCATTTTTGCTTTTGTTTCCCTTGCCTCTGGAGATGTTTTGAGTAAGAAGTTGCTGTGGCTGAGGTCAACGAGATTTTTGCCTGCTTTCTCCTCTAAGATTTGGATTGTTTCCTATCTCACATTTAGGTGTTTTATCCATTTTGAGTTTATTTTTGTGTATGGTGTAAGAAAATGGTCCAGGTTCATTCTTCTGCATGGCACTGTCCGGTTTTTCCAACACCACTTGCTGAAGAGACTGTTTTTATTTCACTGGATATTCTTTGCTGCTTTGTCAAAGATTAGTTGGCCATGTTTGTGAGTCCATTTCTGCGTTCCCTATTCTGTTCCATTGATCTGTTGTTTGTTTTTGTGCCGGTATCATACTATCTTTATGATTACAGCTTTGTAATACAGCTTAAAATTCAGAATTGTGATGCCTCCAGCTTTGGTTTTCTTGTCCAGTATTGCTTTAGTTTAGTTTAGTTTTTCTGGTTGCATACAAATTTTAGGATTGTTTGTTCTAGCTCTGTGGAAAGAGACCAGGTGTCTTAACAAGTACTTCAAAATAGATATTATAAAGAAATAATTAAAAAAAAAGAATGAGAGTGTCTCATCAAATAGGGAATATAAATATATAAGTTATAGAAAAGAACCAAATAGAAATTCTGGAGTTGTACAATAAGTGAAATGACAGGATTCATTAGAGGGACTCAAAGAGTAGAGTTAAACTAGTGAAGGAAAGAATCAGTAAACTTGAAGATAACTCTATAGAGATTATGTGATCTAAAGAATGAAGAGAAAAAGGAACATAGAATGAACAGATTCTCAGAAATGAGTGCACCAACATATACATAATGGAATTATCAGGAGAGGAGAAGAAAAAGCAACAGAAAAATCACTGAAAATATAATGGTTGTAATTGTTCCAAATTTGATGAAAAACATTATACACCCAGGAATCTCAACATACTGCATAGAATAAATTAAAAGAGAGCCACACCCACATACATCATATAAAAATGTTGAAAGTGAAAAATAGAGCTTTTGAAAATAGTAATAGATAAATGACTTGAGATGTTCAAGGAAAGCCCTATAATAAATATCTAACTTTTCATCAGACACACTAGAGGCCAAAAAGCAGTTAGATAAGATTCAAAATGCTGAAAGAAAAAAAACTGTCAACCAAGAATCTAAGAAAACTACATTGCTTATAAATAAAGGGGAAATGATGATATTGCCAGATAAACAAAAACAGAGAATTTATTGTTAGTGGACAACAGAAATAAATACATGTTCTCCTTTCTTCTCTTAACCGATTCAAAAACAATTGTATAAAATAGTATACATGTATGGACCTGTAACATATGGAAATGTAATGTATTTCATAATAGCACAAAGGAGATAAATGTGAGCAAAGCTGTATTGGAATAAGGAAATGATACCAGATAGTCTTCAAATCCACAAATAGTTTGAATGTAAGAGGTATGAAAATAGATATGCAAGCAACAACCTTAAGAAAGGTAGAGTGACCATATTAGTATCAGACAAAATAGACTTGAAAACAAAACTGTTGCTAAAGAGGGACATTTTATTTTATCTTTTTTAAAATTTATTTTATTTTACTTTTAGAAGGAGAACATGTGTGGGGGAGAAAGGCACAGGGAGGGAGAGTGAGGGAGGAAGGGAATCTTAAGCAACTGAAATCAAGAGTCATGGAGTCACCTGGGTGGCTCTGTCAGTTGGGCATCTGACTCTTATTTTTGGCTCAGGTCATGATCCCAGTGTCATGGGATAGAGCCCCCAGGTTGGGCCCTTTGTTGAGCATGGTTCCTGCTTAAGATTCTCTCTCTCTTTCCCCTCTCTTCAGCCTCTCTCCCCCACTAGCATGTGTTCTCTCTCTCTCTCTCTTTCTCTCTCTAATAAAAAAAAAAAAGAAAGAAAGAAATCAAGAGTAGGACACTCAACTGAATGAGCCACCCAGGAACCTCAAAGAGGGAGGTTTTATAATGATAAAAATGTCAATCCATTAGGAAGGTATAATGGTTATAAACATATAAGGATTTAACAACAGAGCCTCAAAATATGTGAAACAAAAACTGACAGAACTAAAGAAAGAAATAATTGAATAGTAATATTTGTATACTGCAATACCCCATTTGCAATGATTGGACAAACAAGCAGAAGATCAACACTATAAACCAACTGTAACTAAGAAATATCTGTAGAACACCCTTTCCAACAATGATAGAATACATACATATTCTTTGCAAGTACATATTGAACATTCACCAGAATAGACCACATACTAAGCCAAAAAACAAGCCTCAATAAATTTAAAAGTAGTAAAATCATACAAAGTATGCTCTCTGACCACAATGGAATGAAATTAGAAATCAATAGCAAAAAATTTGGAAAACCAAAACTGCGTAGAAATTAATTAGTATACTTCTAAATAATCAATATGACCACACAAAATTACAAGGAAAATTAGGAAATATTCTTAGATGAATGGAAATGAAGATACAACTTATGAAAATGTTTGGAAGCATCCACAACAGTTCTTACTAGAAAATTTAGAGTTATAAATGCCTACTTTAAAAAAGAAAATGATCTCAAATGAATTACCTAACCTTTCACCTTTAAGACACTGGAAAAAGAAGAAAAAACTAAATCTAAAGCAAACAGAAGGAAGGAAATAAAAAAGGTTAGGGTGGAAATTAATGAAATAGAAGTTAGAAAAACAATAGAGAAAATCAGTGAAACCTAAAAGAGAATAAAACAGATCACAAACTCAGTAATGGAATAGGCGACATCATTACTGATCTTACACAAATAAAAAGGATTTTAAGATAATACTATGAACACTTGAATGTCAAAAATTTATATCTTCAGGAGACTGCAACCCTCTGGAACTGACTAAAGAAGAAATAGTACAAGTGACAAAAGAAAAAACAGATATACTACACTTTATCAAAAACATTAGTGTTCCAAAGGACACCATTAAAAAGATGAAAAAACATTCCACAAAATGAGAGAAAATATTTTCAAATCATGTATTTGCTAAGGGACCTGTTTACAGGGTATTTCAAAAAGCCCATAAAACTCAATAATAAAAAGACAACTCAGTTAGGGGCATCTGAGTGGCTCTGTTGGTTGACCATCCAACTTTGGCTCAGATCATAATCTTAGGGCTTTTGAGTTTGAGCCCACGTCGGGCTTTGTGCTAACAGCTCAGAGCTTGGAGCCTGCTTTGGATTCTGTGTCTCCCTCTCTCTCTGCCCCTCCCCTGCTCAGTCTGTCTCTCTGTCTCTTTCTCTCTCTTTCAAAAATAAAATATTAAAAATCGACAACTCAATTAAAGATAAAAATCTTAATAGACATTTTTCCAAGTAAGGTATACAAATGGTCAATATGCACATGAAACAATGCTCAATGCCATTAGTTATCAAAGAAATGCAAATCAAAACCCCAATAGGGTATAATTTAAAACCTGCTAGGATGACTCTGATCAAAAAGTTGGATTATAACCAGTGTTGTTGAGGATACATAAATTGGAATGACCATACATTGCTAGTGGGAATGTAAAATGTGCGGCCACTTTGAAAAGCAGTCTGTCAGGTCCTCAAAAAGTTAAATAGAGTTACTATGAGACAAAACAACTCCATTCTTAAGTATATGCTCAAAAGTGAAAACAGACATTTGTACTAAAAACTGGTATCTAAATATTCATAACAGTGTTGTTAATAATAGTGAAAAAAGTAGTAATAACTAAAGTATTCATCAACTGATGAGTGAATAAAATGTAATATACTCATACAGTGAAATATTATTTGATCATAAAAAGGAATAGTAAGTGCTACAATATGGGCAAACCTTGAAAACATGCTGTGTGTAAGAAGCCAGTTACAAAGAGCCCATGTCTTATGATTTCATTTATATGAAATGTCTGAAAGAGGCAAAGTTATTGAGACTAAAAGTATATTAGAGGCTGCCTAGGTCTGGGAGTAGAGGTTGGGTGAAGAGTGATTGCTAATAGGTATGAGGGTGTTGTTTTTTGTGGGTTTTTTTTTAATGAATAAAGAAAATGTTCTAAAATTATATTATGGCAATGGTTTTACAATTTATATGAATATACTGAAAACCATTGCATTGTACACTTTAAATGGGTATGGGAATGGTATGGTATGTGAAATTATCTCAATAAAGCATTTTAAAAGTAAGTAAAAATAAATGTATGGTTAGAGCATTTTAGATGATCCATTTTTATTGATAATTTGGGAAAAGGAGATCTATGGATCAAATGAAATGGTCACAGATAATTAGAGGGGGGTTAATGGAGTACTAGCCCTTGGTTATACTTTTATTCAATAAAGAATCAAAGAAATGTTCATTCATTCACAATCATTTATTTAATTTATCATTCATTATTTATTCATTTATTCAGTCAGCATTTACTAAGTATCTGCCAAGTACTAATACTATCCTTGTGTCAGGAGATTATATCTAGGCACAGTCCTGCCTATTTGCCTTATATGTACTGAATCAAAGAATTTAAGAAGATCTAGGAGCACTGTGGGCATTTTACTGCCTTGGTTTATGACTTTAGATTGAGGAGTAGCATTTTTATTTAACATATTGACAATTTATTTATCTAGCTGGTACCTTGGGTAAATGGATTCACAGTGGAAAATGACCTTGGCAAGTGGGCTTACTACTAAACTCTGAGGTTAGCTCTGCTTTTAAGAATTGCTGTTATTTCACCTAGATACATAGAAGGAGATACTACTGCAGATTTTTTGTGGCCAGAGGGAACGATATTTTATTTCCTTTTAGTCCTTTTTTATGCAGTCATTAGTGAAGGAAGAATTTGAAAATGGTATGAAGTGGGTGAATACATCTGGCTTTTCAAGTAGTGGCTGTGGACTCTGTGCATGGGAACAGATAGGACAGGATATTTGGCCCAAACCGTAGATCAAAGCCACATGTGTGACCATTATAATGATTACTTGTACTCTGCATTGAATTTAGTTGCCTACCTTGGACATTTGTCATTTATTTTGGCTCTTAGTAAAATGTCGAAAATATTTATTTAATTCTCCATTCTATGTGTCTTGGTATGGAACAGACTATCTTTTATTATAGTTGCTGAAAATGCTATATTTTTGCTTTTCCAACCCTTGTTAGAGGAGAACACAAGCACCCAGCATACCAGTCATGGATACCTACATCAGAATCTTATTCAGGAGCTCATAACTCATAAAGTAAATAATCAGAACTTTCTCTTCAAGGCTGCAGGACCAATCAGCTGAATCTGTTTTCTTATTGAACAAGGTTCTAGATTTGGGAGGATTTTACATGGCTACTTAGTTTCAACGTCTTCCAAAGATTCTGTTAGTTACCTGACATCTTCTTCATTAATTGCCTTTTCATCTTAACTCATCCAGAATTTGCCTCTGTTGCTGGTTAAGTAAAAGCCGTCCCTGACAACACTCCTAGCACACTCTCTGCTTAATCTCAGGGGTAGCCAGACACCAGAATGGGCTGCTTTTCTTGAATGTGAAGGGCACTGATGTTAAATGGAGGCCATGTAACAGGATTAAAAGGAAGAAAGCCCTTTTAATTATTTAAACCCATTTAAAAACAAAGATTTATTTTTAGTAGACCAATTTTAAAATAATTTAAAATTAATTAAAATAAATGATATATATACACCACCTCAGTTACATCAGTTTGTTTCCCAGTAGGAAGATCAAAAGGTACATACATTAAAGCAAAATGAGGAAATTTTCAATAAGTAGAAAAAATGAGGAGAAGTCAAAATAAAGTCCAGAAAATAAAATGGAAGTATATATTGAAGTTTGTGTACAAATTGCATGCTCTGAAGTCTGATACATTTACTAGTCCCAGTATCATTTGTTGTGTAACCTGGAGCACTTCTGAAAATGAAAGCTAACTCTGTGATTAATTATTCCAGGATGCTAGACATTAACCTGAACTCTTTCAGACAAATAAGAACATATACTGTAGCCATACTATGGTGCATATAGGGATCATTTAGTAAAGTTCACACACACACACACACACACATGCAGAGTACACTCAAACTTGGATTTCACTATTCTATTTAAAGTTCTAGCATGTTATATCTCTATAGGCTTTGGAAAAAAGCAGATCTCAAATCTCAGTGACATGGAAAATAAAAGTTTTTGTCTTACACCGCATGTCCATCAGTGATCAGCTAGGACTTCTGCCCTGATTCTCCTCCATCATCACTCAAGACCCAGGGTGGTGGGATATTCACTTACTAGAACATTCTCAATCACTGTGGTAGAGGGTAAGTGGTATCTTGTAGCAGGACCTAACTGCAATTCCAGGAATACTTCCAGACTAAGTCATTAGTCAGAGGTGGTCACGTGGCTGTATCTAACTCCAGGGGTCCAGAAATCTTATAGTCCAATCGTATCCTATGCCTGGGATGTGGAGAACTGTAAATATTTGTTTAGTAGCATTAACAGCCAGTTTTTAAAAAGACTTTTTTTAAACAAACTTTTTTTTAAAGTATAATTTATTGTCAAATTGGCTAACATACAGTGTCTATAGAGTGCTCTTGGTTTGTGGGTAGATTCCTGTGATTCATCACTTACATACAGCACCCAGTGCTCATCCCAGCAGGTGCCCTCCTCGCTGCCCATCACCCATTTTCCTCTCTACCCCAGCCCGCCATCAACCCTGGGTTCTCTGTATGTAAGTCTCTTATGGTTTGCCTCCCTCTCTGAAACTATTTTTCCCCTTCCCTCCCACAATAGTCTTCTGTTAAGTTTCTCAAATTTCACATATGAGTGAAAACATATTATATCTGTTTTTCTCTGACTTATTTCACTTAGCATAATACCCTCCCATTCCATCCACATTGTTGAAAATGGCAGGATTTAATTCTTTCTCATTGCCCAGTAGTATTCCATCAACTGATGAATGGCTAAAGAAGATGTGGAAAACATAAACTTTTACTTTAGAATAGTGCTGGATTTACAGAAAAGTTGAAAAGATTGTATGACCATGTCATTAAAATTTTCTTTAACATTTATTTATTTTTGAAAGACAGAGTAGTAGGGGAGGGGCAGAGAGAGAGGGAGACACAGAATCTGAAGCAGGCTCCAGGCTCTGAGTTGTCAGCACAGAGCCTGATGTAGGGCTTGAACCCACAAACCATGACCTGAGCCAAAGTTGGATGTTTAACTAACTGAGTCACCAAGGCATCCCATGACCATGTCATTTATTTTTAAAATTTTTAATCTTTATTTATTTTTGAGAGACAGAGAGACAGAGTACAAGCAGGGGAGGGGCAGAGGAAGAGGGAGACGCAGAATCTGAAGCAGGCTCCAGACTCTGAGCTGTCAGCACAGAGCCTGACACAGGGCTCAAACTCCCCAACTGTGAGATCATGACCTGAGCTGAAGTCGGATGCTTAACCAACTGAGCCAGCCAGGCGCCCCGACCACATCATTTTACAAGTGTGTCTTTATGACTGAGAAAACAGTCATGCTCAGTACAGATACCAGGAAGGAAAACAAAATTGGAGGATATTGTTGCCTAAACCCTCTAGATTCTAAGTCCCCACCTTCTGTCAGCCACTGTTGAAGATGGTAGGAGTCGATTGCCAGGCTTCCCCTGCTGCTTGAAACTCTGTCAATAGCTGCCTTGACCATGCGCTTACAACTGCAGAAAGAACTCTACCATATTTTTAGCCAAATCAGAGACTAAGTCACTGGGTGCCATTTAGAGCAATAGCTTTAAATAGATCCAGAGCCCCCAAAACCTCCCCAGATACAGGAATAAACTCCCCAGTCAACTCATCATCAGTACATAAGTTTTGGGTTTCCTCTTTTGACTAAACTCCGGGTCTGTGTTATTAATGCAGCGTTTGTTAAGACATTGGCCTTTGGAAGAGGTGACCTGACAAATATGTGCTGTATGGTGGCTGATGCCTATCATATTCTTATTATAACAGGTGTCGTTTGGAGAACAAAATCTTATTGTTTATTGGTGGGTGGCCAGGATGATACTTCTGCTATTTTTAAATCCGTAAGATGAAAAACAAATATTTACAATTTGAAGGGGAGGTTAAATGGTAAATTACACACCTAGTAATTTGTCTTCCAGAACTCGAGGGCTATGATTGGACTGAAGGTGAATATCATAGTTGCTAAGAATCTAGCAATGGCTGAATGCAAAGTAAGAGAAAGGACCAGTTCTGCAGTTGGATCCAGGAGACAAAGATACAGCAGATACTCAGGAGAAACACAGCTATGAAGTAGCTAAGACCAGAGGTAATGCCTCTGGTGAGTTCTTGAAGAGAACTACATGATATAATGACAGCAGCCTTAGCAAATACCGTAATGAATTACCCAAACCATTTCATTTAATGCTCTAGTATGTTCCATTGTGCCAAAACACCATTTAATTGGAATAGCTGAACTTATTTAATTAAAACAAATGGATCATTAGAGTGACATATAATTTATCGCCCAAACAATGGGACACTTTGAGAGTAAAAGGAGATGCCTAGTAACCATTTATACACAGACATCAGGAGGAAACCAAGACTGTCTCAGGCAGAATAGGAAGAAAGGTCATCCTTGTTGCAGCGGCCTGGAGGCAACAGTTCTTTGTGTACCCAGAAGGTCTGGTACTTTCCTGGTGGTGAGTATCAACCAACATTCCAGGCAGTCCATTTCTTTAGAGCCAAGGTTGAAATCTCAGAGATCTGGAAGTGACGTGATCTTAATGTAGGGTTTTTCTCATTGATTCCCAACCTAATCCTGCATTGTCCTTTCCTATGATGTGGCCTTAATCAGGGCCATCCTAGTAACACTGACATTTTTAATAATTTTGAATGGAAATGAATTGTGGTTTAAAATAGATATTTGGAGCAGGAGTCTTTACCTACTCTGTTCTTATACTGATTTGCCATGTACATCCATTTTAAAAACCCAACCTCTCTTATAAATGATGCTGCCATGATGATTACCTACACATTTGCATATTTGTTATTATCATCTTAGACCTTATGTCTAGCATTTGAGAATCTGGCTCAAAAATTATGATGTTTGTAAGGCTCTTCGTACATATTTCTGAATTGTTTTGCAGAAATTACCAGTTTAAACTCAGATTAATAATGGATGAAAAAGCCTATTTCTATACCATCACTGGACTTTTCTTTAATACTTGTAAATTTATTAGATAAAAATTATATCTTAATTTTATGTCTTTGAAATACGAGATTTTAGTCCATACCCACAGATTCTCAGATCATACATATTTCATGTTTATGGGGCATTTTAATATTGTCTCTTATTAATTTCTTATAGGTATCCTTTTCCCATTTTAAGCTGATATGCTCATTTTTTTGTTCATTGATTTTTAAATATTTGTTTTTAGAAATCAATATGTATGGGGCTCAGTCAGTTAAGTGTCTGACTTTGGCTCAGGTCATAGTCTCACAGTTCATGAGTTCAAGCCCTGCATCAGGCTTTGTGCTGGCAGCTCAGAGCCTGGAGCCTGCTTCAAATTCTGTGTGTCTCTTTCTTTCTCTGCTACTCCCCTGCTCATGCTCTGTCTCTCTTTTAAAAAATAAATAAATGTACATTAAAAATTTTTTTAAAAATCAATATGTATAGTAACTGTTTACTTTTCTAACTAGCTAGCTTATACATTGCTTTTATGTATGTTACAGGTACTTTCCCAAGGTTTTTTGGTCATTGTATTTTGAGTATGGTGATTTTAACATCTGTAAGGTTATTTATTCTCACCCTCCTGAAGTTATGTATAACCAGCTCATCTTTTATATTTTGAATACGCCTTTATACTTGTAAACATCAACTCTACTCTGAATTATGAGAAAATTTTCCTTTTTCCTTAAGAGTTTTAACTTTATAATCCACATGGTCTGAGAGGAGAATTTCTGTGAATAAAGATGTATTCTGATTTGAATTTTCCTTAGCATTTATTAAATTCTTATATCTTCTTAAATATTTTTTTAAATTCATAGTCCACCAATTGAGTTCAATATCAGGACAATAATGCTTTACTTGTTACAGCTTTTGATGCTTTTAAGTTATAACAGTCTTTCCCTCTCCTCCACCCCAAATTTTGTTGAGTATTTTTACTTGCTTAATTTACACTGGGTTCTATTTATTTATTTATTTTACCATGGATTTAGAACCATCATGTTTTGAAAGTCACTTTGGGACCTAATGCAATTACAAACTTACAGTTGCTCTAAACCTATTAATTTGCGGAGATGGTTATATTTTGAAAAGAAAGATTTTTAAATTTTTATTTATTTATTTTGAGTGAGAGTATATGCAGGGGAGGGGCAGAGAGAGAGAGAATCTGAAGCAGGTTCTGTGCAGTCAGTGCAGAGCCTCATGTGGGGCTCAGTCTCACAAACTGTGAGATTATGACTGGAGCTAAAATCAAGGGTCAGATGCTTAGTCAACTGAGCCACCCAGGTCCTCCAGAAAAGAGAGTTTAAAGTTTCAAATTTTCCCTGATTGAAATTCTTTATGCATGGAAATAGAAAACCACTTTAACTTATTGCAGAAATCTCCAACTGATAAAATAGGAGCAAAAACTTTATAGACCGTTTCACCCCATGGTGTCATGTGACAAAGGGAAGAGTAGCTAAAGGGGTGTTTAGGACACTGATGTCAAGGGATAGTGAGATCATGAAGAGTGCTGTCCAGGGAGCGCTGGCAGGGGAGGGAGCCCAAGACTAAACTGGCCATGTTGAAAGACGCTGTAGAACTTTTCACTGTTAATATGGCCCCAGGACTTTTATTTTCTCTCTAGGGTGTGGTAAGCAACATCAAGGAATAGTAGATCTGGAACTTGGGAAAAGAGACGTCACCCTGGACTTGAGAAGGCTAACCAACACAAACACACAGTAAAACTGTGTCCCTTGGGTCCTCCAGAGGGAGAAAAAAGTTGCATGTTGTTGGCTGGGGGGAGCTTGGAGCGTCCAGCAGAATTCTTGCCAAGGTTAACAAGCCAGGATTGAATTTTGGCTGAATTTCCAGGAAATTTGAACCAAATTGTGAAGGGACCTGGGCTGTATGGAATATCAGGTAGGAGACATGAGAAAATCATTTAATTCAGGATAATTCATTTGATCCCAAACTTGAAAGTGCAGAGCAGTCTAGGAAACTTAGATTTATAGGAATCCCTCCCAGACAAAATCCTAATGCTTATTTGTCAGTCCAGGGTTTTGCAGGACATTATTCTCTTTGTACCTCCATATATTCTTGAATGCAGGAGGGCAAGACCCATGAGTTCACCCAGAAGGCAAAGAACAATACTGTACTTTCTTTGTAATGTCTGACTGCAAAGAATTAATTTCTTTATTGAAGTAACAGTGTTAGAAGGTTGGAGATGGCATAGAATTCTCTTCCAGGTAATTTTTGTGAAAAGGAAACTCCTCACCTTGACTTCCTCATTTTTCTATCAGGGAAACTTGGGGAGGAATAAATTGATGCCACCTGGAAGTAACTTTAGCTCTTTTTAGAAAATTTTATTTACATTTTGCTAAGCCATTTAGGAAATCACAATTATTTAAATGTTTTTTAAATATGCATGCTTATATACTCTAATTCTTGTAGCAATTGTAGGACACGGGATGGTACGGTCGATTGAGCAATGGAAATCTAGGTTATAGATCCAACTCTGCCTCTAACTGCAGAAGGAACTTGGGACAAGTCACTTAACTAGTATGGGCCTCAATTTCAATTTGGAAAATGAGGTTTTTGGACTAGATCATCTTTGTAGTTACCCCCAGCCCACCATCAACTTCAAATCTTTAAGATTATATATGTCCCCTTAGAGGTAGGACAGAGGGCATGTATTCAAATAGAAGAAAAGCATTACCATATTTAAATGAGTATTAAATGAGTATTTCTGGCTTCTGTGCACTGCTTATTAAATGATATCTCAATTAGCATATGCCAACTGTTTTATTATCTATTCCAATAATTCTTACCCCTCTCACCAGATGTTTAAATGCAGGATTGTGCAAAGCTGTGTCTAGACTTCAGTGATGTAAGCTGAGAATATACTGGAGTATGTGCTTGTGTGTGCAAGGGTGTGTTTTCTCATAGGAACTAAATCATCATCTTCAATAGGGGATGTGATTCTTTAAGGACAGTTGCCCCATTCCATGAAGAATTTAAGTGTTAACTTAGTTGCCAGGTAAATAAAATGTCCATAGCAAGTTTATAGCTGTATAACTTTATAGCCCTGCTTTCTGCTTCACTCTGGAGCAGTTGGGTTTGAGTCTTTCTTAGAAAACATCTTCCTAATCTAAAAGAATTATATGGTATGTCCCTTCATTTTTCTCTGAAATTTCTTTTGTATGTTAATCTTAGTTTAAATTTTAAAAAATTGCCTGGAATATGGAAAAGAAGTTCTATAGAGAAAAGCAAATACTTTGTATATGTATTTATACATTCAGTAGGAAAAGGAAGTATTGTAGGACTTTAAGAATAGTTACTTTTCTTTGCATAAGTATAAGAGTTAAGATGTAGAGTTGACCAGAAAAGTAATGTATAGAATTTTATTTTTCTTTCATCATTAAAACTGAGTCTACCTGTTACTATTTAAGAAATGGGTTACCTTTATAAATGGTCTCAGTTTTATTTATTTATTTTTTAAATGTTTTATTTATTTTTGATACTGAGAGAGACAGAGCATGAGGGGGGAAGGGCAGAGAGAGGAGACACAGAACCGAAAGCAGGCTCCAGGCTCTGAACTAGCTGTCAGCACAGAGCCTGACGTGGGGCTCAAACCCACGAACGTGAGATCTGACCTGAGCTGAAGCCGGACTGACCTGAGCTGAAGCTGGAGGCTTAACTGACTGAGCCACCCAGGCGCCCCTAAATGGTCTCAGTTTTAATTCTTCCTTTAGCTACACTTGGGATCTGAGAATGTTAAGAAAAGAATTGGTTTGATGTAGTCCAAATTCCTAATTTGATGAAAACTTTATAGCAAAAACAAAGGGGCAATAATGAGCTACCATTACATTCACTAGAATGGCCAAAAATAAAAATTCTAACAGTACCACGTGTCAGCAAATGTGTGAGGTAACTAGAACTCTTATACATTGCTGGTGGCAGTATAGAATGACACCTGTTTGGAAAACAGTTTGGAAGTTTCTTATAAAGCTAAACATGTACTTACCACATGACACAGCAATTTTAGAAGCCCTAGGTTTTTACCATCCCCCAAACAAAGCGAAATCATATCTACACAAAAATTTGTTCAAATTGGCTTTATTCATATATCTTCAAACTGGAAACAACCCAAATGTTCTTCAACAGGTGAACAGATAAGAGATTGTGATAAATTTACACAATGAAATACTGCTTGGTACTAAAATGGTTAACCAACATGGATGAATCTCAAGGACAGTATACTGATCAAAAGAAAGCAGACACAAGAGAGTACATATTGCCTGATTCCTTTATATGAATCTAGACAAGACAGATCAAATCTATAGTGATCAAAAGCAAACCAGTGCTTGCTAAGTCCAGGGCTGGGGAAGGAGTGCAGAAAACCATTTGCACTGATGAAAATCTTTCCTATTTTGATGGTGGTGGTGGTTTCATGAATGTATATACTTATCAAAGCTCCTTGAATTGGTCTGGTTCCCCATCATAGGCTCCCTAAAGGTGGGGTAGTGGGGTAGTCCACTCCAAGGTACAGTCATTAAGGGCATGCATTGTCTAGAGAGAATTTGAAATATCAGTAAATCTGACTAAAAGTCTGATTTCTCCTCCCCTCCCATGCAATGTCAGTGATAAAATACTCTTCTCTGAAAAAAAAAATTTTGTTAGTTTGATTTCTAAAGAATTGTTGCTGTTGCCATTGATTTTTAAAAATAGTGTCTATGCAGGCTTCAGAGTAGCGTCTGCAGTACAGGTCCTTACTGACAATACACTAGGTTAGCGCAAAGCATCCTCAGGTGGTTGTCCTTAGTTCAGTCTCTTCCTGTTGCAGTCATTCCTCCATACTTCCACCAACAACTCTAAAAAGCTTCTCTAGTTAAATGTACCAATTATTTCCCTTTCTGAAGAAGAAGGACAATTCTCCAGCTAGGACTATTGGGCCCTCTGGTTCTGGAGCTAAGTCTTCCTTTCTTAGACCTTCAGTGGCTATTTCTCCTGACACTCTTAGTATATCTCACAATGTGATCCGTGGACTTCTGCACCAGCATCACAGACTGGCGTGGAGGATGGAGATGGATTTACCGAGGCCCTACTCGAAATCTGAAGAATCAGTACATCTGGGGATGGAGCTCTGAACTCCTCAGATGATTCCTACGTATAACAAAATGTAGACATTTCTGCTGAAACTTCACCAGCTGCTTCCCTGTTGCCCTGAACATATAGGGTACCTCACACTAGGAATCTATTTTGTAGTTCTCTTCTCTTTCCTGGAATGCCCTTGTCCCATTTTTGGTTGTTGTTGTTACAAAGTGAATCTTTCCAGAATTTTAAAGGCTGACCTTAAGTGTCACCTTTTTTTTATAGAACCTTCTCTGTTCCTCCAGCATCCTACTTTATGCTCCCAAAGCACTTTTTACACACTTAGATTACCACTCACATGACTTGGTGCTATAGTTTCTGTGGTAGTCAAAGTGTGATTATCCATGTATTTCTGGTTTTCCTTCTTCCATGGTAGGATTGACTTCCTGGCTGTCTGTAGTTAGGGGATCATGTGAACAATTCTGACCAAAGAATTGGGAACATAAATCTTAGGTATCACTTCCAGGACAGCCCTATTTCCCATGATGGGGGAACTTGGTAATATTCAGAAAGTGATTATGGACCTCCACCTGAAAAGACAATTGACTGGGGTGGCCTCGTGGACCCTTATGTCTACCCTTCATAGATATCTGCTACTTAGTACTGATGTCAGTAATGCCTGTCAGTGGTTCAAGTATTTTCTTTTCCTCCATTCAGGCTGCTATAACAAATACCATAGATTGGGTGGCTTAAGCAGCAGACATTTATTTCTCACAGTTCTGGAGGCTAGAAGTCCAAGGTCAAGGTGTTGGCAGAGTTAGCAACTTTTTGATTCATAGCTGACTGCTTTCTTTGCTGTGTCCTCACTTGAAGGATGGGGCAAGGGAGCTTTCTGGTGTCTTTTTTATAAGGGTACTAATCCAATTCATGAAGGCTTCACCTTCATGACCTAATCACCTCAAAGGTCCCACCTCTTAATACCATCACATTGAGAATTAAGTTCCAACAAATGAATTTTGGAGGGACACAAACATTCAAATCTGTAACAGACTTTATGAACAATTTGAATACCATTACTTTGGCTTTTTTCTTCACTCTTCATTAAGCTGGACCATGTGAGAGAGCATGGAGACAGCACACATACTGGCTAAGGGCACAGGTTTAGACCTTATTCTAAGCCCAGTTCTATCATTCATTGTCTATATAACCATGGTCAAGTTACTTAAGCTCTCTAAATCTCAAATTTCTAATCTTTAAAATTTTTTTTTTAATTTTTGAGAGACAGAGAGACAGCGCAAGCAGGGGAGGGTCAGAGAGAGAGGGAGACACAGAATCCGAAATAGGCTCCAGGGTCTGAGCTGTCAGCACAGAGCCCGACGCGGGGCTCAAACTCCCCAACTGTGAGATCATGACCTGAGCTAAGTCAGATGCTTAACCAACTGAGCCACCCAGGCACCCCTCAAATTTCTTATCTTTAAAAAGAGAGTAAGAATTTCTACCTTAAGGGATTGTGATACGAGTTAAATAGGATTATGTGTGACTCTGTGTTAGCACATTACCAGGCATCAGTATTGTGGTAATCAGGCAGGATCACCTGCATCCATGGGTCCATCTTGCCTGAGAGTTTTTCTAAGGCCACACATCAGACACATAATTCATTTGTGCAACCCTAACATTTGACGTTCAATTGGATATTTTTTCAAGCAAATGCAATTACTTAAATCATATGGAGAAGAAACCCAAAGTGGTATCATTTATATGAAATTGAGAATGAAAAGAATTGCTAAACCTTTGTTTAATGATTTTGTAACATTTACAATCTTGAACTTTACAACTGTCCTTAGCCACAGAGAATTAGTACCATAAAAGTCTTCGTGTATTAAGAGAACATACTATTCATCCATTGCTGTTTACTGGCACTCTCACTAAAATATAAAACTTAGTTCTAAAATCAAAGTCATTTATAACTGAAAATGGCTCCAAAAATAATCTGATTCACTGCTTTCATTTCTCAGTTAAAGAAATTGCAACCCAGATTATGGTTTATGGGAGAGGACTAACCCCCACAGACTCTTGAATCAAATGATTTGACACTAATACAACACTGTTCAAGAAGGAATGTATTCTTAATTTAGTTTTTAAAAAATTCTCCAGAAGTGTAAGAAGGCACTGCATGTGGGTGAATACCAAAAATAATCTGTATTTTTCTTTATTTAAACTCCTATCATTTTAGTTAATTCATTTAGTTCTCAGAATTCAAATCTTGTCTATGGTAAGTTGATATGCTGCATGAATTCTTATTTTTCAAGAGTTTACAACACATTTTACATTCTACTCCCTAAACCATGTACCTGTTGCATGATCATAACCCTGGGAATATCAGTTGTTGAAGCTTTCTCAAATTATTTAAAAATAACCCTATCAAGTTATACTATGTAGATTTTAAGTTCCTTTATTATGACTTAAAATTACATGTCATTCCTTCATTCCCTCCTTTCTTCCCTATTCCCTCCCTTTGTTCTTTCCCCTCCCTCCCAGAAATACTTAGCATTTACAATGTCAGACAAAGTTCCAGAAGCCAGAAATACAGTGATGAACAAAACCTACAGTGATCCTGGTCTCAGAGTGCACAGCACCTAGCATTGAGTGGATGAAGGGCATTAGGCACACAAATATAACAGAGTGTGACCAGTGTTAAAGGGGGAGTACTAAAATGGGTAAACTTTACTCACTTGAGGAATATTACGGTTTACTTTTTTTCCCACACAAACTAGTTACACAGTGACTTTTAGCAGAATACCTGAGAAATCAGTGACTAATAATATGTTTACATTTTCTCTTCCTTTTTTTGACCTTAGATACCATTATTATATTCTACTTTTTAATCATTCTTTGTTTTTCTCTCCATCAACACTGTATTGTGCTCTCTATTGTCCATATGCACAGAAACTGCTGTTGTTTATATTCAACATCTTAAAATCACCACTGACATTTTATCACATGGAGTTCTTTTTATAAAAATAACATAAATGTAAAGATCAGGCACCCATACCTTGAAAAATTCTAAAAGTACATCTCATCACACTCTTGCCTTTCTCTTACTGTATCATGATTTTTATGTAACTGCTTATTCCCAGATAGGTGGAGATGCTGTTAATTTATGTGAGCTGATGTATTTCTGTGTTGTTCTGGGAAATAAAGGATGCTATGAACTTTCACAGTGGGTACTAGCACATGAAATTTTTTGCTTAACCTCAGAAACCACTATTTTGATTCTACCTCTTTTCTATCTACCTCTTGGTAACTGACAGTATTGTTTCTAGTTAGGCAAACTGTCAGTTGTTAGTAGTTTGTTCCCTATGGCAAGATCTGTAGATCTTAAATTGGGTTCATAGAAGCTCATTGAACACAGGACCAAATCATGCAGGTAAAATTATTTGGTGACTGACTTCTTCCATGTTCAATTGAGATTACCCCATCAGCTTTAAATTCAGTCTTGTCTTTGCATTTTGAATTTATGCCTTCTTCTAAATGTTCTCAAAGTCTCTTCATGTTCATATCCATTGCGTGGCCAATGGTAGGCCCATCATGCCTCACCTCACCTATTCCCTGGCACCTGCGCCCCTTTGTCAATGTCAGTCTATCCTTGGTGTCTGTTATACCAAGTTCCATTACTTCTCTTATAATCCAAAAGTGTTATCTCCTTTTTGCTACCTCTCTTCCTCTGCTGCACTTAAGCTTTAAATAGGTGAATTTCACTCCCTCTTAATTCCCTCACCTGCTGAAAGTCTGCCAAAATTAACATTCAAGTGTGAAGCTCATAGTCCAAGCTGCACTTGCTTCTGGGAAGACAGAGTTGACATTGGAAAGTAAACTTTATTTTGGCCATAATGTAATTAGCCACATGACTCTAAATTCTTTCATTTCCCTTTGCTTTTGTTTTTTGGTTAGTTAAAAGGATCTACACAACAATTTTACCCATTGTTGTCTCTTTACATCTTGGCAATGTGTATTGATGTTTTTAATACGTTTAACTCAGTAAGACTTCAAGTAAAGCAGTGCCACTCTTCTGCACGAGAATGTTTAGGCAAATGATTGTTCAGATTCTCACTTGCAGCGAGACTGGATTGTTCTTGACAGTCCTTGAAAGTCCTTTTTTTTTTTTTTTTTTTTTTTTTTTTCCTGGTCACAGTCAATTTAAACTGACCTGGCAAGCAACCAGATCGCCTCTGAGGATTATGAGTTATTAGTGTCATTGCCTCCTCTAGTGCACAAATGGTTGCTATGTTTTGAACAGCAACCAGGCAGCACTCAGACCCAACCAGCCTTTCTAAATATCTTTTAAAGAAGAGGACAATATACATTTGACTTAAACATCTGATTTTCTTCCCTATGTTTTCTGAGCAAACCACCTTTACTTTTGCCCTTAATTTCCAAGGCAGTGGTAAGTGCCAAAAAGACCCATCCCAGAAAAGGCTCTGTGTGCAAATCCAGCCACTGGGTTCCAGAAGATTCACCAAGATTGGCATTCTTTCCCTACACTTGAGTCTAGTCAAATCCTGCTAGATTTTAGTTGGGCTTTTCCCTGTGACCAAGCGATGCCAAGATCCAGTAACAAGAACTCCTACTTGAATTTATACTGCATTGTCTTCAGTCTTCCAGCTGCTTTTATTCTATCAAATTCAGTGTCATTAGCTACTTGACATTTCTTTGATAGGTATTAGAGGCTATTGGCAAGAACTGGTAGGACTAACTGAATTTTTTATCTTTAATATTTTTTAATCTTTTATGCAAAGTGACTTTTGGTAGTGTAAAGCAGATGATAATGCACTAACTGATAATGTGGGGAGCCCAGTTGAGTTGGGGATGTCATGGAATTGGAAACATATCCAGAGAGGTCTGCTCAATAATGTCTCCTGAATATGGTCTAGAAGAAAGGCAGCACTCCACATTGACTGAACTTAGGTTTTCTGCAAAAGTGAGACTTGTGGAAATAAGGGGTCTTAGCAGAAAAAAAGTTGGAGTCATGCATTCAGTTACTTCTCTCTCACTATTACTAGTTACTATAAAAGTATTGCAGAGATTCTGGAATATTCTGAAATGAGATGAATAAGTACTTGCTGCCTGAGAAACTGTCATCAGAGTTAGTTCTTTTCTGTAAGATGGGTAGAGTACACTAAAGTTTTGGGATAAGAGATTTCCTTTAAAACACATGTGCCTTATTGTGAGTCAGGAGTACTCTTGGTTTCATGGTTGACAGATTATGCAACTTGAGGCTGGTGATTTAATTTTCCTATTCCTTATTTCCTTTTCCTGTAAAATGGACAAAAGAATCATGCATCTGTGAGAAAGTATGTGAAATGACCGCAGTATTATGTTTTTAAAAAACATATCCAAAAATTTTGCCAAGAGGATTTCCCTCAATTAAAATGGACAGTAGCATAATAATTGTAGGTTACTTGAGTAGTTATTTAATTCTTAAGTAGGGTGGATTTTGTTACAAATACCTAAATCAAACAAGGATTTAAAAGAAAATTCTACTTCTTCTAATAATAATGATTCTATTTAAAGTTTACTGTTACTAATACGTTGAGATACTGTGTGCAAGTGTGATCTGGAATCCCTCAGCCAAGGACTGGGAAATACTGTTAATGATTAAGTGAAAATGAATCTCACCTTGGGAATGAAGGAAATAAGTATGTTTGAGAAAAACTTCAACATTTGTGCATGGGTGTGGGGCAGGACTGCCTTAATGTTGTAATCCTTTAAAAAGGTTCTAAATGAAATAGATAACTAATTTGTCCTGCAGAAAGCCTTCTCAGATTACTCTCTGTGTGTACGGGTTGGTTCCAACCCCACTTGAGAACTTCATTGTTCGACACACTCATCATCTGACCAGGACTGCGCCAAGTGGAATGAGGAAAGGTTAAATGGGAAAGCTTCATGTTTTCAGACACTTCTTAAACTTCTAGGAAAGTTAATTAGGAAGTGAAACCTTTAGCAGTTGGCAGTGTGCATTGTTGGCTACTAGGGCACAGTGACAAATAACCCTGAAAGGTCTTCACTTTCTTCTGTAAACAGAAAGGTAAGGAATTTGCACAAAAATGCACTGGTCAAGATCTGTTTTTCATCACAGTCTAACCACACAGTAAACAACAGAAATAACTTGTTTTAATAACGTGTAGTGTTGAAACATTTATCAGCAAGTCCCTTCTACCAGCTTGAAAAGGTGTATTTGGATAAGAGAAACCTTTGTCTGAAAGAACATGATATGAAATTTAATTATAGCATTTTCTTCATGTCAATGTAGAGGAACTTAAGGGAAAAGTTTGACTTTCATGTAATTATGAATGTATCTCTTATTACACTAAGATATTATGACTAAGTATTTACTAACTAGGGGTAGATGTGGTTGGAGGAAAGGAGAGGACTCTGAAAAATGTTTGATCTGGAATGGTTTAATTAATTCGATCACTGGATGTGCCTGCTTCCTTCCTTCCTCTTCCTCTGGATAGAATTGTACTGGTTTCCATGATAACATTTCTAAATGAAAACAACATATGTTATGATGAGAAATTAGAACAAAATCCAGTCTGATCTGGTAAGAAAGCATAGGTAACATTGGAAGGCAGGTCTGAACCTGGCCCAGAGAAAGTGCAAAAGTGTTTGATTTGTAAGTTCATGGAGGTAAGATTAAATAGTGCAAATAGAGAAATTCAAAATGAAAGAGAAATAGAGGAAGAGAGAACATTAGCATAAGAGTTTCCAGTTTGGAGATGGGTACTAAACGCTTGCAAGAACTATCGAGAAGCAAATGCAATTGTTTTTTAATGGACTGAAGGAAGAGAAGGTGAGATCCTCCCACAGATAATTAAAGAACGCGAAATAAGTCAGGCAGAGAAGGATAGATGCCATATGTTTGCACTCACAGGTCTAACAGGAGAGACCTGGCAGGGGACCCTGGGGAGAGGAAGGGGGAAAGAGAGCGGGGAGAGTGAGGGACACAGATCAAGGGAGACTACTGAATACTGAAAATGAACCATGGACTGAAGGGGGAGGGGGAAGGAGGAAGGGGGAGAGGGTCATCGTGGGGGGCACGTGTGGGGAGAAGCACTGGGTGTATTATGGAAACCAATTTGATAATAAACTATTAAAAAAGAGAACATGCTTTGAAATCTTGGAGTTTCCATCTATTTTGGCCTTTGAAAGCCTGCTAAATTGCCACAGAGTAGAATTTTTTGAACAAAAAAAATAGTTTTTTGCTGCAGGGCTATTAGAAATTTGTTACAATATGCTCTTTTGCTTGACTTTTATCATGGATATTTGTTGTTGATGGATTGCCCCCTCTTTGATGCTTGGTAAATTCATGAAACATGTGTTTCTATACAAAAAATATCCAGATCTTTCTCAGTGTACAATAAACTCACCATAAGTTGGAAATATCATGATTTGGAAATGCACTTAATATACATAACTTACTGAACATCATAGCTTAGGCCAGCCTACCTTAAATGTGCTCAAAGCACACTAGCCTATGGTTAGGCAAAATCATCTAATGCAAAGCCTGTTTTATAATAAAGTATTGAGCATCTCATGTAATTTATTGAATACTATAATGAATGTGAAGGACAGAATGGCTGCATGGGCACAGGATTGTTGTAAGCGTATTGATTATTTACCTCATGATCAGGGGCTAACTGGGAGCTGTGGCTCATTGCCACCGCTGAGCATCATGAGAGGGATCCGTAGTGTATATTGCTAGCCTGGGAAAGGGTCAAACCTCAAAGTTGGAAGTACAGTTTCTACTGAATGTGTGTTGCTTTCATGCCATTGTAAAGTAAAAAAAGTCATAAGTCACATGGTAAGCCAGGACTATATCTGTATTCACAAGTTGATGTACCAAGGCAGAGCAAAATGTTAGTAAAGGGACAATATAAACAGAAATAAGAGGGAAATATGTGGATTAAATAAAGGCTTTGTATAAATATTGAATAACATCTAGGGATTAATTATCTCTATTGTTGGCAAAGACTAGAAGTCTTAGAGAATTATTAAATTGTGATCCAGTAAGGAACCTGGTTATATAATGAACTAGGGTGAGAGAATTATATTAAGTGGATACCTAAATACTTAAAAGCATCAGTACAGTTCAGTCTACCTTGACAAGATCAACCATCCAAGTCAAGCAACTGACCATCCATCCCTCCATCTTTTCTCTGTCCTATCTTTGTTTCCTGTTTCAGCAACAATGGGTATAAGCGATTGAAGGATTATAGCAGAGGATCAGTGAAGAAAATCCTAGTTTTGATTTTGATTGTGTCCCATACTATCTAAGAGTCTCCAGTATTTTTTATTCCTTCATAATTTTTATAGAACTCTTGGAGCCCAAACAATGGAAGCAAGTTGAACTTGTTACATTAACCAACTAATCAATCAACTAACCAACAGATCTTGAGTTCCTCATATATACAAGTGACTACTCCAAGTGACTTGACATTGGTGTGCCTGACTTTGAACCAAAGGCCATGTTACCATAGAAGTGTAAATCCCTATGCCTCCTTTTTCAGCAGCACACCTGTTTGGTTTAAAAGCAAACTTGAGATCCACATTCCAAGAGAACAGAAATTTTCTCCACTTTAATAGCCTCTCAAACGCCTGGAGAATTTCGTAGTATTAGTGAATATCATGAAAGAGAATAGGAAGTAAAGAAAAAAAAGTGAGAAAAAGAAACTTTTACTGCTTCAAAAACAGTGGCAGATCCCTTGAAATGGTAAATGGACCATCTGTGTGCTCTGGCACCAGACAATGTATAATTTATTTTAAAGTACCAGGTACATATCTGTCCTTTTAAATGTCTATCTGAAATAATATATGCATTGTACATGAAAATTAAGCAGGGAAACAGTGGGCTTTTTAAAGCACTGTGTGCATATTGACTTCAAGGCTGCTGTGTTCTTCTTGTCAACAAGAATAAAATTTATTAACTCAGGTAAGTATAAAGAATCAGGAATTTTCTTGCAGTAAGGAGGGTAAGTAGATCACACCTTGAAAACCTGTCTGCTCCCACTTGGAAAAGCATTGCCTTGAATCCTAAACAGTTTATTTGAAAGTCTACAGACATTGCAGTGGGAAAGGGAGTAGTCAGGTTTTGAGAGCCCCCTTACCCTCTCAGGCGTCCTGGAATTTGTATCTCTGGGAACATGTGCACCCCACAAATTGTCTAGGTGTTCAGTGTCAAACTCAGAGTCAAGGGAAAGGACCTGATATTTTTTCTAGCCAGTTCCAATGCCTTCCTTATTTTCAGTCCTGCTGAAATAGTTTACTTCATAAATTTACTACTTCTGAGGCTTATAGAAACCCAGACATCAGGGAAGGAAAATTTCTATGGAATTACCCTGTACTTTCCTCCATAAACACAAATGTCTTCATGGCAAAGCTCTGGGTGGGGCGGAGTTGGGCGGGGCGTGGGCGTGAGGGGAGGTAGGTATCAGATTTGATAGAATTAAGTAGAGATTCACCCAGTAAGATTTTAGCAAAATCCAAGTTTCTGGAATATCTTTTCTCCCATCTTTGTTCTTCAGGCAGCGTTTTGTAGGAATGCTGCTGTTCCATTTGTGCCCAACAAGCCTCCTTCCAGCTCTTTAGTGCCTTTGGACCTCCCCGTTGGCTGTGCCCTGAGCCTGGAACTCTCTTGACCAGGCTAATTTCTGGTTAATTTTCAGGTCTCATCCTGAATATCTCCTTTGCACACCAGCTAGCTGTTTGATCTTTGGCTTGATGCATCTTGTGTGTATTTTGCTTCTAAGAGATATTTGTAAGAGTTAGAATTTCAGAATTGGACCGAAGAGAAATTATTGTCATTTATGACCAATTCCAAAAGTTAGCTGTTAACTTAGTTGATTTTTAAAAACCATTTCTCTTCTACTGAATGGTATTTAAGACATTTTAATATTTTCATTTTCAATAAGGGCTCTTCTTTATCTTTGGTATTGATTTTCTTCTCTTCATAATGTGGTGATTTCTACTCTTTCATTTCCCTAGAGTTTTCATAATTTTAGGTTGATTGCTAGGTAAATTATCACTTAACTATTGTTTTTCTTTTTCTCACTTTTCTACTACAAATAGGATGTATGTACTAAAAAGCCCATGAAATATACAGATACAGTTTAATGCCCTACTATTGAAAACAATCTGTGTAACTACCACCCACTTCTTGAAGTAAACAGTATCCTGATTTTTAAAAAATGATTTTCTTCTTTCCTTTATTATCTTTATATATACTTAAACAATATGATTTAGTGTTGTTTATCTTTGAAATGTACTTACACAGAATAATACTATGTATATTTTTGTGGCTTCCTTCTTTCATTCAATATTGTGTTTGTGAGACTTACCAATTGTTTTTGTTTTTGTTTTTGTTTTTTTGCATGTAGTTATAGAGCATTTCCAAAAATTGTTTATCCATTGTACTATTAATGGAATAAGGTTTGGGTTACTTCCAGATGCACATTTGGAAGTGTGTATCTTCGTGTATATCGATTCCTTTTGGAGGTACTTAATTTTTTTGGAACATTATACTTCCACCAGAAATATATAAGAGTTCCCATTGCTCTGCATTTTTGCCAGTGTTTGATATTATAAGATATTTACCTTTTTGCATATCTGGTGAGTGTGAAACATATTTTTAATTTATGTATCTCTGGTTACTAAAGAGGTTTCATGTTTTTAAAAATCTGATTATTTACCATTTGGATGTCTTCTTTTTTAATTTTTTAAATAGTCTTTTTTAATGCTTTTTTATTTATTTTTGAGAGACAGAGAGAGACAGTGCGAGCAGGGGAGGTTCAGAGAGAGAGGGAGGCACAGAATCTGATGCAGGCTCCAGGCTCTGAGCTAGCTGTCAGCACAGAGCCCGATGCGGGGCTTGAACCCATGAACCGTGAAATCATAACCTAGCCGAAGCTGGACCCTTAGCCGGCTGAACCACCCAAGCGCCCCTGGATGTCCTTTTTTATTTAACTGTTTTCTCATTATTCCTTTAGGTTATCCATTTTTTTCTTATTGATTTCTATGGCATCATTATACTGTGTTCAGGGGGAAAGAGGGCTCTTTGCCTTGCAGTCATTCAGAGACCCAGGCCCCTTCCAACCCAAAGCCTCATTACATCATAGGACCTTGGGGCCCTCCACTTTATCCTCTACATTTACTTTTGGCCAGAAGATGAAGAGAGACGTGATGTGGGAGGAGGAGGATCACATGGGAAGTTTTATAGGAGTCAGGCCTAAAGGTGCTGTGTATCAGTCACTTCTGCATACGTTCCAGTGGCCCGATGCTGGTTATGTGGTTCCTAGGAAATACAAGTGAGGCTAGGAAATGTGCTATTAGAGTGTACACAGTGAAGAGGGTACTGGGTTTGGTGAATCCAAAGTATTATCTCTGCCATATATGCCATGATTGTAATGACATTCTATTATTTTCTAAAGGCTTTATATTTTTAAATTTTCATTCAAATGTTTACCAATTTGGAGCTATATTTTGAATTTTGTATATGATATAAAGCAGTCATCTAATTTATTATTAATTTTTATTTATCCTAGAGAGATAGAGAGACAGAGAGAGAGAGAGAGAGAAAGCATGAGCAGGGGAGAGGGACAGTGAGAGAGAGAGAGAGAGAGAGAGAGGGAGAGAGAGAGAAAGAATTTTAAGCAAGATCCATGCTGAACATAGAGCCTGACTCGAGGCTCGATCCTGCAACCCTGGGATTATTACCTGAACCAAAATCAAGAGTAAGACATTCAACCAACCAAGCTACCCAGGCACCCCCAATTTAATTTTTAAAAATAATTTTAATATAACTTGTTCTAACATCACCTTGTAAAGCCTGTCCTTTCCCTTGATCTGTAGTGGTGCCTGTCAGACCAAGAGTCAAAACATGGATGGGTCTATTTCTGGACTCTTGTTTTGTGACTGTACCATTCACAGTGTTAGTACCACATGCTCATACTGTAGTCATTCATATACAATTTATATACAATTCCTTTTTTAAATGAGTAAATGAGAAATAAATGTCTTGTCTATAACTGCCCCATTCAGGCCTTGAATAAGGTATTGGTTATCTGTCTCATGTCTCTATAATAGGGAGAATAATAGATTAATACAGTGATTGATGAGTTAGTTTTAATTGACAAAAAGATACTATTTCATATTAATCCAAATACACATTACTTGGGCCCATGGGTTTATAGTTTAGTTGATGATTTGAGTTTTTTCTTCTAAATAGTAAAGCAGTTTTAATGGACAACTTGGAATATCTGACTTATGATAATCATCTCTTAGTCTCTTTCTGCTACACTAATGATTGTGTTCTCTTGGGGAAGTTCTTTAACATGAGACAGTCCCTTTTACAAGAACTTTTAGTTTATTTTCCTCCTTACATTTTATGTCTTTCCTTTTTATCCCTATTAAATAGGGATAATTTATTTAGAATGATCTTCTTTGCTGAAAGCCCCATTCCACCATTTTCTCAGTTGACTTTCTTTCTCTTTTCTCTTTTATTTTATTTTTTAATTGGGTTCTTTTTGCTTTCGTATTATTGAAGGGCCCCTGTGAGTTCACAGAATGTGTTTCTTGGTGCTTACATTTTTTCTTCAGTGAAACTATAGCTTATTTTGTCTTTTTTCAGTCCCAGCTCTCTTCTGCACTCCTGTGTTTTTATTACTTCCTCCCCCACACCAGCGGTCCCCCACCTGTTCCCTCATGAGCCGCCAGCGGCTCACAAAGCTGTTTCAGGTGGCCCATAAGCTGCCTGTCAGCTCAGGGCTCCTGCCTGCACCAGTGACACGGTCAGCACGGAGGCCTTCTCATGCTTCCTGGCCACTGTCAGAGCTGACGCCCACCTGCTCCACAGTTTCTCTCTCCACCAGGGAAATAAACCTTCTTTCAAGTTTATGACTCATAACATTACAAATGAGGCATACCAGAGTAATTTTAATAATAAAAAAGAATACCCTGACAAGTCATATACCAACAGGAAGTCCACATCTCCTTAAGACTTATGAACTGAGTATGAATTCTATATAGTCACAAACTCTACCAAAAAAAAGATGAACTTATTTATTTATACCTAAAGTCATTCTAGATTTTAAAACCCATTTTAGCTCTAGAAAATTTATCTGGTACAGTTCATTCACTTCTAGTTTTATACTTAATCCCTTAGTGGGGAATGGGTGGCAAATAATTAGCCAAATCAGGATTCTCCCCTCTCTCTGGGTTTTTCTCTTCCTGCTGGGTTGGAGGGGGGCACGTGTCACATATGGCCTACATAGGAGGTGGTGTGGGGAGGTTGGCATGTGTCCCTGATCACTTCCTGCACTTGTTGTCCTGTCCCAGATGTAATCATTTCACCAGGCCTGGGCATTGCTCTAAGTCTGTTCTGCTCATTGCTGTTGTCAGTAGCCACTCCATGGCTCCCAGCCCCTCACTCTGTGCTGTCGTCATAACAATGATGAGGTCTCTCTGATTTAGTTCTGGTCTATCAGCCTCTCCAACTACTTTGTACACGCTGAGGTTGGATGGTGAGTTTAGAAGGTGATCTGTTTTCCTAAAAACCTTCTCCAATCATTGCTTCTTTATTGCTTAGGGACCATGCAGTTAGAGATTCTTTATGTGGCTTGCAGTCTTTTTTAAAAAATTATTGTCAATTTGGCTTACATAAAACACCCAGTGCTCATCCCAACAAGTGCCCTCCTCAATGCCCATCACCCATTTTCCCTCTCCCCCACCCCCCTGTCCACCTTCAGTTTGTTCTCTGTGTTTAAGAGTCTCTTGTGATTTGCTTCTCTCTTTCTCTATATCTATTTCCCCCTCCCCTTGGTCTTCTAAGTTTCTCAAGATCCACAAATGAATGAAAACATATGATTTCTGTCCTTCTCTGATGAACTTATTTCACTCAGCATAATACCTTGCACTTCTATCCATGTTGCTGCAAATGGCATGATTTCATTCTTTCTCATTGCCAAGTAGTATTCCATTGTATATATAAACCACATCTTTTTTTTTAATTTTTTTATGGTTTTTATTTTATTTTTGAGAGACAGAGACAGCACGAGCAGGGGAGGGTCAGAGAGAGAGGGAGACACAGAATCCGAAGCAGGCTCCAGGCTCTGAGCTAGCCGTCAGCACAGAGCCCGACGCGGGGCTCGAACCCACGAACCGTGAGACCTTGACCTGAGTTGAAGCCGGACGCCCAACCGACTGAGCCACCCAGGCGCCCCAAACCACATCTTCTTTATACATTCATCAGGTGATGGACATTTAGGCTCTTTCCATGATTTGGCTATTGTTGAAAGCACTGCTATAGTCACTGGGGTACATGTGCCCCTGTGCATCAGTACTCCTGTATCCCTTGGGTAAATTCCTAATAGTGCTGTTGTTGGCTGGTAGGGAAGTTCTATTGTTAATTTTTTGAGGAACCTCCATACTGTTTTCCAGAGCGGCTGAACCAGTTTGCATTCCCGCCAACAATGCAAGAGGGTTCCTGTTTCTCCACATCCTTGACAGAATCTCTAGTTTCCTAAGTTATTAATTTTACCCTCTTTGGCCACTGAGAGGTGGTATCTCAGTGTGACTTTGATTTGTATTTCCCTGATAATGAGTGACATTGAGTGTCTTTTCATATATCTGTTGGCCATCTGGATGTCTTCTTTGGAAAAGTGTCTATTCATGTCTTCTTCCCATTTCTTTACCCATTTGTTTTTCAGATGTTGAGTTTTGTAAGTTCTTTATAAATTTTGGATACTAACCCTTTATCTGATATGTCATTTGCAAATATCTTCTTCCATTCCATCAGTTGCCTTTTAGTTTTGCTTATTGTTTCCTTTGCTGTGCAGAAGCTTTTTTATCTTGATAAGATACCAGTAGTTCATTTTTGCTTTTGATTTCCTTGCCTTTGAAGATGTGTTAAGAAATTGCTGTGACTGAGGTCAAAGAGATTGTTGCCTGCTTTTTCCTCTAGGATTTTTTTTTTTAATTTTTAAAAAAATTTTTAATGTTTTATTTATTTTTGATACAGAGAGAGACAGAGCATAATCAGGGGAGGGGCAGAGAGAGAAGGCGACACAGAACCGGAAGCAGGCTCCAGGCTCTGAGCTAGCTGTCAGCACAGAGCCTGACGCAGGGCTCAAACCCACAAACGTGAGATCGGACCTGGGCCCAAGTCGGAGGCTTAACCAACTGAGCCACCCAGGCACCCCTCTCCTCTAGGATTTTGATGGTTTCCTGTCTCACATTTGGATCATAAACTCATTTTGAACTTATTTTTGTGTATGGTGTAGGAAAGTAATCTAGTTTCATTATTCTGCAGTATTCTGTCCAGTTATCTCAGCACCATTTGCTAAAGAAACTGTCTTTTTCCATTGGATGCTCTTTCCTGCTTTGTCAAAGATTAGTGGGCCACACATTTGTGGGTCCAATTTTGGATTCTATGTTCTATTCCACTGGTCTATGTGTCTGTTTTTATATCAGTACCATGCTATTTTGATGATTACAGTTTTGTAGTAAAGGCTTAAGTCTGGGATTGTAATGCCTCCCACTTTGGTTTTCTTCTTCAATATTACTTTGGCTATACAGGGTCTTTTGTGGCTCCATACTGATTTTAGGATTGTTTGTTCTAGCTTTGCGAAGAATGCCAGTGCAATTTTGATTGGAATTTCATTGAATGTGTAGATTGCTTTGGGTAGTATTGACGTTTTAACAATATTTATTCTTCCAATCCATGAGCATGGAATGTTTTGGCTTATGTTCTGGGAAGCAGCCAGGAAGTGGTCTATTCTGCTCAGGGACCCCCTCAGACTTCTGTGAAGTTTCTGTTACACTACTTCTGAGGTCCAGTTCTGGGTGCTGGTGCTGCCTGTCTCACTCCTCTCTTTCACAGAGGGATGGAACTCTCTTCTCCTTTAGGGTGGGCAGATGGCATACACCACTCTGCATTCTTCCCCACTTTATGGTATCAGTTATATGTTTTGGGTACTCCAGGGTTTGGCCCCAAAGTCAATCTCTTGAATTAAAAAAAAAAAAATTTTTTTGTTTTCTCTTTCAGTAGCCTGACTCTTGAAACTGAAAATCATCGCTGTTAAGACTATTGTTTCTGCTCTGAATTTACAAAAATTGTCAGAATTCTGATTTCAGAACTAGAAAGCTAAAAGTATAATGTTTAATTCTCTTCCTATAGAGCCTTCCCTAACAGAAGTGCATATTGAAAGACCTCACAGATGCTTGATGGGAGAAGGTTATGGGGAATAGAACCACTCCCACATTGTTTAATATTAAATTGTCACCCCTGTACATTTGTCTTTCTTTATATAAAGTATGTGATAATCACCCCAGAAAGGCTCCCCCCTATTATACTCTTTGGTACTGCTATCATATTGGGAAAGCCTGTGACTTATAAGTACATGAAAAGATTAAATGTAATGAACACCTAAAAATCATGACATTCCAAATATTTAGAAACATTTTGTTTATAATTTTAATTAATATAGGAATTTTAAAGGGAGAGATCATATGGAATAGCCTTCGTGTTAAATAGATAAGGTTTTAAAGCCTGGATCTGACATATATTAGCTATGTGAGCTTGAGTAACTTATTTAAACCCTCTGAGTCTTTATTTCCTCATCTGTAAAATTGGGAGTAACATTTTTTTCAGTGCTACTCTGTAGCACACTATTTAGGAAGAATATAATGCAAAAAAAAATTTTGTGCTCAAATAAAATTAGAAAGGACTTTAAAAAACACAGGTTAAATAAGTGTATTTGGTCTGATACCTTCAGAATCCTGTGTTCAGCTAACTTTGCCTTTTAACAATGTAAGGAAGAGAACATTAAATAGTGATTCCTAGTTGCAAGGAACAGAAACTCATTCGTGTTGATGTAAGTAGGAAAGGAATGCATTAGAAGGATATTGGGTGGTGCATAGAAATGGCAAGAAGACTGTAGAGCCAGGTATAGTGAAAGGGCAGAGACAAAGAAGGTTGGGGGACACCAGGACAATCTTCATAGACTAAGCCAGTCTGGGTAGCCTACGTTCCCCTTGTCACTGAGTCCTGTGTGCATCTACTCTACTGGCTCTGCTATACATGCTAATACTGGGTGCTGCTGCCACCCTTGGGCATTTGATGGTGACACATCTGGGATCACCTCCTGGCATGGGTCCTTTATAAGCCCTGGTTCTTTGTCTTGTTAGCTTCCAATTCAAAATCTGGGGGTCTGTGGTAGCCTGAATAATGACCCCCACTGATGTCCATATCTTAGTCACTGGAATCTGTAAATGAATATCTTACTCCGGAAAAGAGATTTTGCAGATATAATAAAGTTAAGGATATGGCAATGGAGAAATTATCCTGGATTTTCTGGGTGGGGCCAATGTAATCCCCAAGGTCCTTCTAAAATGGGGGTGTGGGGGTCAGTCAGTAGTAATAGATGTGATGATAGAAACAAGAGTATGAAGTGACATGAAAGTAGCGCCCAGGAGCAAGAAAACAGATTCTGCCCTCCGAACCTCCAGAAGGAGCCAGGGCTGTTAGCACTTTGATTTCAGTCCAATGAAACCCATTTTTAACTTCTGATCTCCAGAATGGTAAGAAAATAAATTTGAATTATTGAAGACACTAAGTTTATAGTACTTCATTATAGAATCAATTAAAAACTAAAACAAAATTCTTAAATTGATTGGCACAGTCCAGGCTATGTGCACAAGCCCCAAATGGGAAAGTTGGAAAAAGTTGTGAGGAGTTTTCAGTTTCTCTAATGGAAGGTAGCCTCTATTGTCACCAAGATGCCTAGAAACATAAGAAATGTGTTGTGATGCTGGTACTTACCCCATTTACCAAAAGACAAAAGCTACCACCTAAAGAGTATCATACACTGTTTTTCAAATGTATTGGAGAGCAGAACCTCTATTTTCTATTTTTTCTTAGCACATTTCCAGATCATCAAGGCTGAATTAGAAAATGATGATAGGGGTGCCTGGGTGCCTCAGTCAATCATCCATCTCTTGGTCTTGGCTAGGTCTTGGTCTCATGGTTCATGGGATTGATCCCTGCATCAGGCTCAGTGTGAGCTTGGAGCCTTCTTGGGATTCTCTCTCTCCCTCTTCTCTCTCTGTTCCTCCCCTGATTGTGTGTACACTCATTTATTCTCTCTCTCTCTCTCTCAAAATAAATAAATAATTTTTTTAAAAAGAAATGATGATGATAAAGTACATGGCACATAGTATTCTCTCAGAAACTGATAGTCTCTTTATGGCTGCTTTTGGTAGCTATACTAGACTAATAATCAATAGGTTTGATGGCTACAGATAACTACTATTGTTTTAATCTTGTGTGAGGAAGAAAATGCTGGTACAAACCATGAGAAGCTTGAAGATGTGGAGCATCAGTAGAGGATAAGGGAATGAGGAAATAAGCATGAGGAAACATGTAGAGCAGCTTGGCAATGCTGTTCTTGTGGGGAAGGAATGGAGTCGGGGAGGCAAGAGCAGTAACTATGGAAATACTCTGGAGACAATGAGGGTCTTGGTTCTGATGGCGAGAGTAGACAGGGAGATGAAGGGTCAGGTATGAGGGAGTCTGTGAAGGAGGGATTTGCAGGGCTTGGCAACTGATGGTCATAGGGGACAAATTGAAAAGAAAGCCAAGACAGCTGCAAGAAGTGAAGACCAGGGATGACTCAAAACATGATGGTGCTGAAATGGAGACTTTGGAAAAGGAGCTATTTCAGTTTGCTTTAGATTTCCTTTAGGAAACTTGATATTGGGGCTAGAATCAGTTAAAGCATTGGGTTTAAAGGTGTAGCTTTGGGTACCACCAGGATGTGGAGAAAGGGGAACAGTTTTGCACTGTTGGAATGCAAATTGGTGCAGCCCCTCTAGAAAACTAGTATAGAGTTTCCTCAAAAAATTAAAAATAGAACTATCCTATGACCCAGCAATGGTACTACTAGCTATTTATCCAAAGGATACAAAAAAAATGTTGATCCAAAGGGACACATGCTCCCCAGTTTTTATAGTAGCCCTATCAACAATATCCAAAATATAGAAAGAGTCCAAATGTCTATCAACTGATGAATGGATAAAAAAGATGTGGGAGTGTGTGTGTGCACATGCATGTTTGTGTACATAAACACATACATGCGCACACACAGTGAAGTATTACTCAGCAAATGAAAAAGAATGAAATCTTGTATTATGCTAAGTGAAATAAGTCAGAGAAAGACAAATACCCTATTATTTCACTCATATGTGGACTTTAAGAAACAAAACAGATGAACATAGAGAAAGGGAAGGAAAAATAAAACCAGAGAGGAAGGCAAACCATAAGAGACTTAAATACAGAGAAAAAACTGAGGGTTACTGGAGGGGAAGTGGGTGGGATGGGCTAAATGGTGATGGGCATTAAGGAGGACACTTGTTGGGATGAGCACTGGGAGTTATATGTAAGTGAAGAATTACTGGTTCTATTTTTGAAAACAGTACTACACTGTATGTTAACTAACGAATTTAAATAAATTAATTAAAAAAAGAATATGTGTGAGGCACCTGGGTGGCTCAGTCAGTTAAGCATCTGACTTCAGCTCAGGTCATGATCTCAGAGTCTGTGGGTTCGAGCCCTGCATCAGGCTCTATGGTGACAGCTCAGATCCTGGAGCCTGCTTCAGATTCTGTGTCTCCCTCTCTCTCTGCCCCTTCCCCTGCTCATACTCTTACCTCTCTCAAAATAAAATAAAGACATAAAAAATAAAGAAAAAAGAATATGTGTACTAGGTGAGGAAGAAGAAAAGACAGCAGTTGCATGGGAATGTTAGTATAGGAGTTAGAATTTTTAGATGATTTTATCCAACCCACTCTATCTGTAGATAAAGACATGAGGCCCAGAACTTTTATGTGAAAAGGAAAAACTACCAGCAAAAGAGACTGAATAGGAATGATCAGAGATGTGACAAAATAGAGAGGTTTTAATGTTATAGAAGCAAAGGAAAAGGTACACAGGTGCATCAAAGAGGGACTTGAAAGAAACTAACACAGTCTGAGCTTAAAACCATGGGTTCAAGGTGTGGTGCTAGACATTTTTTAACATATAGTAGCTCACTTAATTTTCAACAGCAGCCCTGCAGTGTAAGATGTTACTCCCATTTGACAGCTGGTGAAATTGAGGCTAACAGAGTTAAGTATCCTGCCCAAGATTAAGCAGTTCGTGAATTGTAGAGCTGGGATTTGACTTCATTTGCCTGGCTCCATTGTAGGTAATTTTTAGAGTAGGGGAGAATATGGGACAGACATCTGGAGGGGTATGGATTAGCTTAGGAGATGTTTCTAGAACTCGCTAAAATTGACCCTAATGAGAAGATCCTTACATGGTCTATTTGTCTGGCTTGGCCAAGAATATTTTATCACCGCTCAAAAATTTTCAAGGTACAAACTCTAAATACAGAGGAACAAGTCCCAGGTACCCAGTGGAGTTACAGGGAACTGCTGAGTTTAGTTGGAGAAGAAAGTTGCATGCATGATGGATTTTATTGGTTTAATTCTAGGAGGTTAATTTACTAACCCACACCTTTCCATGTAAGTCTAGTTTCTCTTCTTGGATCTCCAGTTCAGACCAAGGACATTCCATCTTCTACCTCTAGTCATGCCCTGTCTGCTTAAAGTCTTCAGGTCTATCCAGATTCCTTTACCGGCAAGTCCTCTTGGGCTAACTTTTCTCTTGATTTTCATCTTCTTTTTCTCAAATTACTCTTTGGTTTATTTCTGTACTTACATAGAGCTTCTCTCCACTTTCTTACCTATTTTACATTTACATGTATAAGAATCCAACTTCATATCGCATTACACATTGTACTGCTAAGAAAGGCACGTATGAAATTTGGACACATAATATCAGAGCTGTTTTCACAGAACAGTCAGTTATGGAAAAACGTAGTATATTTAGAGAAATCCTAGGGTTGGTAGTGAGATTTCAGAGTGGCAATGAAATGGACAATATGGAAACACCAGAAGCAGGTGTACATTCTTGGTTTGAAAAGTTTGTTGAGGGGAAAGAATGGGATTTAGTAGTTGCTAAACCGTTAAGAATTTGCGTTTTTGTTGTTGTTGCTGTTGTTTACTTTTAAGGAGTGGCTGCTGCAGTGTGTCTAATGGAATTGGGAGACAGGAGAGCATAGTGATTAAGAGCTGGAATTCTAGAGTCAGAAAATTATGGGCTGGAATCCCTGACTGTTTCTTAATAAGCTGGGTGTTTGGGGCATGTTTCTTAACCATCACAATCCCTGCTACTCAAAATATGGTCTATGGCCAGCATCCATCTTGATCACCTGGAATTTGTTAGCAATGCAGACACTTGGTTCTTGCTGCAGGTCACTGTATTTTGAAAAGATCTCTGGATGATTCATATGTACATTATAGTTTGAGAAGCACTGCTCTAAGCCACTCCTCTATAAAATAGGGATAATAATGATATAGAGTAACCTTGAGGGTGAAATGGTATCATGCATGTTTGGCTAAAGAAATGTTCAGTTGTTATTATCATCATTATGATTGAAGTTGAAGACACTGAAGGGGAGAGAATAGATTTGACAAAACTCTCCCTTGGCAGGAGAGTTGGGATAAGTTCAGAGTAGAGCTGGAGGAGTTGGCTTTTGGGAGAAGCAGGACCGGCTTTTCCCATAGGAGCAACGGGGCAGGATTGTTCTGCTCTTGACCATTCTCTCTTCTCTGAGCCCCAGCTTCACTTTCTCAGGATCTTTAGTCTTTCTGATTCTCTCTGGAGCATTAACATTTCAAAAATTATAAAGGTTCTATTTAAACACCCTATAGACCCCTGTTAGGTTTCTCCTGCTAGACCTATGAGTGCAAACATATGGTATCTGTCCTTCTCTGCCTGACTTATTTCACTTAGCATGACACCCTCAAGGTCCATCCACTTTCCTACAAATGGCCAGATTTCATTCTTTCTCATTGCCATGTAGTACTCCATTGTATGTATATACCACATCTTCTTGATCCATTCATCAGGTGATGGACATTTAGGCTCTTTCCATGATTTGGCTATTGTAGAAAGTGCCGCTATGAACATTGGGGTACACGTGCTCCTATGCATCAGCACTTCTGTATCCCTTGGGTAAATCCCTAGCAGACCATAGGGAGAGGAAGAGGGAAAGAGAGCTGGGGAGAGTGAGGGACACAAATCATGAGAGACTACTGAATACTGAACACGAACCATGGACTGAAGGGGAAGGGGGAGAGAGGGAAGGGGGTGATGGTCATGGTGAGGGGCACTTGCAGGGAGAAGCACTGGGTGTTATATGGAAACCAATTTGACAATAAACTATTAAAAAAATAAAATAAACACCCTATAGAAAGTAAACTGACTTACGAAAGGCATTTTGGTGAATTCAACAGTTGGGCTTCAGTATTAAGAGAGGGTAGAGGCACAGGTTTTTGACCTGATACCTAAGATTCATTTGAATTTTGCTTGAATTGACGGCAACTCTTAAATGCATGGTTTTGTGGAGGAATAGACAGAAAAGATAATGTTATTTCTGTTGTTTCTATGACAACGGACATGCTTCATGGAATATATCCATCATGCATAGTCTTGAACCATCTGGTTTCTAAGTCCTTGGTGAAAACCCTCTAGGAATGAAGTGTAGGTAAACTTTAATCAGTTTTATAATTACTGTAGTCCTTGCAGAAATTATTTAACTTGATTTTGCAGCTGCTTCGACATAAGGCCCAGAGGTCTTATTAGGGATTTTATTGCCACTTTTAAGGAGCAGTTTAAGAATCATTATTGTACTTTAGCTGCAGATGCCACTGTTTCTGTTTTAGGTCCTGAGACTAGGTCGTAGTGACATCACACAAAGACGGAGAAAGGTCAAAGTTATTTTTTCCAACTGGCTCTGTCAAATATAAAAATTAACCATACTTTGAGCTGGGTTTTATGTATTGGTAATGTATGTTTATGTTAGAGTTTCTGTCAAAACAGGGATTAAAGATAAATGTAGCTAATTAAAAGAACATTTGCTTAGAGCTCTTGGTAATAGATACCTCTTTGTGAGGTCTTGAGGTATGGCTTTCTTTAAAAGTGTGCGACTGAATCTGAAGAGGAGAGGAGACATTTGATTTTTTGAAAATAAAACACAAGTCTAAGAGCTATCCAGTGCAAGCTCTAAGGAAATAACGCAAGTAATGGTTAAATAAAGTTTGTTTATGTGGTGAGTTATATAAAATGCACCTATCTAACCTACTTCTGACCTTTTACCCCACCAAATAAGGTTTCTCAGCAAAGCCTTAGAAGCAAATCTGCTCTGTCAGGAATTGATACCCCTTAATTGGTACTAGATGAGTCAACATATTTCAAACTGAATCCTAGATGATTAAAAAATAAAAACTTCCAGGGTCCACATAGGCAATTGTTACCTTTTTTCTTGTTTCACTAGGCAGTTAGACCTTCCCTGCTGATGAGTGTGTTCCTGTCCTCTGTGTTTTCTTGTTTTTCTACTGAGAGAGAAGAATGTGAGAGACAAAGGTAGTTTTTCCTATTTCCTATCAACTACCAAAGCCAATTGTATATATGGTACAAAAGATGTAGGTCAACTCCTAGGAATCAGAAGGCATCTTATAAAAGAGCTGCCATTATTGTCTGTGTGTGTGTACGTGTGTGTAGTTCATGCAATTTTATGCCATATATGGATTCGTATGGATTCCGGCACATTCATTTTTGAGGGATATATTTTCATGCACATAGAATTGCGAGTGGACAGTTCTTTAGCTCTTTTGAGATATTAGTTATCTTGTGCTTGCATGGATTCTGGTAAGAAGGCTACTGTAAATTTTCCCCCCTCATATGTGATAATGTCTCCTTTTCTCCTTCTGGTTCTGTGATGCTTTGTTTTATGTGTTAACTGGAGTGGACCCCTGGGTACCCAGATATTTGGTCAAACCTTATCTGCATGTTTCTGTGAAGGTGTTTTCTGATGAGATTAGCATTTAAATTGGCTGAATAGAGCAGATTACTCTCCCTAATGTATGTGGGCCTTATGCAATTAGTTTAGGGCCTGAAGAGAACAAAAAGGCTGTTTTTGTTTGTTTGTTTGTTTTGTTTTATAAGAGAGAATTCTTCCTGCCTGGTGGCTCTGAGCAGGGACTCTGACTTTCTTTCCCTGACTTCAAATTTGAACTGAAATGTCTCAAACCTGCCAGGCTTTCAGATGGGAACTGCGCCATCCATTCTAGCTCGTAGGCCTTCAGACTCAGATTGGAAATGAGCCAGGGCTTTCATGGATCTGCAGCTTGCTGGTCCGCCTGCAGATGGACTTGTCTTCCTCCATAATCACATGGGCCTGCTCTTTATAATAAAACCCTTTCCTCCCCTTCTTACTTTCTCACTTAAAACAAATGACAACATCATTTGTCTCAAGGAATCTATTGCATCTTATAAGCTTATGTTATATGATATAATACAAAAGAACAGTTTCATCTACCAATGAAGAGATTTAAATGTTGGGTGTAGGATGCAATGAAATTTCCAAATAAATCACATTAGTTGCAAAAAGTTTTAATATTTGAAGCCATTTTAGGGGTACCTGGGTGACTCAGTCGGTTAAGCATCCGACTTTGGCTAGAGTCATGATCTCACAGTTCGTGGGTTCAAGCCCCGCATAGGGCTCTGTGCTGACAGCTCAGAGCTTGGAGCCTGCTTCGGATTCTCTGTCTCCGTCTGTCTCTGACCCTCCCTTGCTCACACTGTCTCTCAAAAATAAATAAAAAACATAAAATAAATTAATAAATAAATAATTTTTTAAATGAAGCCATTTTATATTTAAGGGGGTTAGGGACTATCAGAGTGACAATCTAATCATTGGAGTGATTCTGGAGCCCATTTCTAACTTCTAATTTTACTTTGACATAACTTGGGTGATGCTATTCCATGGATTTAAATATTTATTATCTCCAAGCCCTTTGCCAGGAAAACATACACAACACAAAGAGTTATATTAAGTAAAAACCACTCATTTTAATAAAAGTCCTCTTTGAAGATTAAGAATTGCCAAGCTTCTGGATGTGAAATATAAATTTTTGCCATTAGATTACTAAAGTGTGGGAATTTAATAGTGAGGATGGTAATCCTACCACTAGAGGGCTCCATATTTTTTCTTGAATGCAGTCAGAAAAGCGATTAGTCTTGATAGTTAAGAAAAATTTCATTCACATCTGGTATGTCCAAGCCATATACCACAGCTTAAAGTTAAAAACATGGGTTTCCATTTTTCTATCCCACATTAAAAATATATATATATGTAGTAGTGTTTGTATACATGTGTGTGTGCGTGTGTATGGAAAATTTTGCTTCCATGTTTCTTAAGGCAGTTTTATGTCCTTTATGGATATTTAAAAAAAAAATCAAAACACCTTACAGGCTTATACCTTTTTGTGTATATGAAGTTGAGATACTTCCCTGACAAATCTTGAGATCTTCCTGGAGTTGGGAAGAGTGGGGAGAGTGAAGGTGGTGCTTTTGGTTCAGTTGACTAACCTACTAGAAATTCTAGTACATTGCAAAGAGTTAGCAGCTGAATGGAGGACACAGTGGAGCTGACTCCTAGGAATGAAAGGGCCCAGGTGCTGACAGAAGCAGTCCTCTGTGCGTAGAAACAGGCTGAAAAGGCATCCCATGTAAGGAAGCCATGGTCTGCAGTGAGAGAGAACTTCCAGTGGGAGTTAGGAAGTTGGATTTCTCCACATGCAGCAAGAAAGAACAACACTGAAAAAGACAGTAAATATTTCAGGACATAAAGATCCTATAATCAAATTTGTATTTGAATATAAGTTACTAGAATCTATTGATGTAGACTGTCTCAAATATATCTGTTCATTCATATATCATTTATTACCAGTTTCTGCTTCGCATTTCTTTTTCCAGAAATGATTTAAGGCAGTTATTCTATTTGAATTTTTTTTTTTAGTTGGTTTATGTGATACTCTAGAACCTTCATAGTGCACAGCCCATTGGCTGGGAGTTCTTATTTCTAGTTCTGATTCTCATGAAACTAGCTCTGTGATTTTGAGTAAATTACATTACCTCCTTAGTCTTCCCCTTTCTGTGCTTACATAGCTTTGTTGAGATACTGAGTACATACCATAAAGTTCACTCTATACAAGTAAAGTTCAAAGATTTTTAGAAAAGATACAGACTTGTGCAACCATTACCACAATCTAGTTTTAGAACATTTTCATCACCCAGAAAGTTCCCGCATGCCTGTTTGCATTTAGTCTGTGCTCCCAACCCCAGCCTGAGGCAACCCGTGATCTATATGTTATCTCTATGAATTTTTCTTTTCTGGAAGTTTCATATTAATAGAATAATAAAACATGTAATTTTGCTATGACTGCCTTCTTTCACTTAACACAATGTTTTTGAAATTTATAATGTGGCACATATCAGTACTTTGTTCCTTTTTATTGGTGGAATAATATTCCATTACATAGATATGTCAGATTTTGTTTAAAAATATTTGAATTGTTTTCAGTTTGTATCTATTAGGAATAATGCTGCTATGAACATTCAAAACACAAGGTTTTGGTGAACACATGCTTTTATTTCCCTTGGTATATACCCAAGAATGGAATTATTTGGCTATATGGGAATTCTATATTTAATTTTTAGAAATTGACAAAATTGTCAGTATGTCTGTATGTACCATTTTATATCACCAGTATATGAGGGTTTCAATTTTCCACATCTTCACAACAGTTCAATTATTTTTTTTATTATACTTATTCTGGTGGTTATATAGTAGTATGTCATGGTGATTTTAATCTGTATTTCCCTAATGACTAATGATTTTGAACATTTTACATACTTAATAACTACTTATATGTGTTCTTTGGTGAGCTATCTATTCAAATATTTTGTCCATTTTTGTGTCGCTTGTTTTCTTATCAAGTTGTAAAACACCTTTATATTTTTGTAATATGGCTTTTTAAAATTAATAAACCTTTTTTTAAAGGGTGTATTCAGGTTCACAGAAAAGTTGAGCAGAAAATACAAAGAGTTCCCATACATCCACTTCCTCACATATGAACAAACTTCCATACTATCCACATTCCACATTACAGTAGTACATTTGTTACAGGTGATGGATTTTATGTTGATACATCACATACAATGTCTATGTTTCATATTAGGGTTCACTTTTAGTGTTGTATGTCCCTGTAGGTTTTGACGAATGCATAGTGGCATGTATCCATCATTGCAGTATCATACAGAATAGTTTCATTTCCCTAAAAAGAGAACATGAGGTCTACAGACAGCCAAGGTTCTTATTCAGACTTATAGTAGCTTATATGAATTAATGCATCTCAATATATTGTTTATTTTGATCAATTTCCAGAGCCCTTAAATACCTATTTTGATGATTTTGTCCAGTTTTAACTTTCTGGGGAGAGGATTTGCAACCTCTTAACTCTGCTGTCTCTGGAAATTCTGTCCTGAGTCAGTTTTTAATTCACAGTTATGGATGTCTTTTGGGTTTTTTCCCCATGAAATATCACCCCTGTACATTGGAAGCATCAATGGTGTAGTATTTCTTAAAATAATATTTTGTTATAGTCTCTAGGATGTTCTTCCAGCCACTGATGCTTACTTTGCAAATTTTGATGCTGGGACTTTCTTGATCTGACCTTAAAGTGTCAAGAAAAGGTGGTCAGACAACTAGTGGTCATATTCCTTCTTCAGCTTGTTCTAAACAGTTGGTTAATGAAACTGTTGAGGAGTTGCCATTGTTGGGTCATTTGACCAGGATTGACAGTTAAGCTTGTTCATGTGCATACAGTGACAACTGCATCACAACTGTTGATTACATAGAGGTGATTGTAAGTCACCTCAATTATGGAGACATTGAAATGTGAAAACATGTAATATCTTGGAATTGATGAAATATGTTAATATTATAATACAGTTTACTCTAGAGAAGATCTGGGATTACATAATTTTTATTGCGTCTTATCCAAGAGGCTTAAGAGACTGAGAAAACCGGAGGTCCTTACCTTTAAAGGAATTGTATACATGGAATTTTCTTTCAGAATGTACTCAGGAAATAGTCATAGAGAGAATCTGGTTTACTTCTTCTCTGTATTCAATTCTATTGAAACTGTGATTTGGTTACAAAGACAATAAAAAACGTTTCACTATAATTTGAGTCAAGGAAAAGGGAAAAACCATTAAAACAACTTGAACTGAATCAAAATCCTGCCTTTGATGAAATTTCAGATTGGAAGTTGGCTTTAAACTATGGAATTAATCTATTTTTGTCTTCAAGTAGTAATACATTTTAAAATTACCAGACATTCTAAAAACTTGAGTAGGGTTCATCTTTATCTTTCTATTTTGAACTTGGTAAGAGAAAAAAAAACCCCTTATAAAAATTAGATCATAGTAGAGGAAAAAAAAAAGTAGGAGATATGAACATTTTTACCCACATTAATCACTTCTGCTCATAAGGAAGTACTGTTTTGCACCTTCCCCAAGTGCCTTGTCTTGTTATCTGTTATAACCTGAAAACATATGACTTTAGGGAGGGCTTGGTAGTTGATAAGAAAAATGAGGAGAACACAGTGCCCAGGAGTTCTGACTTCTGACCACAGTGATAACCATCATCAGACCATAAATTTATATAGTTGGAAGGAATTGTAGAGATCCTGTAGGCTGGGTGAACCAAACACAGAGGCTTACATAGGCCAGAGAGCTAATACAAATAAATGGAGAAGGCCAATTTCATGATCTTACGTATTTTTCTTAAAACACATGGTCCTCTCAGGATATATATCTTTTCTCTACTGTTGAAAGTGTCATGAGTAGGGAGAGATATTTCTCTGAGAAAATCAGTAGTGCAAGTGACAAGATATATGGCAGAGGTCAGTGAACTATAGTCCAGTGGCCAAATTCAGCCTGCTCCCTGTTTTCGTTAATCAGTTTGTTGGGTTTTTTTTTAGAATACAACAGTATGTTTATGTATCATCTATGATTGCTTTCATGCTGTGATGGCAAAGCTGTACTTATGACAGAGACTATATGTCTTACAGTGACTCAAATATTTACTGTATGGCCATTTATTGAAAGATTTTACCAACTTCGGATAAATGGCAGCTTGCCCAGCTCAGTGATGGGGAGGCAGAAGGTGGTAAGGAAAGTGGCAAACTAGAGTGTGAGCCCCATGCTAGCAGATGGTGGGCTCGTGTGAACTGGCTCAGTGTTGCCAGCCCTGGTTTTATGAAAAGCTCAAAATTTGAATTTTATGTGAAATCTTCTTATCTTATTGGTTCAAGATCTTATTTCAGTGCCATAGGTCAAGCCTTCAGAATCCTCCATATGAATTCTGGCTAGATTGGGCCTTCAGAATTTATGACTTAAAATTATTTTTCTTAATTTTAGTTATTCTATTTTTTCTTTCTAGACATATTAAGTTGTTGTTCTTAAAAACAAATCTGCTATGCTACTTTTTAGTTTTATTATTCCTTGCATGTATTTTCAAACTTTTTGAATACAGTTGTTTTCAGGTTGCACCTAATAAATATTTCTAGTATTTGAATTTTTGTGGATCTGCTTTCTGTTGTTACTTCTGCTGCTTATCAGAATTTCTGGAGCCTTCTTTTATTGTACCTGAAAAATATAATTGTAGAAGTAACTTGAGGCTAGGACAAAGGCACTTTCTTTCTTAGAGGATATTCTTTGCTTCTCTCAGGTACATGAATGAACTAAAGTCCCAGGCCTACTTCATCCAAGTTCAAGACTTCAGATTTCCTGAACCATGGAAAGTGGATTACAAGAATGCAAGAGAGTAAGTAGGCTTATTTTAAAGTTCCATTTTACTGTGGAAAGATTTTTCTACCAAATGTCACACATTAAATTTAAATTTCCATCTCCCATTGAGGCCAGCAAACTAAAACTAGAAATTTTTGGAGTTGGAAAATTCTCTTTAAGGTAAAAACAACTTCTTTATTGCTTACTACATGGGGTTTTGTTGTTGTTGTTGTTTTTCTTCAGTTTTATCCTGATTCCAGGTTTTCTTGTTAGGTCATTGGTGTTTCTATATTTTTATATGTCGTATCCAGCATTTTTTGTTTTTAGTAGAGGGGGTGCTATCCAAATAGCAACTCATCATTTTCAAAAACAGAAACCTGATCTATTTCAACCCTCTCATTGTATAGGTGAAGAAACTTTAGGACCAGAATGTGAGGTATAATTATTCAAGACCATACAAATAGCACTTTGTAAAACTTGGCATTAACACTTAGATCTCCTGACCCCCAAACTGGAATTCTTCCTACTATCCACACTTTAATTTAAAATGTAAGTTAGTATTATGCTGGCAAATGTTTAACGACTAGATTACTAAAAAAAAATCTTGATCATTATTTTTGTTGGTTTTTATGGTGTAAATGCTCTTACTATGGCCAATTTGAAGCTACAACTTAATACGGAGTGCAGAATTAAGAAGAGGTGCACACGAACGGGTACAACATGGCTCTAGCACACTATTGTATCTAACTGAGAGATAATGTTTTTTTTTAAAAATTCCCTATGGGGCGCCTGGGTGCCTCAGTCGGTTAAGCCTCCTACTTCGGCTTGGGTCATGATCTCACATACGTGGGCTTGAGCCCTGCGTCAGGCTCTGTGCTGACAGCTCAGAGCCTGGAGCCTGTTTCTGATTCTGTGTCTCCTTCTCTCTCCGCCCATCCCCCTCTCATGCTCTGTCTCTCTCTGTATCAAAAATAAATAAAACATTTAAAAAAAATTCCCTATGTGCCAGATGCTCAATTTGTACCATCTGGCTTAATTTTCATGACAATACTGCAGGGCAATTGTTACTGTCATCACAATTTTATAGATAAGAAAACTTGAGCTTCAGAAGGTAAAGCTGTTCATTCAAAGGCACATTGCCAGCAAATGGCAGAACCAATATTTGAAACTGGATCTGTGAAATTGTCAAAGCCAGGGCATTTCCAATAACTCAACACTGTTTCATGAATGATATGGTACGCCAAATGTTTCTTCATAAGGTGGAATAATTGGTGGCATGGTGGAGATTTCCTTTTCCTTTTTACAATGCATATTTGGTCCTGGTTTCTTAAGAGTATCTTTGTATCTGTCTCTCCATCCTCCTCTTCAATTTCCCATCTATCCATCCATAAACTGTGCCAGCATTGTGTTAGGTTCTAGGATACAGAAATTAATCCGAGAGGTTAAAAGTGTCTGCTCTAAAGAAGAACCGTATTTGACACATTTAACCATGTTTGGCAAAGAATGTCAAGAATGTTGATACTTCTTACCCCAGAGACATAAAAAAATGACATTGTATTACAAAATCCATGGAGTTTTTTAAGGCTGAGAAGTCAAAGTAACTTAGCAAGAAGGCTGGTTGTTCTTTTTTCTCATTTTCATAAATTCTTTATTTTGCAAGAGGTTCCTACATGGGGAGAGAGAAGGAGCATATTTTAAAGTGACAGGTAGAAAAACTAGCCTTCTCCCGCAGACCTCCTACTTCCAGCTGGAGGATGCCCCCTTTGACCTAGTCGGAGACCCATTTAACACATCCATTTCAAAGGATAGGGACAATGCTTTCTTTGCCCTCCTCCCAGCAGCAAATTCTTAGTCTGGTTCCTCATTTTCAGTGATGATTTAATATAAATATATTTTAAATTATAATTATGATCTCCTGTCTTCCCCTTCACAGCTGTGGCTTCCTACCTTGAGTTGTATCAGAACTGTGATTAATACATGTATTTAAAGAAACAGTCATTTCCCCTCTTTTGTTTTCCTTCCTTACAGCTGTATTTTTCCCACTCTAGCAATTCCTTTTCTTTACCTATTGCCCATACAGATTTAATTCTAGACTTTCAGAAACATTTTTATTTTTAAATACTGGATCTGGAAACTATGCTCTCTTCATAGTATACCAGTTCCATCTTGAGATCAGGAAGGTGACTTAAAAAGATATGTTCATGTCTCAAGTGAGTAACAAAGTCCTCTTGACCAATACTTAGTGACCACTACTCTTTTTTGCCTTAAGTGAAGCCAATTTTGCATCTTTTTTCTTGTCACTGAAATGGAACAGGGTGAGTCCCATAGTTCCGACCATCCTGAGAATTTTGGGTACATGAGATTGTATTCTCTGTTAGTGGAGCATTCTACTTTTCATGCCTTCTAGGCCATATTTTTTTAAATTGAGGTGTAGCTTCACATAACATTAAATTATCCATTTTAAAATGTATAATTCAGTTTCATTTAGTACACTCACAATGTTGTGCAACCATCACCTTTATCTAGTTCCAAAATATTTTCATCACTCCCAGAGGAGACCCCCATACCCATTAAGCAGTCATTCCTCATTTCCCCATTACCTCAGCCTCTGGCAACTATTAATGTGCTTTCTGTCTCTACGGAAGGGCCATGAGTTTTGGATAGAAGTGTCAACAATGCTACTTATTTGAACAAACTTCTGAATGTGGTTTGCTCTAGAGCTGAGTGATGAAGGTCTCAAAGCCACAACTATCTGGCAGCAGACTGGCACTACCACATTGTGCTCTTACAGTTAGAGAATCTTGGTGACTAATTCAATGCATGATGGATTGGACCTGGATCTGATAGGGTCCAGTTTCCCTGAATCTCAGATTTAGCATGTGACAATTTGAACGTTGTGAGAAAGAAAATTTCTGAATCCCACCCAGCAATGGTTGAAGATCTAAAAGCAGTCCTCAAGGATAGTTTAAATGAAGTCAATCAGAATGGAAGAAGACATAAAAATAGCACTGAGAAAAGATAAAAACTGGTTGGAGAACTGGTGGGGGGGCATACAGAAGACTTCTAAGTCCTAAGCACTGAGATTTTTATAGAATCTCTGCGTAAGATCAAAAGGAGGAAAAAGTCTTTAGTTTCACTTCTCTTCCCTAGACTCCATCATGACACCTGTGCCTCTCTCTATTCAACTAAGTCTAGAAGTGCACGAATTATGGTTAGGGCTGGCTTTGGTTTTTCCTCCATTATAGTGTTTCCTCTGGGGCACACCCACCTCCTCCATGTATTCTCCAGGGCCTTAGTTCTAGAGGGTTTTAATAGGTGTTATATAAAAATGGTTACATGATTTGTTCTCTTATTTATTTTCTGATTCGTTCGTTTAACAAGGGTTTTACTGAATTTCTCCGACATACTTAGCATTGTTTTAGGTTCTGGGAATAAACAGGTGAACAGAACAGGCCCACCAAGTTTATTCATTAAAACAGTATTCCTGACCACAGGCCTCCCTAGGACCTAAATTTAATATGACAGTGTAAGTTGTGAAGTCTCAAGAAGAATTTCAAAGAATTTTTCTAAGGGGGTTTTATCACATGAAACTTGTATTCTTCAGAAACACTTTGGGAAATGCATTATTATTAGTTGTGAAAAAGAATCTCCTTTTTTCTGGATTTTTCCACTGCCATTATAGCCTGATTTCCCTAGTAGATCTCCATTATTATTCTCAGTAATAGAGAATATTGTCTTTTCCCTTCAGAGCACTTAACTACAGTGGTAAGTTAAATGGTTAAGGGGAGTGTTTGTTAATTTATGCCTATCTTTGCTGCTTTACTAATAGACACAGTACCTAGCACCTAGTAGGCACCTAGTAAATAATCTGAATTTGTGTAATGGATAACTGAAATAATAACTTTACTTATTTATCACCTCCATCAGTTTTACCCAATGTTTGAGTTCCCCTTTGCCCCAATTTTTTCATTTCTCTAAGATACAGGTGCCTCATAGAACAATACTGGCACATAGTAAGTATTTAATAAATATTTGATAGATAAATGAATAGCACCGTGGGAAGTTTGCTGTACCAGAAACAAGGACAGTACATTGTATAGTTTGGGTGCTCAATACCAGTATCTACAAAACTGACAGCAACCTTCATGGAGCACAGTGTGTAAGGACTTGTGGCTGGTCACACTTGTACTTACTAGTAAACACTCTGTCCACAAGGTCATCTTTAATAGGATTGGCACTAGATAATCATCTCTTAGAGAATGGACTGCATCCCTTTTACTTTTATTAGTTTATCTGTAATGTGTTCCTTTGGGTCCTTAGTAATATGTTATCTTTGAAATTATTTTCAATAAGTGAAAGTAAAAATATGCATATCGGTCAGCTGTTTTTTTGTAGAAATTGAACCACACGAAAACCATCTTATAATTTTCTTTCCTTCTTCTATGGCCCCAAATCATGCAGGATTCAATGACATAATATTTCATTTGCATGGAGAAAGTTCTCTTGAATACTGTCTTCTGATAAACATGACCCAGAAGATTACTCCTGGATTTAATTTTTGATACCAGCTGAGCCTAATTTCTGGAATAGCTCTGGATATGCCAGCTTTTTCTTCCTCTTAGGAGGCTGAGTACCATTTAAAATTGCCCCTTCGCTGATTCATCAGGAAAGGCTATGGACTCCTACCCACCCACAAATACTTCAACTAAATTAAGGAATGTGAAGGAGGGGCTGTGTGTCCACAAATTCTCCAAAGAAGACACAAAGTTTAGGAAAAGATTCTGATTCTTTGTGAGAGAAGGAAATAGGAATGGGGAGGATTCCATGTATTTTTTTTCTCCTAACTTTTAAAGGAGGCTCTTTCCCAAACTGTCTCTCCATATTTATTTATTTATTAGTACAACAGGCTTTTAGTTAGACAGGATAATTTGGGGAACAAGGGAAGTAGGATTTTCAGATTACATGTACCATACCAGGAGAATTTCAAAAACTTGGGGGAATGGCACATTGAGGGTTAGGGCAAATGGAGTGTTGCCATAATTTTAGTTTGCCAACACATGAAAACACACACACATAGCTAACATCTGCTACAATTAGTACTTCATAAGAGACAGGGGATTTTAATTTAGTAAGTAGATAGTTCTTAATAAGAAGAGTTGGCAAACATATCATACAGGCATACACACATACATATGGATGCTCACACATGAACATTGCCCTTCTTTTTCTTTTTCTTCCCTTTTTTTTTTGTGAACTTGTTAGGATTTAATCTTGGATAGCACTTGTCAGGGCTAGGTAATTTCTAAGGTTGCCTGAGATCTCACATTCTACAGTTTATTGAGTTATCCTAATATATCATTCTCCTCCTAGTACTCTTCATGAATACATTGGTCAAGAGAGACTTAACATACAGAACTAAAACACACAGACATGACTAATCATGACTCAAAGAAGTAAAAAATAGAAAACATGTAAAGAAATTGCCTTGCTCCACTGGTGTACTTCACTCTGGGCCCAGGTCTTTATTTTTGCCAAGATACAAATTCATTCATTCAACAAAGCATGTAATTGACCATTTTCAAGGTCCAGTGGATATGCATTTTATACAAGTTGCTTCAAGTTAAAAGCTTTGCTCAAGCCTGTCACATGGCCAGAGCCAGAACAAGTTTCATATAATGGAATTTCATGAGAAATGTATAAGTGTGTTTATTATTATGGTAGAACCTTTTCCTACATAAGGTATTTAAAAACTCATTGTGTCTGATCTGGCTTCACTTTAGACTCTTTCTCGATGCTGTTTCTTTGCTTTGTTCACACACAAATACATTACTACCTTTTCCCAATAGCCCTACTCTGATATTTACACACTGTCTGCAAGAACTTCATTGCTGTCATCTACTTCCTCAACTAGGTAGTGATGCTAACTAAATTCAGGCATTCTCCTGCCGCATTATCCACAGTTTCTTAATTAGTCTTTGCCATGAAATACCAGGAATCATATTGTGGTTCTCCCTGGAAGACCTCTTGAAATTTTCCTGCTCTGTTTGTGTCCTTGGCCATAACATTCTTGAGCTTATTGTCATAGTTATTTAGTGAGGTTTCTGGTAATGGACATTTCCTGTGCATGGAATGTGTGTTAAATGACCAGCTGGCTCGGAAGTACAAGGGCTCAAGGTTTCATCTGAACCAAGTTCTGAAATTATTACCCCTTTACATGGGAGATTTCACTATAGAAGTTTTTTAACTATTCCAATTCCATGTGGTCAGACTTTCTTGACCAGTCCAATCCTTTTTGGAGATTGAAAATTGCATAGGAGATCCTTAGTGAGAGGAAGGTACAAGGAGATGACTCATGCCAATTTACCCTAGATAGGGTGGGTTGGCAGCTAGTGTGGTGATATGATGAAGGGATGTGGAAAATGAAGGTCCAACAATTAATGATGATGTAGTATAGTCTCATTTGACTACAATGAAGTTGAGCTAAATTGTACTGGTCAATATATTCATAGTCATTGACTTGAAAGAGATTCCCAAAGAGCTCTATAGAAGGATCATCTCAGAACTTCTTAGAATGTACCAATACTTTTGAGCAACTGTGGGATAGTCAAGGAGCTTTGTCAGAAAGCATCAGAGAAATTAGGTTCCTCCTTCCAAGATCACATTCCTCCAAAAGCAGTATGTAAAAACGGGTTAGAATGAGGTAAAGAAAAGAATTTCAAGGTAAAAGAAGAGTGAGAGTTCTATTAGAGAAATAAAGATCTGTAAAGTAAGAGTAGTTGGAGAAGTCTGGAGTTTTAAAGAACAGTTTCTAGCATCTTAAAGCATAAAAGATAAATGACAATTTTGGTAAAAAAATAGGAAAAGTGTGCTTATTTAAAATTATAAAAGAAGAAAACTATGTCCCTAGCATAAAAATGAAGATGAGGTAAAAGAGCTTTATTTGACAAGAAATACATTGGAAAGATAGTAGCATTTGTATTTAATGTTTTAGAGTGGAAAAAGGAATTTGTTCACATATAATCTTACTTGATTCACACCATCATACTGGGAAGCAAAAGGATAACTAAGATTTTTCTTTAGGACAAAAAACTAAGATTTGGGAAAATGAAGTAACCTTCCTCAAGGTCATGAGGCTAGCAAGTAGTTGCCCAGCAGTTTCATTTTTCTGAATCAAAGGTCCTTGTGCATTCCTCTCTGCCATGCTGGAAATCCTAAACTTTATTTTTTTGTTTCAGTTCCATTCTCTCTCTTCTGAGTGGATATACAATATTCTACACTCGGAATAGACATTCTTTTTCTCTAAAGAGCCAGATAGCAAATGTCTTAGGCTTTGTGGTCCATATGTTCTCTGTTCTAACTACTCAACTTTGGTAGCCTAAGGTAGCCATAGGCAATATGTAAATGAATGGATATGGCTGTGTTCCAATAAGACCTTATTTGCAAAAACAGGTGGTGGCTGGATTTGGATCATGAGCTATAGTTTGCTGACCCCTGTTCTGCTCCATAAAATTCCATGAATCTTCTTGTTGTCCTTGTGTAAAAACTCCTAAAATCCTCCCACTCTGTGTTTTATATATAACTTTCCCACCTGGACAATTTTGGCTTCTTTAGGTCAAGGATCACATTTGGCTTACCAGTGTACTCATAATTCTTAGTAGTATCTAATACACACAGGGTGGTTGACAATTATTTGTTGACTGAAATTTTTCTATATTAGTTTCACACATTTTCCCCTTCTCTTCTCTCTGCTCTTCTTAACTCCCTGTTCAAAAGCTTTTCTTCATTTGGCATATTTTTCAAAGATGGCTGCAACAGTATCTCTTCTTCTACAGGCTCTTCTATAATGTATGTTGACACTATTCCCATCAAGAGTAAGGAGCCTGTGTTCTTCCCCTTACATGTGGGTGGGCTTGTGATAACAGCAGGGGTGATGTTGTATAACTTCTGAGGCTCGGTCCTAAAAGGCAGTATAGCTTTTACCTGGTTCTCTTGTAACCTTGAGCTATCATGTAAGTAGTCTGACCTGAAGCTTCCATGCTACAAGGAAGACCAGTCTAACTTGCATGGAATGATCACAAGGAGAGGACCTGAAACTACCTGGAGAAGTCAAGATGCTTGGCCAACCCCCACCTACTTTAATTGTCTCACTCCTACACCAACTATTCTAGGTCCATGCAATGGTGTGAGAAACCCAGGAAGCCAGTCAAGCCCTTCCTGAAATCTTGACCCACAGAAACTGTGAGATATAATAAGATAATTGCTCTTTTAACCCACTAAATTGTTTGAAGCAATATACAACTGGAGTACCTCTCTCCTCCCTTTCACTTTTCTGTTCCTAGAGAGGTGGTGTCCAAAGTAGTTAAAGATAATGACTTCAGATGGCATCATCTTTGCTTCAATCTCAGCTTTCTCACTTTGTAACTATGGGGCACTGTGAAAGGTGCTTAACCTCAGCATCTCCATTAGCTTATCTGTAAAGTAGAGGTAATGAAGACAATATTTTTCATCTCAGAGGGCAGGTGTTATAAATATCAAGAATGTTAATGTATATTGAACATGTACAATAGTGGTTGATCAATAGTAAAACTCTATTCTCAATTCTTTAAAGTTGGGATGAAGAAGGAGGCATAGACAAGTTGGTAATAGACATGACATCCTGATAAATTTCAAGTAGAAATTTTCAGTATTAACTATGTTATTGTATTCCAGATGTATACATCCAGTGACCTACTTGCATAATAGCAATGTCTCACAGTATTCCAACATTAATATTCAAGGAAGAATTATTCATTTCCCTCTCCAAAGATATATACTAATTTCTTGTTAAATAAATGGTTCTATCTGTCCATTAGGTAGGAGTTATCCATAATCGTTCCAATTCCCACATCTTCTGTATTGAATCCATCAGTAAAGTTGATGAGTTCTATCTCCAGTGTATCTCTGATAGGTTTATGTGCTTCTCTATCTTTTTGCTATTAATAATAACCATCATTCTTCACCTGGACCTTGAAATTGCTTTGTAACAAATCTCATTCCCTGCCCCATTCCCTCTGCTACTAATTCTCTTGATAGCAAAGTGAATTTTTAAAAACTAGAATATAACATACTACAGAAGTGGAAAAAATCATAAATATACAGTTTACTAAATAAGAACAAAGTGAATACAATCTTAACCAACACCTAAGTCAAAAGAGAAAACATCAGAAAGGAAAACATTCTCCTGACTTCTGCCATAAATCAGTTTTTTCCTTTGATATTTACCTGAATGGAATAATAAATATATACATATTTATATTGCATTATATCTGGCTTCCTCTGTTCAACATTATGTTTATTATGTTTATGAAATTCAACCATGTAGAGCAAACGCTTGACCAGTTCCTTTGTTCTATAGCATTTCAGTGTATAAATATACATCAATTCCTTGATTTAATTTACTGATAATAAATTTGGTTTCTTTCCGTTTATTATAAGAGATGCTACAAGAATTATCTGTGTGTGTGTATGTGTGTGTGTGTGTGTGTCAGAGGGGTGATGTATGTGCATGCATACTTGGTTGCATATATGCCTAAAAGTGGAATTTGTGGGTCATAAATTGTACATATAACACTTTACATTTCTACTAGAAAAATGTAAGTGTCCCATTTGCTCCACATATGTGTCAATACTTTCTCTGGTCTGTCGTTTTCATTTGATCCATTCTGGCAGATGTGTATTGGTACTATGATATGGTTTTTATTAGCTTTCTTCTAATAAATAATGAAGTCAACAATTTTCTCAAGTGTTTTTTGGCTATTTGGATATCTGATGAAGTAATTGAGTCCATTTTTATGTTGGGCTCTCTATTTTCTTACTGATTGGTATGTACTCTTTTATATTCTAGATACATGCCCTTTGTCGATTACACGAATCACAAATATGTTCTCCCATTCTGTGGGCTGCCTTTTCAACTCTTTAAATGTGTACCAAAACTGCTGTTTTGCTGTTGTCCAATTTATCAGCTTTTGTCTTTTTTCTTTTTAAGTTATTACCCTTATGGTTAGAGCCTTTTCATTTTAAGAAATACTCTTCTATATTGAATCTGTGAATAAATTCTACTTATATTATATTTATATTCTAGATTCATTGTTTTATCTTTCAAAGTTAGACATACAATTTAGCTGAAAATTGATTTTCATCTGTGGTATGAGATAGAGATCAGTTTAATTTTTTCCTCTATGAATATTCAATTGAACCAGCAGCACCCTTACTGAGGGCACCATCCTTTCCCCACTGTTCTTCACTGTAATTGTGGCCATGAATCAAGTATCTTAACATTCATGGATGTGTTTTGATTAACATCTGAGTCCAAATGGTCATCATTCTTCACCTGACCGCTGAAATCACTTTGTTACAGGTCTTACCATTTTTTTCACATTCTCTTCTGCCATCAATTGTCTTCATAGCAAAGTGACTTTATTGGGGTATTTTTAAATTTCTAAAAATTTTATATTTCTCTCTGTTGTCTTTTTATATTTGAAACTATACTGTACTTGTATTAATGACTGTAACTGAATAGTAAGTCTTGAGTCAATAAATTAGGTCCTACTTTCTTTAAAAAAAACCCTGAGACATCACTATTATTATTTCACACTACAAATATTCATTTGAATTTATTGTATTTTCCACTTACACTATAGATACTCATTTGAGTTTATTGTAGTGTTCATTGCTTCTTTGTTTTATTTTTACACAAACAATACCTTTTGGTATTTTCTTAAACGTTTTTCAGCTGGTGACTAATTATCTCTACATTTGCTTGTTTTAAATGTCCTTCTTTTTCCTTTATTTTTGGATTTTATGTGCATGTAATTCAATCATGTTGTTATGTATAACAGAGTTCATTCAATTTCACTATTCTGTATTGTTCCAATGTATGAGTGTACCTTGAATTATTTATATGATCCATCTATAATGGATCTTTTGTCTGTTTCCAGTTTTGGACTATAGTGAGGGATACTGCTGTGAATGTGTGTGTGTGTGTGCGCACACCTATTTCCATTTCTGTTGGTAGGTACATAGATGTAGAATAAAAGTAAGTGTAAATCTAAGATAGCAGTTATTTTCTATTCATGTTTGAAAAGCATTCTGTTGTCTTGTCGATTTCATGTGTTGATTCGGAAGTTAGCTGTTAGTCTTATTGTTCTTCTAGATCTGAGTGGGAAGACTGATCCTAAACAATCCAATCAGTCTAGACCAATAGAGGAACCAAAGCACTTTTTTTAAGAGCATAAATCAAATCCTATCACCTATGCTTAAAATGCTCCTGTGGCTTCTCCATTGTTTTTAGCTATAATCCAAATTCCTCATCCTGATTTACCAGCTCCTATTGCTGTTGTATAATTTTCTGGACTTTTTTCCTACCACCCTGCTTCTTATTTAATAGATTCTAGTCATACTAGCCTTTCTATCCTTAAAAACTGTAAGCTCATTCCTACCATCAATGACTCATTTTTATCAAGTCTCAGCCCAATGACACCTTGTCAGAGGCCTTCCCTGCAGTTACGCTAAAGTGGTTAGCTCATCCCATTCATTCTTTCTTACATCACCCTGATTGATGTTCCTACAACGTGTAACACTCCTTTAATCCAACTTACTTAGGTTGCTTTTCTTGTTAATTTCTGTCTCTTCTTCCACAAAACAAGTGTAAGTTCCACAAGGGCAGACACCTTATCTTTTATTCATTGCTGTAGTCCCAGACTGAGAACAACAGCTGGAATACAGTCACTGCTCAATAAATATAGAATCACAGAAGGTTGGAACAGACATTTCCAGAAATGTTTTAGGAGGCTAATAATAAAAAAATTAGAGCAGTCAACCTGATCAAAAAGGATTAAAAAAGGATTTTATAAGAGTAACAATTCTGACTTTACAAAGTACTTAGTATATATTAATAATTGTCATTTGTTTTTGATGGAAAAAAAGGGAGTAGGAAGCCATAATATAGCAATGTAATTGATAAAAAAAAATTAACACTTTTCTCCTAAATTTTGATACGTTTTAACTATAGGCTTCATCCTTCGTGGATTATCTCTATTTTGGGTTGGATAAAGACTTTAGAAATTATACTCTGATTTAACATTTTTCATATTACCATATTGCTTATGACTATTACATAAACCTAATTTGTAATAATATTGTTTTCCCTCAATATTTCATCAGAGAAGATTTTAGAAAATACTTAAAAGAGCTGCACAAGCTTCTAGACTTCAGGTTTGCTCCCCAGGACCACACTTTCAGTTCTGTGTTTCACTCCCAGTTTTTTCCCCCCTTCTCTCTAGTCACAACACAAGAAGCAATGACCTGACTCAAGGGCAGCAGCAGAAGAGGAAGCCAAGTCCAGGGTCTGATTGATCAAAACCCTGCATAATTTTGTTGACCGCATCTAGTCTCTCAGTCTTTAGAGAGAGATTTATATTTCTCCCTCTCACTCCCTTTGTCACCAAGGAGTTTTATTTCCCTCTTAAGTGGCCTAGCCCAGAAAGGAAATGGGAAAGTGGGAATAATCATTTAAGAAATGCAGCCAAACCACAACTACACCTTGTTCTTTTGGAGTCTTGCCTGTCCTCCTGTTTGAAGTTATGTAGGTTGTTCTGTTTGTGTCTCTTCCATTTGTACCTGCTCCCCTTGGAGCTGTACTTTGCAAAGTGGCAGAAGTCTAAGTCTAAAACCTTAGTAAACATCTTCTTCTTAAGATGAATATATTGCTTGTGAGATCCAATCTGTTCCTAAGGGATACCACTGCCAGTCAGTCTTCTAAATCAATTTGTATAGGCCACAGATGTTTCCTCAGTAGTATAAAGGAGCATTACCCCCCCCCCCCAGCACCACAGATTCATTTTCCTGGATTTGGAATAGTTTGTCATATGACCCACTATGGTCTTTATTCACACACAGCTTGATAATAACATATGTTGATATAGCATATATATATATAACAGGTTACCTTCCCTTGTTTCATAGAATTCTGACTTGCAATCTCAGATACTAGAGCTCTAATTCCATGTTTTTGCCTTCTCCCTTTTCTGAAAACAGACCACACAATTGTAATGGGTGAAGAGAAGCCAAAAAAAAAAAAAAAAAGAAAGGTCTAGGTCTGGGCAAATTTCTCCTCCCGTGGAATGTCTTTTCATAACCTTCCTACTTTTCTTTCTCATTGCACAGGACTCTGCTCATAAAAACAGTGTGTGGGGGGTGAGGGTTGGGGGCAAAACAGGGAAGCAAGGACAGTTATTTTATATTATTCCATTTGTGACCCAAAACTCTCTTTCAAAAACAGAAAATGTTAATTTTACAGAAAGGAGCTGTAGATTTGAGCCCTTTAACATGCAAATGTTAGTCCTGATTAGATTCTAACAGTTTCACTGGATCATTCTTTCTGGCACAAACTGACTTTAGTTATCAGTACAGAATTCTGATTCCTCTGTTGCTTTTCTTTCTCAAGATGGTTTTATCGGATTGCTTCATTGTGGAGTTCGTTTCAACCCTTGAAATCCAATCACACTTTATTTTAGATTTTGAAAAAATCTACAAACTTGGACTCTTTCAGTAGCCTCACAGCTGAGCCAGATTTACTGACCCTTGTACCAGGTTTTTGTTAAACAATTGACTGAATTGTACAGTGCACATCTGAGTAAAATGTTAGACTTGAAATGCCATCAAGAAGATACTGTTTCCCAAACGCCTTCGTGTAGTGAAATAGTCAGATCTGAAACTTCGTAGAGTGACGTTCAGAAGAAACTGGAGACCAAGGTTAACTACTAATTTGATATTTAGAAGCAACGTTTCAGGCCCTGACCAAGCTGCCAAAATGGGATTTTCTTCCTGTATCCCAACTGTTGGTTCACTGTACCCCGGAGTGTTGTTGCAAGCCAACAAGATCCTTTTGAGGCTCCCTTTGCTTTTCTTACTTTCTTTGTCCTCCTGTTTTTTTTTTTTTTTTGTTTGTTTGTTTTGTTTTACTTTTTTTTAAATGTTTTATTTATTTTTGATACAGAGAGAGACAGAGTATGATCAGGGGAGGGGCAGAGAGAGAAGGAGACACAGACTGGAAGCAGGCTCCAGGCTCTGAGCTAGCTGTCAGCACAGAGCCTGACGCGGGACTCGAACCCACGAACGTGAGATCTGACCTGAGCCGAAGTCGGAGGCTTAACTGACTGAGCCACCCAGGCGCCCCAGTCCTCCTGTTTTTTGGGGAGCACTTTTTATTAGAAATTGCCTAATGGTGACTTGATACATTTCTGGATTTCTAGCATATCAATCTTGATTAAAATATTGAAGTCCTCATGATCAACTGCTGATGGCAGATGATATTCATGAATTCAATGTGATCTATGTTGTTTTTCTGCATGCAGTGCTCTATAATATAGTAGAACTCCATAGCATAGCTCCACAGTTGTACTTTGGTAATGGAATACATAAGAACATAATATAAAATGCCCTTACATCATAGGAATCCAGCTTCTTGTTTCTGAATATAAATGACTATGTTTTTTTTTTTTTTTAATATCCCAGCTCCATCATCTAGCACACTACTGGGAAAGTGAATTTAACATAATAAATACCAATTAATTTAGTGTCATAGCACATATATGATAGTAACAGTGTTTATTCTTTTTTGGTTCAAGAACTGATTCTCTAACTTATGGGTGATTTAAAGGATTTTCAAGCATAATTCCATCTATAGGTAAATTGTGCCTTAAAGATTGGTACTACAGAATAACCATCACTTTTAGAATATCCACAAGCTCAACCATTCACCCATTTCTCCCTGGTCCACTAATTTGGTTTACATTGCTTGCAAGGTTCTTCTAGGTTTCTGAGTTTGCAACTTCTATCATAAAGGTCATCTCCTCCATAAGGCATCCCAGATTATATCCAGATTAAATTCTTCTCTTCCTAATCTAAACCCTACTTCTCCCCTGACATAAACCTCTATTACAGCACTTACAATTTTCTACTTTTATGAACATGTTTCATCCATCCTTATTCATAGCTATTTTCCTGTTCTTATGGCTACAGATGAATAGTAGATTCAGGAAAACCATGATTTGAATAAGGAACCAAGATCTGGAGATGAGGTGGATGAATTAAAATGGAGATTTGCAAGCCACAGAATCTGATCTATTAAAAGTTAATTTGAATGTTCTTATAGTGGTCAAAGCAAAGCAAATAATTGCCTGATTCTTATATATGCCCATGAAGGAAAAGCATGTGAGTTCCTTTGGGAAAGCAAACATCACCTCTTAACAGTTGTAAGTGTTTTGAGTCCTAGGAACAAGTACTTTTTCTATTTTACATTGCCACATATGATATCATCCTCTGGTTAAGGATTCAATAAATACTTATTGAATATTATTGTCAGTGATTTCATTGACCTGGGGAATGGCTGGCTTACTACCTCACCTTTGTGAACTTACAAGGATAAGTCATCCAACATACCATCAGTTGGTCAACTTGGAAGTTTTTGACTAACAATAGCTAATAACTGACCCATTGTGACATTTCACCCCACATACTCACTACTTCCCATACCTTCTTAATGATTGAAATGATTTTTTATCTCATAGTTAATGACATAAACATCAACTCAAATTTATCTACCATTTCCTTATTCGTCATGATTCCTAGTCATAACTTCTATAAATGTTTAAAATTTTTTTTAATGTTTTATTTATTTTTGATACAGAGAGAGTCAGAGCATGAGAGGGGGAGGGGCAGAGAGAGAAGGAGACACAGAAGTGGAAGCAGGCTCCAGGCTCTGGCACAGAGCCTGACGTGGGGCTTGAATCCACGAATGTGAGATCTGACCTGAGCTGAAGTTGGAGGCTTAGCCGACTGAGCCACCCAGGCACCCCTATAAATGTTTTAAATAGTTTAGTCACAGATGTGCACATTAACCAACAGAGTTAATTGTTAAAGGGTATCAGGAAGCCCTTCACATTTATTGGACCAGCTTCTTGGTTTTGCGTGTTCCTATGCAAGCTTGTTAGAGGCATGAAGAAGCCATAGAACTAATTATAATGAAGACAAAGACAGGGCAATACAGACAGCCACAAACCATCCTATTTATCTAGGCTTTTTATTTCCCTGGGCTATTTTCAGGGTTGTTTCTGTGAAAGGGAAGAAGAGTTGGCTCAGAAGCTGCAATTAGGAAAATGACTTCCATGCTGTGTCGCTGTCTCCCTGCCATTCCTTGTCAGGTAGTAGTGGCATACCTGGCTCCCTGCCTAGGTGTCTTTGTTCACAGCTCCCAGGAATCTACCTTTGTATCCCTTCCTTCCCTTTTCTTTCCATCCTGCCCATGTACACTTCCTCAACCTGATTGCTTACTCTGGCTGCCAATAGGTAGTGCCAATGCCAGCTTGGTCTTTCTCATGTAGGTGGCTAGAGGCCAAAGTTACAACATGAAACTTTTCCCAGAGACTCATAGCAGCAGCTGTCAAAGCCTTTGTAGTCTCAGTGCTGGGATGACGGAGAGCTTCCAGGTATATAGAAGGTGCTATAATGGAAAGCTTTTTTTTTTTTTTTTTTTTTTTTGCTATGAGTTATTAGTTCCATGAATTATAGACTCTTAAAGTCACGTGAATGAATTATTTAAATTTCTCTCTATTTCCCTTCCTCTAGCACCTACTTCTTCATTTTAAACTCAACTGTTGAATAATTCTTTTCAGATAGTGTATTAGAGCCCTATTCTGGAGGTGCCCCTTCCAGTGTACTCTGAAATGTAAACACCTCAGCCTGACATTTAAGTTCCTCAGCTTTGCTACCTCAAAAACACAAAGGATATAACAACTTGAAAGAACTTCATCATCAGCAAGTTTATTTCCCTGAAAAGACAACAAATTGAAACCCAGAGAAGTGACTTTTTCACAGCTATAAATGACAAAGATTTGGGGGGAATGGAGGGGAAAGGTCAGACTTCCAGCCAAAGATTCTTTTCCCTAAAGCACTAGGTTGATCATGACCTAGTGAGCAAAATATGGAAAGATACACAATTTTTATTGAGCTCTGTGTGAAGATGTGAGGATCTGATGGTTGGAAATTTGAGGCTTGGCAGCTTGTATCTGTGCTGACACTACATATATTGGCTATATAACCAATATACATAGTCTGCAGACTTTGGGGTCAGAGAGCCTGTGCTTAATCCCCACTGTCATTTATTAGCTTGTCTACATTATTGGACAAGTTGCTTAACCTCTCTGATCTTCAGAGTGCTCATTAGTGAGATGGAGTTATGGCTTTCTTGGAAAAGTGTTATTATCACATTTCAAAAGAATAAGGAATTGCAAAAGATAACGATTATTAAAATTATTGTACAATGCTTACATAACACCTCTGTTGGCCAGGATGATGTTTTATTGACCTTTATATATTCTTTCTCTCCCAACTTCTTGTTACTTTTCTACTCTGTGAATTTGAATATGCCACTCTCTTTCTTTTGTATCCATTTAGTCCGTCACCTTCTCAATATCTCTACCATTCCTGAACATGGCATCACTGTCTTGCTTATTTCTTACGTCATTCAGTCAAACCTTGTTTGGCTAGAATCTTTGAAAGAGCATCATAGGAAGTCAGTGGGAGAATACACCAATTGGTAGGAAGGTTGTTACCTGTATATTATGTGATTTTAACTATATCAATTAAGATTCTTTTAGTTTAGTAACAGCAAACTGAATTCCAATTGCTTACGTTTCTTTATTATTATTAGTTTACTATTTCTGCTATAACATTTCACCACAAATAATGGATTAAAGCAGTTAAAATTTATTTTCATGTGGTTCTGGACGTTGGAAGTTTGTAATGGGTCTCGTTGGGTTAAAATCAAGGTGTTGGCAAAGCTGTGTTTCTTATGTAGGCTGTAGGAGAGTATTTGATTTTCTTGCCTTTTCAGGCTTCAAAATGCTGTCTGTATGCCTTGGCTCATGGCCCCATGTCTCTAATTTCAAAGGCAGCAATAGTGGGTCATTCTCATTTTACCCTCTTCTGGTTCCTTCTTTTGTGTCTCCCTTTCCACTTATAAAAGACACTTGTGATCACATTGGGCCTACTCAGATAGTCCAGATTAATCTGCCCATCACAAGGTCAGCTTAATTCCTCATTGCGATGTAATCTAACATATTCATGGTGTGTGGAGTTTTAGGACATGTATATCTTTGGTGACCATTATTCTGCCTATCGCTTTTATTTGTACCTTGCAGTTATAATTAGGTGTGGGTTCTATTTTCAGACCTCTCCTTATGTTTGTGAGATGTCTTCTAGCAGCTCCAAGTATGCATCTTTGTGGCCTCATATCTAATAGAATATAGTGAATATCTTTGTCTTACCACTGTTGGCAAAAGTATTGACATTGACATTTCCTGTGAGTAGACCCCTTAAGGGCATGTGCTCAGCTATCATTGCAGCCTATGAGAGATGTGTTGATTGGTGTAGGCTCCTAATTGGACCTGAGATCATGAAATGGACCAGTCACAGCTGAATTGAGGAATTTGTGAGAAATTTAAAAAAGAGATTATTTACAAAAGTTCAGGAAACTGTAAGAAAATCAAAAGGAAGAGCAAAATGTTTGTGGCCAGTAGGAGCACAGGCTGATGATACCCCTGGGCCTGAAAGTGTGATGGAAGGTAGTATTTACCAATACTTGGAGATGGAGAGGGCCACCTGATAGGAGGTAATTCCTTTAATGAGGAGATATAGCTAGCCCATGATAACCCCAGAGTCGAGGGGAAGCAAGAGAAATGAGAATGTTGATATTCCCATCCTCCCTCCCATCTTCTGTGCTCTCAAAATTGGGGAGGGAGAGCCTGTGGTGGAGTTTTCATTGGTCAGTGTAGGAGTGCATAGCAGACTGGGAAGGTAGAAGAGTGGATCTAGAATAGCAGTGGAGAGCCAGCTTAATCACTATGCAAAAAGTCAGAACTGTTAGAATAAGAGACAATGGATTTTAGGGAGGCAAATGACAACACTTATTACAGGTAGAAAGAAAATCTTTGAATTTATTACAGATGCGAGAGGATCAGGGTTTTATATACCATTTTCCATCACACTAATTCAACCTTGTTGATAGAACTTACTGTCTTTTTTTAAAAATATAATTTATTCTCAAATTGGCTTCCATAGAACACCCAGTGCTCATCCCAACAAGTGCCCCCTAATGCTCATCATCCACTTCCCCTCCCCCTACCTTCCTTCAACACCCAGTTTGTTCTCTGTATTTTAGAGTCTCTTATGGTAGCCTCCCTCCCTCACTGTTTTTTTTTTTAAAATAGTTTATTGTCAAGTTAGTTTCCATACAACACCCAGTGCCCTTCCCCACAAGTGCCCTCCTCCATCACCACCACCTCTATTCCCCCCTCCCCTTCAACCCTAAGTTCATTTTTAGTATTCAGTAGTCTCTAAAGTTTTGCATCCCTCTCTCTCCCCAACTCTCTTTCCTTCTTCCCCTCCCCCTGGTCCTCCATTAGGTTTCTCCTGTTCTCCTATCAGACCTATGAGTGCAAACATATGGTATCCGTCCTTCTCCGCCTGACTAATTTCGATTAGCATGACACCCTCGAGGTCCATCCACTTTCCTACAAAC
>NC_043714.1:39633942-39654236 GCF_006229205.1 Suricata suricatta
CAAGTAGGAAATTGCTGCGGTGAAGGTCAAGCATGTTTTTTCCTACTTTCTCCTCGAGGGTTTTGATGGTTTCCTGTCTCACATTCAGGTCCTTCAGCCATTTTGAGTTTATTTTTGTGAATGGTGTAAGAAAGTGGTCTAGTTTCATTCTTCTGCAGGTTGCTGTCCAGTTCTCCCAGCACCACCTGCTAAAGAGGCAGTCTTTTTTCCATTGGATACTCTTTCGTGCTTTGTCAAAAATGAATTGGCTATACATTTGTGGGCCAAGTTCTGGGTTCTCTATTCTATTCCATTGGTCTATGTGTCTGTTTTTGTGTCAATACCACACTGTCTTGATGATGACAGCTTTGTAGTAGAGGCTAAAGTCTGGGATTGTGATGCCTCCCGGTTTGGTTTTCTTCTTCAATATAACTTTGGCTAATTGGGGTCTTTTGTGGTTCCATACAAATTTGAGGATAGTTTGTTCTAGCTTTGAGAAGAATGTTGGTGCAATTTTGATGGGGATTGCATTGAATATGTAGATTGCTTTGGGTAGTTAGATAGAACTTACTGTCAAAATGTTTTTTGGCTGAGAAAAGTGGCGATTCTTTTGGTTACCTTCATATCTTTACTGAGCTCCATATGCAGCATATAAAATGTATTCTTTATGGAATAAATATGTGAAGAATTTTCTAGAACGAGTTTGATAAGAATTAAAGAAAACTTCAATTAACTATAGTAAAGTTCATTAAGCACCTGCTCTGTTCAAAGCAGTGGGATTAGGCATTAGTTGGGGGAAGTTGGGGAGGGTTAGGGTTAGGGTAGGGTTCGGGTTAAGGGTAGGGCTAGGGGAGGGTTAGGGTTAGGGACATTGGAGCTTTTGATGTTAACACTACAACACAAATTCTTTCATACTTCCAAGGACTTTTCTTCACATTTTTTGCTTCTCTTCATCCTCCAGTCCAACCTGCACATTTATGACTTTCAAGAATGACCCCCCAATTTAACAGAGTTAAATAGTTTCTAAGTCTGTACTCCACAGTGTGATATACACATGAAATGATAACACTTATCACATTGTTGTAACCTTGCTTAAGTGTGCATCTCCTAGCTAGACTTAAAGCTCTCTAGCACCAGAGTCTATGACTAACTCTTCTCTCAGAAAGGTACTATAGGACACAGAGACATTCAAGAACCTCCTGAGGGATGGATACCTGCTGGGTGTGATGGGGTAAATGTGATGGAATAATTTTCAAAAATATTAGTCAACATTGCCTGTATTGTTGGGCATATACACATTCTTTTATGGGAGGGGCCATACACATTCTTTTTTTTTTTTTTTTTTGCCCTTTCTTCTGATTCAAGGAATATTTGACATTCTGTGTTTATTGGCTTAGTGATAAGGTTGAGGGGAATCTTATAGGCAAAAAGGAAGAGTTGGAGGGAAGTGGAAGACTGTGAATCAGATCCTGAACCCTTCAGTGAGGTGGGTGATGATCAAATGGTAGAGCTCAGAAATAATATGAAGTTAGGAGTGGGAAAGCAGGATACCATCAGCCTCAGAGGCACAGTGATGTTACTTGAGAGTGAAAGAGGAACAGTTTTGAGGTGGCATTGGCAGTGAAAAGAAAGCTGAACCTCATATTTCAAGCTACAGACTCCTTGTGTACATTAACACATGGATAACTTGTAACTTCTACTTGTGTTCCTATCCTCCTGTGTTGTGACAGGCACCATGGGTATTGGAGCACACGGGGCTATTTTCTCATGTAGGTTTTCCAGCAGGTTCTTACATAGTGCCTGATCCCTTTCTCCTGTACTTTGTCCACCACAGGTATACACCAACACAAGGTTGTGAGTGGGCTTTTCACTCTTCTGTTTTGTTATTACCTACAGTTCTTCCTCCAGGGAGAAGAACAGAAAGAAAAGCAGCCTCATTCTGCCTGCAGGCAATTCCCACCCAAGAGAAAAGGAGGAATACTAAGCTATCCATGCCTGGTTTCTCCTTCAGTTAAGTTGTCCCCACCAACTACCAGCAGTGAAAAGTAAGAAAATGTGGGGAGAGACTGAGTGTCACCTTGACTCTGCTCCTTCCATATGAAAAAAGAGCTCTCTCTTGTAGTGGATGCTATAATGTGCCACACAGATGTCCTGCAGGATGGAGGCACCATTTCCCCAAGTTCTTGGAACTGTTGCCTGCTGAAAAACCATGGCTGGATCCTTCCCTGGAAATTATCCTCCTGTCTAGGGGAGTTGCCTTGCCCAAGGTTATACTTTCTCTCCAGGGCCAGGTCTAAGCTGGTGAATGATGCATAGGACAAAGACCTGACTCTCTTCCCTCAACTGAAGGCAGCTCTGCAGGGTCTCCCCAGGCTCAGAGCTCCCCAGGTATCTTTATTGCAACTATATGCCAGTTCAAATTCTGTCTTTCTATGCTGCCCATCTTCACTGTTGTTACTGAGATCATTCCTCAAATAGCTTTCTGTGTGCAAATCTCTGTCTCAGAATCCACTTCTCAGGGAATCCAACCTGTGATATTTTCTACATCAATAGTTTTTATGTCAGAAAATGCAATTATCATCTTTATCTGTTCCTGTCTTTGTGTCTCTGTCTCTTGGGTCAAAGCTCATTCAATTCTACTCTTGGGTTTTCCACTCTAAATGCAACCAAGATAATTTCATGGAGGAAGAAAATGTTATGAGCTCTAGTTTCTTTTCCTTCTACTCAGATATCAGAAAAGATCCCAAATCAAAGCCTTAAGATTTTAAATGAGAGGGTAGTTTTCTATAATCATATCCTTGGGAAGAAGACAAGGAATATGTTTGTAAACAAGCCTTTCTCCAGCTTCCATCTTTATATATACACACACACACACACACACACACACACACACACACACACACACACACACACATATATATAAGCTGTTGTGAGTACTGAATGATCATTTTTCATAGGTTGGATTTTAATCAACACTGAAACAGTATGCTCAGGATTTTAGCTTCCAGTATAGACATATCGGCATCCCTAATGACCACATTACCCCAAAGGAAATTCTATTTTAATACTACATAGTGAAGTATAACTTACACTTAGATATATGAGCCTAACATACCTAAACTCTCATTCAGAGGTAGTTAATATGTTTGTCCTAAAGTGATGCGAATATAAGGTAACTTGTGACTCACTATGTAGCCATTAATGCTAAACTCCTTGCATTTGTATCACCAGCTCCTCTCAGGGCCCCACTGGTACAGGGAAATGGAAGTGGTGGGATGAATGTGACATGAAGCTACCTTGGTGGGTCTTTGCTATTTCCAGATGATTTAAAGTATCCCCAGGATCCCAAACCCATCTTATTCAATATTCTCAATTCCCTGAGTCCTCACAATAACTAACTGAGGGAGTGTTATTCAACCAGGCAAGCAGCTCTTAGAAGAATTTTAAAGAATCCTCCTTCCTTCCCCGAAGGCCTGCGGAGCTGCTTTTACACCTCACACCTGTCATAATAGCTCTTTACCATTACTAACTATGAGGACCTTGGCTGGAGCCACCCCCTGTTCCTTTCAGAGCAGGCTTCCTCATTATTAGGAGTGAGCCTTGCCTTTCTGTTCTTTCCCTTCCTTGACTCGCTCTGATAATTGAAAAGATTCTGTCTGCTGAAACTTAGAAAATGTTTCACTTAAAGTAAACCCAGTCTGCTCTTTATCTGTTTTACATTTTCTTACTTGAAGTTCTTTCTCTGGTAGTAGCTTATACATCTCTAAACAAAAACTGTTTTTGTGCCCATTAGTTGATGCTACCTTTGCCTCTCAACATTCTTATGCCTGATCTACAGCACAGGTGCAAGTGTTACTATGATTGGTGGAAGATCCACTTTTAGCTCAGATGCTGGGCCTTGGAGGCATCCCACTGATCTCCAGAATTTCTGGAACTCCAGTCATCATTTTAGCAATATTTTTGTTGAGGTTAATATATGGCTGTACAAATTATTAAAATATTGAATAATGTCCATTTACAGTTGGTAAATGGATGACATTCTGTGTCCCTTCCCCAGCCTCTACTTTGCTTTCCTAGCAACATAAGCACCTCTCCTTAGACTGCCCCCTCCCAAAATTTCTGTACAAAAATTTTAGTACAATAACTAAAGGGTTAATGCCTGGAGCAGTAGAAGGCCCCTGAGAACCTATTTCAGTGCCATTTTGGTACCACTTGTAGTGGGTTGAATAATGTCCCCACCAAAGTTCATGTTCATCTGAACTTAGATTTTGACCTCATTTGTAAATAGGGTTTTTGCAAAAGTAATTAAGATGAGGTCATACTAGATTAGGGTGTATCCTAAATCCAATAATTAGTGTCCTTGTAGGAAGGGGACACACAGAAATACACACAAGGAAGAATCCCATGTGAGGATAAAGGCAGAGGTTGGAGTAATGCAGTTGCCACAAGCCAAGGAGAATCAAGGATTGTTGGGTGCCAGCAGATGCTTGGAGGGGGTAAGAAAGGATTCTTCTCTGGAGTTTTCAAAGGGAGCATGGACTTCTTACCCTCCAGAACTTTGACAGTATAAGTTTTTGTTTTTTAAGTCACCAAGTTTGTGATGATTTATTATGGGAGCTCTAAGAAACTAATATACCATTCTGATTAATGCCAGCACCATATCAGTTATGAAATAATATGAATTTCAACCCAGGTTGTATGTCCTAGTCAACATTTCAAGATGCCTATGGTTTTAGCATTAGGATCAGTAGTCTAGCTGACTTCACAACGAATTGCCTTTGATTCACTACTTGGCTGGCACATCTAGCCTAAAATTGCACATTCTAATTTATTTTAATTAGACTTCCCTTCTTCCAGTCCCATCATAGCAGGAGGAATTCCCACGAATACCATTTTAGAGAATGGATTGATTTCTATCCTGTTGTATTGTTTTTCTCCCAATCTAATGCCTATTATAAATAATGCTGGAGAGATAGGAGAGAAATGTTTGGCTCTAGGCAGTGGGTATTACCAAAATCATGGTATAATGTATAACCTGATGAGGCCCAGATGTAATGGAGCTGAGTTCTTTACTGTACTGGCTCCATAGGGCATCTTGATCTGGTTCTGCTCAGTACCTGATTGGGTCATGAGGACTTTTTTCCCCAACACCATTACTTCAGCAGTTTTAAAAGACTTGTAGGTGTCCCAGGAAATTATAATAATTTCTTTGGGTGTAGATTGGCATCACTTCTGTTCGATGATTAGCAGAAACGTTTTAGATATAGTCAGCGTGTGGTCCTCTGCAGGTGCCTATGCAGCAGTCAGCTAACCTAGACCTTAGAACAGAGAGAATGTTCCTGGCAGCGGACACTGGCCTGCCTGCCCCCGCTTGTTCATGGCTGCCGTGTACTCCGCAAACTGGCCATGCAGCCCTTTGCCAGGACAGTCTGTGTTCCTGTCAAACAGTCCACCTGTCTTTCTGTTCTTTTTACCTCCCTGTTTCATCCTCGACCTCTTCATTTCCTTTGGGGCACCTTTGTGTGATGGGCAGAAAGTGCTCTGTTCTCACTTTCTCTTGTGTGCACGCTCCCTCCTGATGTTTCTCTGAAACATTTTATTTATCCAGAGAAACTATTTTATTTCCCCAAGGGTTGAGGCTTTTGTAAAAAGTGCCAGGAAGAATCCTTTTGCTTTCTTTCTTTCCCATGATTTCATGAGGCCAGCATGGCCTAGTTGCTTGTGTAGAGAGAAAGTAAAGACGAAAGTTGTTTTATATCCATTACATTCTCCAAAATATTTTCCTACCACACTGAAAGTATTAGAGAAGCCCTTCTATAGTTAACCTTCAGTTTTCAAACACTATTTCCCAGGCTCAAGAAACACCTTCCAGACAGATGTATGAGTGACCTATACACTATATAGACTAAAACTCTGTATACTGCACTAAGGTTCTAGATGTGGCCTCTGCAGGGGCATGTGTGGCCCCTGTTTGGCACCTGTTTCTTTAACTTGAGACAACCCAGAACATGTGGGTTCTTAAAAATGCTTCCTGGCATCTCTAGAGTCCCTGGACTTGGGTCCAGAGCCCTCCGGGGCAAAGATTTGTTTCCTCCTTTTATGAAAGTAACAGTCTGGGGCCAGCCACAGCATTCTGGGCAGACTGAGAAAGTCAACAGGAAATAAAGACGGAAATACCCAGCTCATAACTTTTAAGAAGGGAAAATCTCCTTTGCTGTGACAGTTTCATCTGTTTACCCAACCTGATGTATGGTTAGCTTCTTGTTCCCGGATTCTGACATCAGACATCTATCTCTCAGCCTCCAGGGATGTTACTCTCCTTCTCTCCTCCAAGGCAGGAGGAGGAGTGTCTCTGACACATGGATCACGGAGTCATTACAAATGGCTGCTTGGCCATGCAACTGTGTAAGGCCTTCAGCACACTTCCCAACACAGTGGAGTGCCTCCAGCAACTTTACCTTTTCTTGCTTCCTGCTCCCTGTAGCTATTGCCTTACTTTTCCTTTTAGATCAAATAGCATCAGTCTTTCCTCTTGGCTTCCTGGATCTACACCTGTTAACCCATGTCAGAGGCTGAAATCCACATAGGCAAAAAGTCTTAGTGAGATGATGATTCCAGTTCAGTTGAGGCCACATGTGGCCTATTTTCCTATACACACACATAAGTCCTGTCTCAGACTGCAGAGAGAACTACTGAAACTCTACAGTTTAGTGCAGCTTGCAGGATGGAAAAAGGATTATAGACCCCTCTTTTATAACCTCCTCTGAATTTATCTGGTATTTTGGAAAACCTGATTTTTGCCTGACAGGAGAAATGCATGAATGTGAAAGAGGAGATCTCACTTTGGGTTCTCTGTTACTGAGGTCATTCTGTCCCAGCTTTGCATGGCAAATATTTTACATTCAAACCTAATCCTAGACTCTTAACTACCAAGGAAGATTTATACTTAAAAACATCAGCCATCTCTCTTTATAAATTGTGTGGGCAGACCTGGACAGCCATTGTCTCCCCAGTGCTTCTCAGGGTTCTTATTTCATTTTTGGGGACCACTGCTTCCAGTGATAAACCTGAGATGGTTCTGCTATTTGATGTCTGACACTTCCCGGCTACCACAGACACAGGTATAATGGAAGAGCTGTTTGTGTGCCCCAGGCCCTTGGTTAACCCTCCAACTACTCTCTTTGTTTTTGTTTTAGGCACTAAATGTAGTCTTCAAATCTTCCCACTTTTCCTTTTGTGTTAATGTTTTTATTTTTGTTTTTTATTCAGTATAAAACCATGTTATTATCCAAAAACCTTCTCCACTTAAAACAAAAATTCAACGTTCTAATTAGGCAACCAGATAGTATGTGTCTGTGTTATGATGCAGTACATCACCTATGAGGTGTTCAAGCCAAAAGTCTTTAACTTGAATCCTTTAAGCCTTTAGCTGCAGGAAAGCAGTGCTGTGAGTCAGTGTCATAAAACACAGTTGGGTGGGGCAGAGTGCTAGATACGCAGAGAAGTAATGGACTGAACAGCCAGATGCAATGTGCTCCTGGGTTGGACCTGATCCGAGCCAGTCACCTCTAGAGAAGGTTTGAACACAATTGTCAAGCTCAGTTAGGTATAGTAAACATTTTGCTGGTATGAAAAGGTGGAGATTGGCAGCTGAAAAAGTAGGTTACAGTGTGGCATGTGTGGTATGGTCTGATTTTAAATAAAAAATACAGAAGTATTTTAACACTTATATTGTATATATATATATGCATGTAATATGCATAAAAGGGTCAGTAAGCATATATAACACTTAGTGCAAATGCCTTGTGTTTTTATTTTTATTATTCTTATTGCCCTGTACTTTCTAACTTTCTATAAGACATTCCCTTGCAATAATCACTTTAATTAATAAAGAAAGGAAGGAATCTTGGTGATGAGTAGTGATGACTTGCACTACTTTTGTGAGATATCAAAGAATTGTGAGAATTTTAATGTGAATCCAGTTATATTAATTATTGTGATTCTTAAACATTAGGAAAGATAATTCTTCTGGGACTTCTTCATCTTTTGTAACCCTTGGCCCCCTTAATTATTTTTTTTAAATATTCATCCCATTTATTAAAATAGAGTGAAAAAGATAATCACTAGTTTAAAAAATAACCCAGATCTTGATATCTGTAGCTTTATTGTTATTCATGTATTTCTCTTTTTATTAAAATGACCATTTAGAACAAAACGTTCTAGGGAGGCTGTGTGGCTACCTGCAGAAAAGTTCAGAAAGTAGACGGCTTCTAAATGACAGAAGGCTCAACTCTTACTTTGCAGATTTGGGCTATACACTCTTTAGGTTTCAAGAAGGAAAGAACTAGGGAGGTCCTGTAAGTGCTAACTGCTGAGTTACAATCAACAGTGATGTCATTTCTCTTGTTCAGTGGACTTTTTTGGGATATGGAAGCATGCTGTGTGCCTGTTAAACTGTGCTACATTTATCTCATCATTTTTTAAGATTTTTGTGTTCCTTACAGCATCCATGCAATGTTATGACATCTTAGCTTCCAATAGTTCTCACTTAATAATCAGTATGTCATTAAAATACCTACTAGAATATGGTTAAGGGAGGATCCCTACTCTTTCACAGGAAGCCTCCCTATAGGGAGTTAGCAAAAGCAGTCATTAAACCAGTTATGAATGAATCTAACTATTCACATTTCCTGTTTTGTCTTCAAGGATGCCTTGAGACACTGTTGAGAAGCCCACTACAATCCGGCTGCACTGTGCTGTATGTTTCCTTGACTTATTACTCTAGACACCCTATGTCAAAATGAAGTGAGGCTTTTCAACAAGGCTTTCCCCCTCCAAAAAAAACTCATACTTACTTTTGTTAATGTTACCTTTTAGAATCTTGCTTTATTCTGCCATCAAACTCATTGATCTATGCTTTGCAGAATCAGTGTTCTTTGTCATTTTGAAAATAATTGAGTTCTTCTAAGTTCTCTCCCACTCTTTTTTTTTTTTTTAAATGTGGGACTTGAGAGGTGCCTGGGTGGCTCAGTCAGTTACGTGTCCAACTTGGGCTCATGTCATGATCTCATGGTTCATGGGTTCAAGCCCTGCATCAGGCTCTGTGCTGACAGCTCAGAGCCTGGAGCCTGCTTCAGATCCTGTGTCTCCGTCTCTCTCTGCACCTCCCCTGCTCATGTTCTACTTGTCTCTCTCTATCTCAAAAAGTAAATAAACATTAAAAAAAATAAAATGTGGGACCCAACCTCACAAACCTGTGAGATCATGACCCACGCCGAAATCAAGAGTCAGATGCTTAACTGACTGAACCACCGAGGCTCCGCAGCACTTTCCCACTTCTCTTGATGCTACAGCCGTACCTGACAGAAGTTAACCAAACTCCTCTTAGTCTCTGGGATGAAGTGGTTTCAAATTAGGATTCCTGTAACCATCAGAGCATCTAGATTCTTTCTAACAAGCACCAACCAAACTTGCACTGAGCTTCAATCCCACTCTCCTTCCCCAATATCTGTTTCATCCTCAAAAGATCAATTGTCTTGGCAGAGGAGATGGATATTTTACAAGTTTTGCTATCATTCTGTCCCCTATAAAATTACAGTTCTGTTCTTTCTTTATTATTCTTGTCCCAGCAAGAATGCTTGGTGTTCTTTCCTGGTGTGAAGTTTGAGCTTATTCCCAGTATTAACCTTCGGACACCATTCTTGCTGCATTCTTTTGTTGATCCTTAGTTATGTGCCTTTATTTCTATCTTTTATGCATTGCTTTTTAATTTAAACTACTTGGAAACTTTTCTGTGCCGCTATTAATTTTGAGGCTGCTTCACCATTTCTCCCTCATTGGAATCACTTGCAGTTGTCTATCAGAGTTATGGTTTGGAGAACAGCCTGACCCTCTGGAACTATTACACCATTTCATGGAGCTGAGTAATCTCTTCTTTGATATTCATGAAGTCTACTAGCCCGAAGACCTATGCCTGTGACAGCAGCCGTCTGATTTTGGCTTTACTTTCATGCCCATTGTTAGCATCACTAATTGATCGAGGGACCCTTTCCCATGTCTGCATTCTTCCTCGGAGATTTTATGAACACTGGGCTCTACAATTACCACCATGTGACCGGAGCTGGCACTTTATTTGCTGTCTCTGTTACCCAATTCCTACAACATTCCAAAATTTTTTAATTTTCCACTTCAGTCAGTTCCCCAAAATTAATCATATTTAAGAGATGTGTAGGTATGAGGAGCATAATTCAAGAAAATAACGATATAAATAATACATAGTGCAGATTAGGTTAACAATCCAAATAGGTTTACACTTGAGGGTTGCTGGAGAGGAGGTGGGTGGGGGAATGGACTAAATGAGTGATGGACATTAGGAGGGCGCTTGCTGGGATGAACGCTGGGTATTGTATGTAAGTGATGAATCACTGGGTTCCATTCTTGAAACCAATACTACACTGGATGTTAATTAACTTGAATTTACATAAATATTTTAAAAATAAAAAAATAAAATAAAATTACCACCAGAAAAAGTCTAATCAGCTTCTTAATCGACTTGTAATTTCAGATGCTTTCTTATTCCTTCTTCGCTTCCCCAACCTAGTTTCTTTGAGAAGGGAATTATGTATTATACATAACTCTCAAATCTGTTCCCTGGTCTGGTCTACTAGTATGAACTCCTAACCCTTATTTTTTAAAATCTGCAATCTTTGGCTTGGAGTTAAGGGAATTTTTCTTGCAGCTATAGTATAATTACTACTTATTTATTATGCTGACATTCAGCTGCTTTGCTTGGGCATGGACCACTCATAATGGGCATTGATGGATCATCATGACAGAAGCTTACCGTAAACAACTGATACAGTGATACTGATAGCAGTAGGTGTAACCATTCTTTCCACTTAGGTAAATGCAAAAATATTGAGCATTGGGCTATTTCAAATGACTTCATTTGGCATTGTGGAAACAAAAGTGAGTAAGTAGATTCTATATGTCTGTTCTTTATGTTTCATGGAATTTAAAAGGCCGTTGTAATTAAAGCATCCTTTGCCTAGAATGCTTTTTCCCTGATATCCAATTGGTTCACTCCATTACTTCCTTCACTTCTCTGGCTCATATGTTACCATGTCAGAGATTTTCCTTGTGCATCCTAAAAAAAAGTATCCCCCATTATTTCCTGTTCTTCATGTATTTTTATAGCACATACAACCTCCCAAAATATTACAAATTTATTATTTGCTTTCTTCACAAAAACTAAAGTGCATGAAATCATGTCCTTAGGACTAGAAAATACCTGACACACAGTAGGTGATCAGTAAATATGTGTTGAATTGAACAAGAATACTTGTCGAGCTGTAGAATGGAGGGAGATGGCAGACACAAAGGTATTTGAAGTTCAAGCTAGAGTGTCAGGAGGAGTAATGATGCCACTAACAGAAGTAGGGAGGACATGACGTGGAAGTATTTTCATCATAGTTACTGTCATTGTGCCATGTCTGAAGATTTATCTCTTTGGAGCTACACGTTTGATTGCATTCTGGAACATCCCAGAGATATAAAAATAAGCAGCTAATGTTCCAGAATATTTCCTGACATGCATCATTCTTTGTTAGACATTTGGCTTGCTGCCCTTTTACCTTCCAACATCTTCTGGGACATCTTTACTACAGGAAATGCTACTCTGACTGTTTTAGGGTGACCAGTCTCCATGGTTAGTTATTAATCAAAGAAAAATGACAATGACTCATGTTAGCCTTTTATCCTTGGCAAGGCTGTTTCCTAGAAGTAATATCTAAACATGATGAGGTGTAGAATCTCAGTTGCCTAGCCTATAGAAGGTTAATGTTGGTCTCAGTTCCCACAGTTCCCACACAGGTGCATGGGGTTGGGGGAGATAATGGAAAAGGGCTGGGAATCCCAGACACAAACAGGACCTCAGGGTCAAGGAGGGCTTCCCAAAAATAACAACTCTTCAAGAGCCAGGCCTCTCTGGGTGTGAGCCAGTGGACATCAATAGTACACACAGCACTCAAGTGAAAACAGAGATGAATGATTTGGCAGTTATTTCCTGACCATATAAAACTATGAAAAAGAGTTCCATTAACATAAAGCTAATAGAGGGGTTTTTGCAGCTGTACTGTGGCTACATTTTACCTATTAATTCTTGAAGCCTAGAAATACTGGATTCTAGGTGGCTTCATTACACTAGAAACCCTAGAAAGAAGCTAAAGCCAGGGTTCCAGTGATTTTCCCACTTTGGTGATCCTGAAGATATGGGGGGTATCCAAGAATGTCTGCTGGGAAAGAATGAAGGGGGAGACAATAAACTGTAATGAGTTTTCTCTACCAACAGCAATCCAGCTCTCCTCAACAGTGGTTCTCAATCCTGCTGCATATCACCTGGCAAAGCTTTATTTTATTTTTAATTGAAGTGTAGTTGACATATTCACCTGGAAAAGCATTAAAAATGCCTCTTCTTGGGCTGCTCTTGAGACAATTAAATCAGAATCTCTGGAGCTGGTGCCTGACATCTGTATTTTTTAAAGCTTGCTAGGTGTATTAACTTCTTAGGGCTTCCATTAAAAAGTACCACAAACTGGGTAGCTTAACTAACAGAAACTCATTGTCTTACAGTTCTGGAGGCTAGAGGTTCGGGATCAACATGTCAGAATGGTTGCTTCCTCCTGAGCGATGTGAGGGACAATCTGCTCATGCCTCTCTCCCAGCTTCTGGAGCCTTTCAAGTTCCTTGCCTTGTAGATGACCTTTATTCTGTGTCTTCACGTCATCTTTTCTCTGTTTCCAAATTTCCTCTTTTTATAAGAACACCAACCATATTAGATTAGGGCCTACCCAAATGACCTCATCCTAACTTGATAATCTGAAAAGACCCTATTTCCAAGTAAGGTCACATTCACAGGTCCTGGAGGTTAGGACTTCAGCATCTTTTGGGACATACAAATTGACTCATGTACTAGGTTTTCCACTATGCAGCCAGTGAGAGACTCTGATCTAAATCTGACTTGGGTCTCTCTCCAACTAGCCACTCTTAGAAGAAAAAATAGAAAGGGGGAGGGAAAAAGAAGATGTGGAACATGTGGAAGGGTTGTCTAGAACAGCTCATACTTGATCATGTTGGAGGAGGAAGAAGGACTGTTTGTTCTCATGCCTCACAACTCCTCATCCCCAAGAGAAGACCTGCTTGTGAAGATAAGCATCCTCTTCCACGATTTCTGACCATGTGAACCCAATCTTTCCTACAAGACTGATGCAAGAACTTCCTCTGGTCAGTGGCTCTTGATCTAGAATAAATATTAGGATAATCTGGGGAACTTTTAAATAAAACACCAAAGCTCAGGCTTCATCTTCAGCAAGTAAGTTAGGATGTCTGTGAGCATAAATTGGTCATAGAAATATTTTTAAAGTACCCCAAATTTCTATCTATGATGTAGTAACTGCAACTAGACTTTCTCTTCTGCTGTAAAAAAAATGGAGAACTTGTCAAAATATATGAAATAATAGTTTTCAGACATTGGACAATATGAAGCAGAACAGGAAGGGAAACTAAAGAGATGATGAACCCTATGATCTTTCAGCTTTCTTCCTAAAGACACCTTTGACTCAGGCAGGAAGGGGGATCAGAAACAGAGCATACCTAGTTAAGGTGATAAAAATCAGGGTTTGAGAAAGATGAAGCAGCCATAATTTGTAGGACAAAATATCAGTGAGGAGGGAGTTATACAGAGAAATTTGCACAAGTCTTCTATTGAGCGTTGCTGGATGTGGAGCCATACATGTGTAGAAACACTGCAGGTCCAAGCAAGCACAGCCTGCCAAGTAGCAGGAAGGTGAACAACTTTCGGAGTTCCTACAGGACTGGGAGACATCCAGTTCTGACCCCCTGGGTTGGAATTGATCATTATCATGCACAAAGCTCTCAGATTGCTGTGTGTGCATGTGCATTGTATACGTGCATGTATTCTCAACCATCAATGTGTTGTGCCTAGCATTAAAGGATGATATAATGGATTTCAATTCTTTAAACAAGTATACATTTCTAAATTTGGCATGTTCTAAATCCATTTACAGAAAATAAGAGTGAGCATCTGAAGACCCCATTCTTTGGTGCTCTCCTGCATCTTTACAGACATATACAATTTGGATCTCTGATAAGAACATTACCGTAAATATATGCTCTCGAAAGAAGAAAAAATCAGTGGTACCCTAAAGCAATACACTATGAAAGGAGATGTTCCATGTAGCTTCTTAAATCCCTATCTGGGTATAGAGATGGAAAAGTTGGCTTTACGAAAACATATTTCCCAAAGAATATAGGGGTCAAGTTACTAGCTTTAGCAATGACAGAATGATTTGGTTGCTTTAAAAAGTCAGTGGCTGTGCAGACAAGTGATTAAAAGTATTATTTCGGAATCAATTGAATCATGCCATGTGATTAAGGTGTACTTCATATTTGTTCTTGAAGTTCCCAAACTTAACCCTGAAGCAGTATGTTGTAAAGAACTTATATTTAACTCAAAAATCCTTCTGTGTAGTTGATCATAATTATAATCTTGTATCACTAGGTAAGCAACAGGAATGAGGATATTTTAATTCAAATAAATATTAGCTATATTGACTTTTGAAGGTAAAAACCCAGAGACTCGTATAAAGAAGTGTGAATCAAAACAGATGCTTTTAAATGGTTACATACAACACAATACTTGATTTCATGCAGTTCCTTGCCTAGTGTTGCAGATCTCATGATATTTCACAGACTCCAAGAGAAAAATGCTGATTTGGAAAGCATTCAGTGAATGACACTGAGGATAATTCCAAAAGGACAAATAATGCTGTAGAGAATGTTTATATCTGAATGATGAGGAGCCAGTGTCTGCCTTAAAATAATATCCTGTGGGATCCGTTGAACTCCACTGAAGTCCAAACTCTGAGATACTCTGAGCCCACTCTCCCTCCCTCCATCCTTCCTTCTTTCCTTCCTTCCTTCCTTCCTTCCTTCCTTCCTTCCTTCCTTCCTCCCTTCTGAACAACATTTTATTTTGAATTGGGCAGGTGGTGAGGGGAAATAATGAGAAAATGGAACCTTAGATGATGAATTCCTTTCATGGGAAAAATATGAACCCTTGTAATATTTTTACATGATATAGATAATAAGGCAAATAGATATTCAGAAACAGACTAGAAAATTTGAAGCAGATATCTGGAAGTAGTATCAAGCCAAGAAATCATAAGTATGTGAGAAAGATTATTGTAGAAGGGGACTAAAGGGTAGAGTGAAGACGGAGACAGTGACAGAGAGGGAGAGGTATATTTTTGTAGGCATCATGGAAGTAGTCTGAAGATATCACAGGGGAAGGAATATAGAATACATAAGACATGCATAACATTTTGTAGTATCAGTTCTGATTGCTAAATCTCTCGTGTCTTGAGCTCTTCAATAGACCCATGATGGATGTGTTTATGTCCTACTCAGTTTAACTCTCTCATCATCACTGTGCCGGATGTCAGAGTGTTACTTGTAGGCCTGCCATGTTTGCTGATAGAAAAGTTATCTGTGATGAGCAAAGATAAAAGCATCCACTACTTTAAAGGCACAAAAGAAGGGTCTTACTAAAACCTTATTACTAGATGGATACCATATTTTTTCCTTTAGCTGGCATACTGAGATCAATTTCTGAACATAGTAGAGAAGCTTCAAATACCACAATTCTGATTTCTGTTAGGCTTATCCATTAAGAAAACCTCACAAGAGTGATTGCCTTACCCTCTGATAACATATGAAAGCTTTGTCCCTGACATATATCATGGGGATGTTGTAATAGAATGTTTATATCTCTGACTCTTTAGTTTGTTCCCTGGCTTTGCTTTGTGACTCGATCTGTGTGGGCAAGCTGAATTCACAGTACTTCATGTGATACAGTAGTCATAGCACATGCACTATCTGCTCTGTTCTACTGGGGTGATTCATACCTCAGTGAAGGGAGCGTCCTCTGGATTCTTGAAGGCTATAGTGAGGAAGTGGCTAAGCAAGTCTTATGTGACAAGACCACTGTGACATAACAATCTCTCAAAATCCTTTGATACTTTTTCAGCACACCAAGGAAGTTCAGGCATTTTAACCTCACAACCTCTCAGTCAGTTGGCCTATTTAAGCCAGTTTGTAGACCCAGAACTTCATGAGTAAAGAGGAACTTGGGCCTTCTTGAGGAAGGACCCTGCCACACTGCAAAGAATGTATCCCATTAATCATTCTCTGAACTTTCCCCAAGAGACTTGTCTTTGTACCATGGGGAAGGAGGAAATAATCAGACTTAAGGGGAATAACTGGATACTTACTTTAGAATGACACTAATTTCTGGAGACGCTAAATGCCATCATGGTCCATCAGTCAGTGTAGGGGCTTATGGAGATCAGTGATCAATGGAATTTTGGTCAGTTACATCACACAGTGAGACCCATTGGATCCCTAAATACATCTTGCGATTATATCCTCAATTTTTGATCATAATTTGAGTAGACACATTCAGCAATTGACACATCCCCATGTATGACCTGTGCAAGGAGGGCTGTTATGGTAGGAGAAGCCAAGTGGAAGCTGATAGAACTGCTTCTACCTGCAAACATCATAAACTTTAATCAGTAATGCATTCCTTGAATAATTTCAGTAATTCTGCTACCGCCAAGGACTTGAAAGATGTGGTACTGGGGTTTCTGCCACATCCCCATGCAGTTCGTATATTTGGCCTATGCAGAAGATGGATGGATCTTAGAGAATGATAATGGGCTGTTGTAAACATAATCAGGTAGTGTCTGTGATTGCAGCTGGTATTACAGATGTGCTTTTATTTCTAGAGCAAATTAACACATCCCCTGGTACTTCACATGTAGCTGTTAATCTGCTTAGTGCTTTTTCTCTATACCTATTAGTAAAGACCATTGGAGTGGTATGTTTTCAGCTAGCAGGACAAGCAATGTACTTTCACTGTCTTACCTCAGGGCCGTAACAACTCTCCTGCTCTATATCATAATACAGTCCACAGGGGCGCTTATTGCCTTTCTATACCACAAGGCATGATGTTGGTTCATTATATTGATGCTGTTGAGTTGCTTGGTCCTGGTGATCAGGAAGTAAAAACTATTCTAGATGTATTATTAAGGTACTTATATGCCATAGAATGGAAAATAACTACCACAAAAATTCAAAGTTTCGCCATGTTGCTGAAATTTCTAGGATTTCAGTAGCTTGGAGCGTGTTCATGGTGAAAGACAAGCTGCAACTTCCTGCCACTTGGGAAGAGACACAATACCTAGTTGATTTTTTTTTTTTTTTTGGATTTTGCAGGCAACATGTAACATATTTGGGCATCATGCTTCAACCCGTTACCACAAGACATGAAAAGCTGCCTGTTTTGAGTAGGGCTTAGAATAAGAGAAAGCTTTGGAGCAGGTCCAGGCTGTTATGCAAGTTGCTCTGCTGCCTGAACTATATGTCCCAACAAATACGATGGTGCTGGAAATGTCCGTGGCAGACTGTGATGATGTATAGAGCCTCTGGTAGGCCTCTGTAAATGAATCATAGTTCATACTCTTTGGAGTATGCCATCCTCTGCAGATAACTACTCTCTTTTTGAGAAAAGCTTTTGGCCTATTATTGGCAGTAGTAAAAACTGAAACTGATAGTAGGCCACCATGTTACCATGTAACCCAAGGTGCTCATCCATCGTGAGCTGGTGTCCATCACTACTCTAGCTTTAGATGTGAAGAAAACTGCTCCCACAATTGTGTCAGGTCAAATATATATTTCTTCTAGTGGTAATGCTTCTTTAATTGAATACTGATTGATATATAACCATACTTGCAGGTGCAAGCCACATGACCCTGGGGACTGGATAGCTCAGCTGGGTCAAACATAGAGCTGATACCAAGTTCAGATTCCACTATAAACTGATAAGGAAATCATTTATGTGACATGGCTGTAAGGATGTTTGACAGTCCTACTTCTTCCCTAAATCCTGTCCTATTGAGCTGAGAAGGATTTTCCTAAGGAACTGTGTGCATCCTAATTGACTTAAATGCTCTGTAGAAGGGATAGTGTAGTTTGTAAGCTATAAGTGTCAATTCTATTTGAGGGTGACAGTTCATGCTTAACATATTTCATAATGCAAAATGTCTCAAACTGACATATATCAATGTGTACATTTGTATACATACTCTGTATGTGTGTGTGTGTGTGTGTGTGTGTGTGTGTATGTGTATGTTCATGAAATATCTAGGTTATGGATCTATAAAAACTTTAAAAAAATTTTTGTGAAGAAACATTACTTTGTAATCAGAAAAGTCTTAGAATGAAAAATTGTTATATTCTCTGTAACATAAATAGAAAGTGAACCCCTAGGTCAATACAGACCGTTTGGTTTGCTGGGGCAAGAGATATTAGGTAGAAAATGGGGAATTTACTTGGTCAGGATACCGCTGGCAGGAAGCTGAGAGAACTTACTTAACTGGGAAGGTCACAGTTCGTTGGGAGGGAGGTGAGAGAGACAGTGCTGCCTAGTGGTTAATTACACAGATTCTGATGCTAGCTTATTTCTTATCCCAACTCCACCTCTTTTTTTTTAATTAAAAAAAATTTTAATGTTTTTAATTTACTTTTGAGAGAGAGAGAGAGAGAGTGAAAGCAGGGGAGAGTCAGAGAGAGAAGCAGAAGCACTCTCCAGGCTCTGAGCTAGCTGTCAGCATAGAGCCCGACTTGGAGCTCGAACCCACGAACCGTGAGATCATGACCGGAGCTGAAGCTGACGCTCAACCAACTGTGCCCCCCAGGAGCCCCCCAACCCCACCTCTTATTTGTTATGTAACCTTGGCAAATTAATTTTCTCTGCCATGATTTCCTTATCTGTGAAATTGGGACAATAATAGTAGCTCCCTTCCAGGGCTGTCGTGAGGATTCGGATTAAATAAATTGATATATGTACTTGTTCAGTAATGAGAGCTATTATCATTACCATCCCCGCGTTTGGCCTTGAGTGTGCTCTGAGCTACCAGTGGCAGGCCTGTGCACTAGAACGAGGAGTCAACAAGGCACATCTCCTCCTCAGTTCTCTTTTCCTGTGTTCCGGCTGCTGCTGGTAGGAAATCTGAGCTCAAACTCTGTGGCTAATTTTTAATTTTTTTTTTCTTTTTAAGTCAGCCTGAATCTTTCCACTGCTCTCATGGAACAAAATTGTGTCTGACCTATGCTGATTTCTATCACTGGTATTACTGTTAATAACTTTTATTAAGTACAGAGTTGTAGACGATGTTGTAAAAAAACAAAAGAATCACCAACCAATGAGACCAAGCAAAGAACCATCCTTCTGAGTCTAGCCCAAACTGAAGACCCAAAGTATTATGAGCTAATAAATTATAGTTGTTTTAAGCCACTAAAGTTTTGAGGTGGTTTGTAACAACACAATATATAACTGTCACTGAGTGGCCTACTGTCTAATGAGTGTATTTCCAATGGGTTTTTCATTCTTTTTTTTTAATGTTTTTTATTTATTTTTGAGAGACAGAGGCAGCGTGAGCAGGGGAGGGTCAGAGAGAGAGGGAGACACGGAATTCGAAGCAGACTCTAGGCTCTGAGCTGTCAGCACAGAGCCTGACGCGGGGCTCAAACCCACAACCATGAGGTCATGACCTGAGCCAAAGCCGGACGCTTAACCAACAGAGCCACCCAGGCGCCCCAGATTTGACTATTCTAACAATCTTTCTTAAATACTCTCATAGGCAACTGAGGATTAATGTAACTACAGAATGTTGCATTGAACGTTGGTTTAGAATCAGATTTTCCCTCACCCAATCATAATTACGGCCATACCATTTTTATTTATTTATTTATTTTTTGACTTTATAAAGTTTCATATTTTTTAACATATGCAATTATTTTCCATCATTTACAATACAGTAGTTACAATGACACTCCAAACAGAAAAGCAAAGTAAAAAATCAAAACACCAACTTCTGTTTCATGTAATTAGACTTAAACAGAAATTAGAAGGTTAAGTACCAACTAGTTAATCACCTAACTTCACAGCTATCTGAAGTGGCGATCCTTATAGAGCAGCTTATCTATGATACATTCAAGATAAATGATACAATTTATTACTTGTTCATAGGCTACAACACAGCCTGCTTAATACCTTTCCTTAAATTCCACCTCTATACTACAATATGCTTGAGGTCCATGCAAAAAAGTAGCTACCTTTTATGTAGGAAATGGATGATTAAGTCTTTGGTGTTGTAAAAGCAACTTCATTTAAA